>NC_092751.1:78452230-78796742 GCF_047496795.1 Chiloscyllium punctatum
GAGAAAAGGAGGAAGAGAGGTATCCTGGTCGAGGTATATAAGATAATGAGAGGCATAGATAGAGTCAATAGCCAGAAGCTTTTCCCCAGGGTAGGATTGACTGGCACGAGGGGGTCATAGTTTTAAGATATTAGGAGAAAGGTATAGAGGGGACGTCAGAGGAAGGTACTTTACGCAGAGAGTTGTGAATAGAGTGATAATTCATTGGCTAAGAAGTGCTTTGCAATGTCCTGAGACAATCAATGCCTGTCTTAGAGGGAAACATACAGTGCTGGTGCTCCCATATGTATCTGCTGCCTTTGTCCTTCTAGATAGTAGCGATCATGATCTTGGAACGTGCTGTCAAAGGAGCATTAGTGAGTTGCCCCAGTACAGCTTTTTTTAGATTAGATTAGATTACTTACAGTGTGGAAACAGGCCCTTCGGCCCAACAAGTCCACACCGCCCCGCCGAAGCGTAACCCACCAATACCCCTACATCTACATCTACATCTACCCCTACCTAACATTACGGGCAATTTAGCTTAGCCAATTCACCTGACCGGCACATTTTTTGGAGTGTGGGAGGAAACCGGAGCACCCGGAGGAAACCCACGCAGACACGGGGAGAACGTGCAAACTCCACACAGTCAGTCGCCTGAGGCAGGAAATGAACCCGGGTCTCCGGCGCTGTGAGGCAGCAGTGCTAACCACTGTGCCACCGTGCCGCCCACCCACCGTGCCGCCCACACTGTGCATCAGTGGTAAAGGGACTAAATGTTTAATTTGGAAGATACAGTGTACATCATGTGGCTGATTTATTCTGGATGGTGTCGAATTTCTTAAGTTTTACTGCAGCTGCATAAAACCAGGCAAGTGAGGAGCATTTGATTACATTCCGAACTTATGTCCAGGAGTGACAGACAAGCTTTGAGTAGACTGTGAGTTACTGCAGATTTCTTAGTCTCTGATGTACTCATATAGCTACAAGGTTAAAAAAACTGCAGATGCTGGAAACCAAATACTGGATTAGTGGTGCTGGAAGAGCACAGCAGTTCAGGCAGCATCCAAGGAGCAGCAAAATCGACGTTTTGGGCAAAAGCCCTTCATCAGGAATAAAGGCAGTGAGCCTGAAGCGTAGAGAGATAAGCTAGAGGAGGGTGGCGGTGGGGAGAAAGTAGCATAGAGTACAATAGGTGAGTGGGGGAGGGGATGAAGGTGATAGGTCAGGGAGGAGAGGGTGGAGTGGATAGGTGGAAAAGGAGATAGGCAGGTAGGGCAAGTCCGGACAAGTCATGGGGACAGTGCTGAGCTGGAAGTTTGGAACTAGGGTGAAGTGGGGGAAGGGGAAATGAGGAAGCTGTTAAAGTCCACATTGATGCCCTGGGGTTGAAGTGTTCCGAGGCGGAAGATGAGGCATTCTTCCTCCAGGCGTCTGGTGGTGAGGGAGCGGCGGTGAAGGAGGCCCAGGACCTCCATGTCCTCGGCAGAGTGGGAGGGGGAGTTGAAATGTTGGGCCACGGGGCGGTGTGGTTGATTGGTGTGGGTGTCCCGGAGATGTTCCCTAAAGCGCTCTGCTAGGAGGTGCCCAGTCTCCCCAATGTAGAGGAGACCACATCGGGAGCAACGGATACAATAAATGATATTAGTGGATGTGCAAGTAAAACTTTGATGGATGTGGAAGGCTCCTTTAGGGCCTTGGATAGAGGTGAGGGAGGAGGTGTGGGCACAGGTTTTACAGTTCCTGCGGTGGCAGGGGAAAGTGCCAGGATGGGAGGGTGGGTTGTGGGGGGCGTGGACCTGACCAGGTAGTCATGGAGGGAACGGTCTCTGCTGAAGGCGGAAAGGGGTGGGGAGGGTGGTGGGGTCTTTTTGGAGGTGGCGGAAATGTCGGCGGATGATTTGGTTTACGCGAAGGTTGGTAGGGTGGAAGGTGAGCACCAGGGGCGTTCTGTCCTTGTTACGGTTGGAGGGGTGGGGTCTGAGGGCGGAGGTGCGGGATGTGGACGAGATGCGTTGGAGGGCATCTTTAACCACGTGGGAAGGGAAATTGCGGTCCCTAAAGAAGGAGGCCATCTGGTGTGTTCTGTGGTGGAACTGGTCCTCCTGGGAGCAGATACGGCGGAGGCAGAGGAATTGGGAATACGGGATGGCATTTTTGCAAGAGGTAGGGTGGGAAGAGGTGTAATCCAGGTAGCTGTGGGAGTCGGTGGGTTCGTAAAAAATGTCAGTGTCAAGTCGGTGATCGTTAATGGAGATGGAGAGGTCCAGGAAGGGGAGGGAGGCGTCAGAGATGGTCCAGGTAAATTTAAGGTCAGGGTGGAATGTGTTGGTGAAGTTGATGAATTGCTCAACCTCCTTGCGGGAGCATGAGGTGGCGCCAATGCAGTCATCAATGTAGCGGAGGAAGAGGTGGGGAGTGGTGCCGGTGTAATTATGGAAGATCAACTGTTCTACATAGCCAACAAAGAGACAGGCATAGCTGGGGCCCATACGTGTGCCCATGGCTACCCCTTTGGTCTGGAGGAAGTGGGAGAATTCGAAGGAGAAATTGTTAAGGGTGAGGACCAGTTCAGCCAAACGAATGAGAGTGTCAGTGGAAGGGTACTGTTGGGGACGTCTAGAGAGGAAAAAACGGAGGGCTTGGAGGCCCTGATCATGGCGGATGGAGGTGTAGAGGGATTGGATATCCATGGTGAAGATAAGGCGTTGGGTGGCCTGGTAAACGGAAGTCTTGGAGGAGGTGGAGGGCATGGGTGGTGTCTCGAACGTATGTGGGGAGTTCCTGGACTAGGGGGATAGGACAGTGTCGAGGTAGGTAGAAATGAGTTCAGTGGGGCAGGAGCATGCTGAGACAATGGGTCGGCCAGGGTGGTCAGGCTTGTGGATCTTGGGAAGGAGGTAGAACCGGGCAGTGCGGGGTTCCCAGACTATGAGGTTGGAAGCTGTGGGTGGGAGATCTCCTGAGATGATGAGGTTCTGTATGGTCTGGGAGATGATGGTTTGGTGATGGGGGGTGGGGTCATGGTCGAGGGAGCATTAGGAAGTGGTGTCCTCGAGTTGGCGTTTGGCTGCAGCGGTGTAGAAGTCAGTGCGCCAGACTACCACTGTGCCCTTTTTATCCACCGGCTTGATGGTGAGGTTGGGATTGGAGCAGAGGGATTGGAGGGCTGCGCGTTGTGAGGGTGAGAGGTTGGAGTGGGGGAGGGGATTAAACAGGTTGAGGCGGTTAATGTCCCGGCGGCAGTTGGAAATGAAGAGGTCGAGGGCAGGTAATAGGCCAGCACGGGGTGTCCAGGTGGATGCAGTGTGTTGGAGGTGGGCAAAGGGTAGTATCCTTATCTCAGAACCAGAACGCCCAGATTCCGCCTACTGCAGAGCTGTAGTAATAACAGTCTGAACAGATTGATGACAAATATCAGAAATTTGTAGAAGACATGGACGCACGAAAAATTATATGAAGTAGTAATTGTAACCATAGATTGAAAACTGAGCAAAATGTTGCATTTGTCATACCTCTAAGAATACCAAGATACATCACAGCTAGAAAATGTGGATGCCATCCCATTGGGACCTTGAGCTGTCCTTGCATTTCCTCGAGGTCAGGAACTGCCCCAGAGATATGTTCACTACCTCGTGTACAATCAGAGACAAGGTTATTAAGAATATACTATTCCTACTTTGGGAAGCAGAGATGATCTCCCATTTATATATTGGTTTAGTAAACATTTTCCTGAAAGAGCGACTAAGTATTAAAAATAAGCATCTTTAATACAATAGGAAATTGATTCGACTGTTTGAAAAAATAATTATTTTCTTTCTTGTATTTAGCTGTTTTCCTTCACCTACAGACACCGTCGAGGAGGGATGATGTAAGTTACAAATATCTCAGTGGGGGGAAGCTTATGATGTTTGGTTTTGATGTTGTCTGCTTTCCAACATAGCTGATAAATTCTACCATTTATTTCAGAGTCAATGAAATACCTGTGCCAGCACCTATGCAGTGGTGAAGAACATCTGCAAGTTCTCAGTGTTCCTTCTCAACAAGACTTCCAGTACCAAGCAAAGTGATGCTCTTTAGAATGTTGTGTATTTAAGTGTTTATTTTCCTGAGGGAAGTGGTACATGCAAGTCATCTTTGCTCGGATCTCTGTAGAGACTTCTTAAAAAGTGAATATCCCAGTGATGAATGAGAAGAACAGAAGAATATGATTCCACACTTTAAGATTTGTTCTGTATTAAATAAACTAAAATTAACATGATCAAGCCTTAATTAACAGGCAGCAAATATGAAAGTAAAGGTACTTTTGTATTAACTAACAAAATGGGAATATGCCTAATTTTCCCAATATTCTGCACTTTAGGCAGAAAAACCACATTACAGGAAATATCACACAGTCACTCCCAGCTCCTTCAGGGAGGTTCACTGTTCCCATCATGCCTGGCCGAAACCTTGAGAGTCTTTTGACAATTATTCCATTCAGCCCAAGTTTTCCAAATGTAAACATCACCAGCTAGTCACACCTTCGCAACATTATATTTTTTGAATCTTCAAGAGCCTTTGATCAACTTTGATCAACTGCATTTTCCTTTAGTATTTGCTTCTGTTTGGCTCTCAAGTCAAAAGTCCTTCAAATTGTGTTGGCAATGTCCCTTTAAATATAGAACCTGCATTGTGCAGGTTACCAGCACCTGTATAAGCTATAAATCAACACTAGTTAGCTTTACATGAAAATGTTAGCAGATCTGTTTCATATTGAACAGTACCTGGGAGTCAAGGTGCAGTCTAGTTCACAGGTGAAGTTATGGGGTCAAAATTAACATACAAATTCAGGTTCCATAAATAAATCCGTTTGACCTATTGAACACATAAGCAACCATTTGTATGGGAATTGGGAATATTTTACATCATTTCTAGTGTTGACTAAATGTTGAGAGTGTAGTGCTGGAAAAGCTGATGAAGGGCTTATGCCCGAAACATTGATTCTCCTGCTCCTCGGATGCTGCCTGACCTGCTGTGCTTTTTCAGCACTACACTCTTGACTCTGAGCTCCAGAATCTGCAGTGCTCACTTTCTCCTAGTGTTGACAAAATATCTACTTTCAATGAACATAGGATAAAAAGTGTACCAGACAGCCCCATCTCAAATGCTTGACACACTGGGAAGGAGTTTAAATTAAACACACAATACAGAAGAGGCCCTTTAGCCCACACCTGTACTACCAAAGGTACACTGTTTCAAGTCTGACTTTTCTGCACTAAGCCCATAGCCATTAATCTTATGATACTCCAAGTGCTGATCCAAGTTCAAGAGGTTGAGGTTTCCCAACATAACTATCCTTCCTGGCAGTGCATTCCAGACCCCAGTCAACGTGAAAATGTTTTTTTCCTCAGTTCCCCTCCAAACCTCCTGCGTTTCACTTAAAAATTATACTCCTTTGTTATTTCCCCTTCAACAAAGAGGAACAGCTGCTCTCTATTCACCCAGTTCATGACCCTTGGAAACCTCTATCACAAATTCCTCAACCATCTCTGCTCCAAAGAAAGAAATCTAAACTTATCAAGACTTTCTTCATAGTTAAACTGCTCCATCCCAGGCAACAACTTCCTTCAGTGTAATCACATCCTTCCAATCGAGTGGCAACTAAAACTGCAGAACAATACTTGAACTTTAGCCAAACCAAAGTTCCATACAGCCCCAACATAACCTACCTGCTCTTATAATCTATGTCATGACTGATAAAGACCCACAAAGTTCCCAGCCCCAGTTTGTTTTAGTCTTAGCAGCACTCCTACATATGATCCAAGTGTCTCTTACTTATTTAAGGAGTTGGTCACCCTGGCAGCAAGTCTCACTGGGCTATTCATCATTTGAAGAGATAGAATCTTTGTTACTTTGATGGATAAGTGTTCAGCAAGAAACATTTGTTTATAATCTAGACTAATGTCCCTTGTCTCAATTTGCATGACTGGTCACAAATATTATGTATGAAGTCAGTGTTGAAGGGATGAATGGAAGCACTGTCTTTGCTCACTTTCACTGTCCCAAAGAGTGACTCAATTCTCCTCAAATATCAAAATCACTTGATTACACAGTCTGCTCTGTGGGTTCTGTCAATGTTGTTTTCTCCTGATATTGAGATCCAGTTTGCATCCAGTTGAGATCCTCATTGACTTTGAGGATCAGAACCCATGCAGTCATTCATGCTCATTCCAAACACATGGGGAAGTGGGAGAATCCACTTGGAAAGTTCCCAAAGTACCCAGGAAAATTCAATCATGGGTATAATTTTAAAAAGTCATCCTGCCACAGTTGATTTGGTGAGAAATTTGGCTGCTGGGCCCGCTAGGGTACAGTGGTAGTGTTGGGGGAAAGGGGGAACAAAAAGAACCTTTTTAGGGCTTAACATCTCTGCACAGGTTGATCAGAAATATAGGTATAAAACTGATCCGAAGGTACTGTTATGATACAGTGGTATGTTCCTACCTTTGAACCAGAAAGGCCTGGGTTCAAGTCCAGCCTGCTCCAGAGTGTGTAATAAAATCTCTGAGCAGTTGATTAGAAAAATTTAGAACAAAATGTCACCCCAATCCCCAACTAGAATATAGAAAATTGGTGAAGAGCTGCTCTCAGTCATTGGCTGGTTCTGTCCCATGATGGCTGCTGACAGGCTCACTGGTGAGGCATTTAGCAGATGCTTGCAGGCATGGAAAAGAGTCAACCTGTGACTGGAGGAACAGCAAGAAGGAGAGTGGTGACAGTGAGCTAGACTGCCAGGTTTGAGCAAGTTGGAGTGGGAGTGGAACCAGGACAGGAGTGAGACTGGCAAGGTCAGGGCCCAGGGAGGAGGCCCATCAGACCATTTGAGAGTGAGGCTGGATGTTTGAGGAGTGGGGGAGATGCAACTGAAATTGGACAGGGAAAGGAAAGTTACAGAGTGGGGGTAGAGAGGCTGACAAATGAGGGAGAGAGGTAGCAAAATGGAGAGAATGTCTACAAAGGGAGGAGTGCAGCTTTAAACTTTTCAGAAATGGAATACTCTAACTGGGAATCTGGACAACATGAAGTGAATCCCTGAGAGTCTCTAGAATGAGGATAGGACTGGAATGGGAGTTGGAAGTTGTTGTGGATTCTGTTGTAATAAGTGCTGTATTAATTGGATAATTTAATACTAAACAGCTTTATTTCATATATCATTTATATGATTTACATCTCAAAGCATCCCACAGACTGAATTACTTGAAGTGAAGTGATTATGTTAGAGAAACATGCAACCAAAGAGCTGTTACACCAAGGGACACATGTTTAAGATGAGGCCATTTTGTGTTTGGAAGTGAGGGCAAGTTAGGTAGCACTGATTCAGTCATCAATGTAGTGGAGGGAGAGGTGAGGAATGGTGCCGGTGTAGTTGTGGAAGAGGAACCGTTCTACCCAAACAGCCACAGCATGCAGCACTGACCACTGCCTTGTCAGCAGGAGAGAAAATATTTTCTCATGTCCAAACACAACATCCCCTTCACAAGAAATAATGCCAAATACCAGCTCTGCTGCATGAACAATGGCTATTCATCTATGGCTTACCAGCTAGTGCTGGTATTTGCATCTTGGATGTTATTGAGCCCAATTGATTATCTCCATAAAGGCAGAAGTAGCATTTGATAAATGCAGAACTAGCAACAAGGACTGACTTAAGATTTTACTTAACTGAGATGACTTTTGCCTACATGATCCATAACATGAAGCCAAACGACCAAAAAATTTGAAAGCAGATAAGAAATAAACATAGAAAAGACAGAAAGATATTGCATACACAATAAATCAACAGACAGGAAGCTGTGATAGTTTACACTTCAGAATTTTAATAACTGTTCATGGATTGAATGAATCAAACATAAACTGTTATATTCAAAAGAATCAGAAATAACTGTTTGGAATAAACTATTAAAAGAAAAGACAAAATTATGCAGGAATTGAAAGCAATTAGCGATGACTGGCAAAAGGAGGAGTGGAGGCTAGATGAACAAAACAGCTTTGACACCTCTCTTGATAAACTGGATGCTTTATTTCAGTCAAGGACATGGATTGCTCTGCAGAAGAATTTAATGAATTAATCACAGGAAAGCTGTGTCTACAAACAAACAGTTAAGGCCAAATGTAACAAGGAACAAAGAAGTTACTTCTGATAAAAAGGCAAACTGCAGACTTGGGAGTCATTTGAATGAAGGAACTGAAATAATTTCTTGGGCAAAAATTTGTATAAGAATCAAACACCAGAACTTCACTTAGCAGAACTCTGGAGAACAACATTGCATAAGGATCAAACACTGGTCACTTCCAGAAATAGTCCATTGTAGGTGGGATCGTGGCCAAGTCCTACCATTAATTGGGTCATAGCCAAGTTGGATTGTGAGGCTTACATGAGAGGTCATTTTCTTTAGTTGCTACATGCAATAAAGTTCCAATCATTGTTTCAGTATTTGATTGTCTGTGAGATTCTTAATAAGTAGCCAGAGTAAAGGTAACTTATGGTGAATTACCCATAACAAAGAAACATAGACTGCTGTGATAATGGGAATCTATCAGCTATGTATGAAGGAACCAAGAGGATATTTAGCACTGCCATCACTAAAAAGGATCTTTCCTCCTCTAAATTTATAGGTGGCGAACAGACTAAAGTTAACGAGTTGACAGTGCACATGGAGACAAATGGATGTAATGTGGTGGTGATTACTGAGATGTGGTTGCAGGGATGTCAGGTTTGGGAATTGAATATTCAGTGGGTATTCAGTGTTTCAAAAGGATATGCTGAAGGGAAAGGAGGTGATCAGTGTTATACATGAGAAATGATATCAGCACTGGACTTTAAGATGTAGATTCAGTCTGGGTCAAAATAAGAAATAGCGAAGGAAAAGAAGTCCATGATAGGAGTGAGCTGTGGGTCCCCAAACAGTGATAAACTAAGAAATAGTGGGGGCCTGTAAGAAAGTTACAGCAATAAACATGGGTGATTTTAATATGCCTATAAACTAGACAAATCAAACTGGCAGTGAGGGAAAACTTACTGATTGTGTTGGAGACTATTTCTTGCAACAAATTGTTGGGAAACCAGAGACCAGGCTATTCTGGATTGGATGTTGCTTAATGTGGTGGGATTATAATGACCTCAGAGTAAAGGATCCTTTAGTTAAGGTTGATCATAGTATGCTAGAATTTCAAATGTACTTGGATTGCAAGAAACTGGAATCCACAAACGGAGTCAAACAAAAGTAATTAAATAAAATTGAGGAACTGGAAGTAGAAACTGCTGTAAGGGAGTATGGCATAGTAGCATTGACAGAACAAAAGTCAGAACAAAACTAAATACTTAACATCCCTGGTTATAAGGTTTTTAGTAGAAACAAAGTGGGTAAAAAGGGAGGAGGTATAACAGTCTTGATCATAGTAAGTATCATAGCCCTTGAACAGATGCAGTTTCTGAACATAGTTTCTAAATACAGTTGGAGGTGAGAAACAGGAAGCAGTGACCTTGTTAGATATTTATTATCCACCTCCAAATAGTGGGGAGGAGGTATCATTTGTGGGCATAATATGAAAATCTGCAGAACAAATAGGATTATGATAGTTGATCATTTCAATTACCCTAGGGTAGACGAGGGAAATAGCAGAGTTATAGGGCATGGAAGGGAAAACATTTCTGCAACTTGTGCAGGAGAATGTTCTGGATCAGTACATGTCCAGTCCTGAAACAAAACAAAATGCTGGCGAAACTCAGCAGGTCTGGAAATTTCTGTGGGAATGAACTGGAGCAAGTTGATGGGAAATGCATTTTGGTGAATAAAACAATGGATGAGAAAAGGGAGACTTTCAAAAGAGAGATGCAAGTTAGATACATATCCATGAGATGTAGATATCAGATATCCAAAGCTAAAGATAACAAAGCATATTAGTAAGAAAATAAGAAAGAAAAAGGAGGCACATGATGCATCTGTAAAGAGTGCTAGTTTGCAATCAATAATTTGCTGATTTTTAGGTGGTTTGAATCACCCCCAGACCCCTGGTTCTGGACTTATTTCGGGAATGTGAAATGAGGAAGGCAGTAGAAAGATGTTTCAGGGCGAAAGAATCTCTGTGATATTTTAACTTCACAGGTGCAAGTTTAATACAAAAATAAAAAGGCAAATGCGATAAAACAGTGAAATTGACATAATTATACAGGGAACAGTAATTGAATACAGTATCAAATTAAACAGAGGTTAAAACACTATTCAAAGCTAAACAGCACATTTCATCACAGGCACTTCCTCCAGGCTTGCTACTCTTGGGGTCCCTGCTGTCACCACCCACCTTCCCCTCATTGCTAGATTGGTTTGAAACTTTGGGGTCTCGGGTGTTTCAGCTCACACTGGGGAAAAGACAGTTTTAAAATGTGTCCAGTTGCTGAGGTTCTTGCTGTCGGTTCTCATGGTTTGGAACAGGCCAGGGTGAATGAGCCTCCTGATTATGGAATGAGGTGCGAATGGTTCTTCGATTAAAGTGAATGGGTTTCCAATAGTTTTGAATGCCCAGTATTTCTCTGGATGTAGGTTAGGGTTTTACTGGTAACATGAGGGCCTTCGCATTCAGTAGTACAATGGTGTGGAATGTTAAGAATCTCTGTGTCTGAGCAACTTGATTAAAAGTTGAATAGTTTTGCATTTTTGTAGGCTCCATAATTTCTTGGCTGTTTGCTCTTCAGGCTGGTGCTCATTATCTTTAGTTAAGGCATTTGTGGGGGGGTCTTCCTTTGTTCCTGACAGTGTCCCTAGGCTTGCATACTGCCTGTCAGGCAGCATCTGAGGAGCAGGAGTGTTGACATTTCAGGCATAAGCCCTTCATCAGGAATCCTGATGAAGGGCTTATGCCCGAAATGTCGACTCTCCTGCTCCTCAAATGCTGCCTGACCAGCTGCGCTTTTCCAGCTCCACACTCTTCGACTCTGATCTCCAGCATCTGCAGTCCTCACTTTCTCCTTGCATATTGCCTCGCCTGTCTCAGCCAGAGAGCTCAATGAATCTTTGTTCAAATGTGAATTTCCCCAAACTCATGTCCCAAATTCAGCGGGTTTTAGTAAGATGGGGATTTTTGCCCCACCTTACACAACAATATAATAACAGCAATAGAAATCAGGAAGAGTACCTCAAATGCAAGAGAGAGGCTAAAGCTGGAATAAGGAAGGGTAAGAGGAAGCATGTGGAAAGAATGGTACACTGTGCTAAAACTAACAGTAAAAGATCAGTGAAGGATGGAGTGAAAACAGAGTTGATAAAGTGTGGCACTGAAAAAAGCTCAGCAGGTCAGGCAGCATCTGAGGAGCAGGAGTTTCAATGTTTCAGGCATGACCCTTCGTCAGGACAAGCAGGGCAAACCTCTCAGTGAAGCAAACAATATAGCAGAGGTACTAAATGAACATTTTGCTTCTGTCTTTACCAAATTAGAAGATGGAGACAATGGCCGAGTTGAAAATACGGGTGTTGGAACAACTGAACAGTATAGTGATTGATAAAGGAGAGTTGTTAAAAAGGCTGGCAGCCCTCCAGGCAGAGAAGTCACAGGCCCAGATGGAATGTGTCCTCGATTCAGACAGAAATAAAAGAGCAAATTGCTCAGTCGCTGACAGAAATCTTTCAGGCCTGTCTGAATACCAGATTAGCCCTGAGGGACTGGAAGATTGCAAGTGTGACAAAGTGTAATTCAACAAAGTGGCAATGGGTAACCCAGGAAACCACAGACTTGTCAGCTTGACATCAATAGTGGGAAAGCCAATGGAGGCAATAATACAGGATAAGATAAATACACACTTAGATAAAATAAGTTACCGTAATACTGAACAATCAACACAGCTTTATCAAAGGCAGGTCATATCTGCAACCTGTCAATGTCCTGTTGCAACTTATAATAGCCCTCCACAACTCCATTTTTGTTTCAGAAGCAGGAAGAACAGGAGTGTCGACCAGGAGGTTGCCGGGAAGGTAAATGAGTGTTTGAAAAACTTACCTTGTGACTAGGCAGTACACACGCTGAGCAGGAGCAGACATTGGACTGCGGAGTAAGTGAGGTAATATATTTATATAGTCAGGTGGTTGCGTTACCCGAAACACTACTTAGGTAGTGTCTCCCACCCATCCTCCTCCTCTAACCAAAAAAAAAAGTTCTGTGCGCCAGATTGGTAAATTTTTTTTATTCTTTATTTTCAGTAGTCACTTTGGGAATTTAGAGTAGCAGGAATAACGATTAGGGCAGTTGAAGGTTCCTCCTGCAGAATGTGGGAGGTAAGGGTCACCACTAGTGTTGACTTCATCTGTGGGATGTGCACCCAACTCCAGCTCCTCAAAAAACCGCGTTAGGGAAATGGAGCCAGAGCTAGATGAACTCAGGATCATTCGAGAGACGGAGGGGATTATTTACAGGGAGGTAGTCACGTCTCAGGTGCAAGAAAAAGGCAGATGGGTTACTGTCAGGGGAATGGAAAGGGAACTGACAGACAGTGCAGGGATCCCCTGTGGCCGTTTCCCTCAAAAACAGGTATACTGTTTTGGATAGTGTTGGGGGGGCCGACTTACCATGTGGTACAGGTCTTTGGCACAGAGTCTGTCCCTGTTGCTCAGAAGGGAAGAGGCAAGATGAGCAGTAGTCATTGGGGACTCCATAGTTATGGGGACAGATAGGAGGTTTTGTGGGATAAGAGAGACTCACGGTTGGTGTGTTGCCTCCCAGGTGCCAGGGTTCGTGATGTCTCGGATCGTGTTTTTGGGATCCTTAAGGGGGAGGGGGAGCAGCCCCAAGTCATGGTTTACATAGACACCAATGAATAGGTAGGAAGAGAGATGGAGATTTAAGGCAGAAATTCAGGGAGCTAGGATGGAAGCTTAGAGCTAGGATGAACAGAGTCTCTGGTTTGTTGCCCGTGCCATGTGTTAGTGAGGAGAAAAATAGGGAGAAAGAGAGCAGTTGAACATATGGCCACAAGGGATGTTGCAGGAGGGAGGGTTTTGGATACCTGGATAATTGGGGCTCATTCTGGGTTAGGTGGGACCTTGACAAACAGGATGGTCTACATCTGAACCAGAGGAATATCCTGGGGGTGGGGAGTGGAATTTGCTAATGCTTTTTGGGGGATAATTCAGCAGGGGGATGGGAATGTAAACTGTAGTTCCAGTGTCGAGTAGGTTGAGACTAGTGAGGTTTCAAGGTTGCAAGAGTTCACTGACAAACAGGAAGTTTGTTTGAAGTGTGTCTACTTCAACACCAAGAGCATCCAGAATAAGGTAGGTGAACTTGCAGCATGGGTTGGATGTTCAAAGTTGTGGCCATTTTGGAGACATGGATAGAGCAGGGATAGGAATGGTTCTTGGAGGTTCCTGGATTTAGATGTTTCAGTAAGAACAGAGAAAATGGTAAAAGAGGGCAAGTGTGGCATTGTTAGTCAAAGACCTTATTACGGGGGCAGTAAGGATATTTGAGGACTCTGGATTAGTGGTGCTGGAAGAGCACAGCAGTTCAGGCAGCATCCAAGGAGCAGTATTTGAGGACTCGTCTACTGTGGGAGTATGGGCTGAGATAGAGTGCAGGTCCATAGCTCCTTGAAAGTGGAGTCGCAGGTAGATAGGATAGTGAAGAAGGTGTTTGGTATGCTTTCCTTTATTGGTCAGAGTACATAGAACATAGAACATAGAACAATACTGCACAGAACAGGCCCTTCGGCCCACGATGTTGTGCCGAACTTCTAAACCTAGATTAAGCACCCATCCATGTACCTATCCAAATGCCGCTTAAAGGTCGCCAATGATTCGGACTCTACCACTCCCACGGGCAGCGCATTCCATGCCCCCACCACTCTCTGGGTAAAGAACCCACCCCTGACATCTCCCCTATACTTTCCACCCTTCACCTTAAATTTATGTCCCCTTGTAACACTCTGTTGTACCCGGGGAATAAGTTTCTGACTGTCTACTCTATCTATTCCTCTGATCATCTTATAAACCTCTATCAAGTCACCCCTCATCCTTTGCCGTTCCAACGAGAAAAGGCCGAGAACTCTCAACCTATCCTCGTACGACCTACTCTCCATTCCAGGCAACATCCTGGTAAATCTTCTCTGCACCCTCTCCAAAGCTTCCACATCTTTCCTAAAGTGAGGCGACCAGAACTGCACACAGTACTCCAACTGTGGCCTAACCAAAGTCCTGTACAGCTGCAACATCACTTCACGACTCTTGAATTCAATCCCTCTGCTAATGAATGATAATACTCCATAGGCCTTCTTACAAACTCTATCCACCTGAGTGGCAAATTTCAAAGATCTATGAACGTAGACCCCAAGATCCCTCTGTTCCTCCACCTGACTAAGAACCCTACCATTAACTCTGTATTCCGCATTCTTATTTGTTCTTCCAAAATGGACAACCTCACACTTGACAGGGTTGAACTCCATCTGCCACTCCTCAGCCCAGCTCTGCATCATATCTAAGTCCCTTTGCAAACGACAAATGTCCTCCTCACTGTCCACAACTCCACCTATCTTCGTATCATCTGCGAATTTACTGACCCACCCTTCGACTCCCTCATCTAAGTCATTAATAAAAATTACAAACAGCAGAGGACCCAGAACTGATCCCTGCGGAACTCCACTTGTAACTGGGCTCCAGGCTGAATATTTACCATCTACCACCACTCTCTGACTTCGACCGGTTAGCCAGTTTCTATCCAATTGGCCAAATTTCCCTCTATCCCATGCCTCCTGACTTTCCGCATAAGCCTACCATGGGGAATCTTATCAAATGTCTTACTAAAATCCATGTACACTACATCCACTGCTCTACCCTCATCCACATGCTTGGTCACCTCCTCGAAGAATTCAATAAGACTTGTAAGGCAAGACCTACCCTTCACAAATCCGTGCTGGCTGTCCCTAATCAAGCAGTGTCTTTCCAGATACTCGTAAATCCTATCCCTCAGTACCCTTTCCATTACTTTGCCTACCACAGAAGTAAGACTAACTGGCCTGTAATTCCCGGGGTTATCCCTATTCCCTTTTTTGAACAGGGGCACAACATTCGCTACTCTCCAGTCCCCTGGTACCACCCCCATTGCCAGTGAAGACGAGAAGATCATTGCCAACGGTACTACAATTTCCTCTCTTGCTTCCCACATAATCCTAGGATATATCCCGTCAGGCCCGGGGGACTTGTCTATCCTCAAGTTGTTCAAAATGTCCAACACATCTTCCTTCCTAACAAGTATCTCTTCTAGCTTAACAGTCCGTTTCACACTCTCCTCTTCAACAATACAGTCCCTCTTGTTCGTAAATACTGAAGAGAAGTACTTGTTCAAGACCTCTCCTATCTCTTCCGACTCAATACACAGTCTCCCACGACTGTCCTTGATCGGACCTACCCTCGTTCTCGTCATTCTCAGGTTTCTCACATACGCATAAAATGCCTTGGGGTTATCCTTGATCCTATCCGCCAAGGATTTTTCATGCCCTCTCTTAGCTCTCCTAATCCCTTTCTTCAGGTCCCTTCTGGCTATCCTGTATCCCTCCACTGCTCTGTCTGAATCCTGTTTCCTCAACCTTATGTAAGCCTCCTTCTTCCTCTTTACTAGACATTCAACCTCCCTCGTCAACTAAGGCTCCCTCACACGACAATTTCTTTCCTGTCTGATAGGTACATACATATCAAGGACACGTCGTATCTGCTCCTTGAAAAAGTTCCACGTTTCCACCACATCCTTCCCTGACAGCCTATGCTCCTCAAATCCTGTCTTACAGCATTGTAATTTCCCTTCCCCCAGTTGTAAAATCTACCTTGTTGTGCGCACCTACTGAGTACAGGAGTTGGGAGGTCATGTTGCAGCTGTACAGGACATTGGTTAGGCCACTGTTGGAATATTGCATGCAATTCTGGTCTCCTTCCTATCAAAAAGATGTTGTGAAACTTGAAAGAGTTAAGAAAGGATTTACAAGGATGTTACCAGGGTTGGAGGATTTGAGCTACGGGGAGAGGCTGAACAGGCTGGGGCTGTTTTCCCTGGAGCATCAGAGCTGAGGGGTGACCTTATAGAGGATTACAAAATTATGAGGGGCATGGATAGACAAAGTCTTTTCCTTGGGGTCGGGGAGTCCAGAGCTAGAGGGTTTAGGGTGAGAGGGGAAATATATAAAAGAAACCTAAGGGGCAACTTTTTCACACAGAGGTTGGTACATGTATGGAATGAGCTGCCAGAGGAAGTGGTGGACGCTGGTACAACTGCAACATTTAAAAAGCGTTTGGATGGGTATATGAATAGGAAGGGTTTGGAGGGATATGGGCTGGGTGCTGGCAGGTGGGACTAGATTGGTTTGGGATATCTGGTCGGTATGGACGGGTTGTACTGAAGCTGTACACCTCTGACTCTATGAGAGGTCACCCTGTTGGGAGTTTTCTATAAGCCTCTGAATAATTCCAGAGATTTAGAGGAAAGAATAGCAAAGATAATTCTGGATAGCAGTGAAAGTAACAGGGTAGTTTTTATGGGGGAGTTTAACTTTCCAAATATTGACTGGAAATACTATAATTTGAGTATTTTAAATGGGTCAGTCAGTTTTTGTTTGTTGTGTGCAGGACGGTTTCCTGACACAGTATGTAGACAAGTCAGCAAGGGGCGAGGCCACATTGGATTTGATACTGGGTAATGAAGCTGAAAAATGTGTTACTGGAAAAGCGCAGCAGGTCAGGCAGCATCCAAGGAACAGGAGAGTCAATGTTTCGGGCATGAGCCCTTCTTCAGGAATGAGGAGGGTGTGCCAAGCAGGCTAAGATAAAAGGTAGGGAGGAGGACATGGGGGAGGGGCGTTGGGAATGCGATAGATGGAAGGAGGTTAAGGTGAGGGTGATAGGCCGGAGAGGGGGTGTGGGTGGAGAGGTCGGGATGCTATGAGTATAGAAGCAAAGAGGTTCTTCTGCAGCTGTATAGGGCCCTGGTGAGACCACACCTGGAGTACTATGTGCAGTTCTGGTCTCCAAATTTGAGGAAAGACATTCTGGCTATTGAGGGAGTGCAGCGTAGGTTCACGAGGTCAATTCCTGGAATGGCAGGATTGCCTTACACTGAAAGACTGGAGTGACTGGGCTTGTATACCCTTGAGTTTAGAAGACTGAGAGGGGATCTGATTGAGACATATAAGATTTTTAAAGGATTGGACACTCTGGAGGCAGGAAACATGTTTCCGCTGATGGGTGAGTGCCAAACCAGAGGACGCAGCTTAAAATTATGGGGTAGACCATTTAGGACAGAGATGAGGAGAAACTTCTTCACCCAGAGAGTGGTGGCTGTGTGGAATGCTCTGCCCCAGAGGGTAGTGGAGGCCCAGTCTCTGGATTCATTTAAGAAAGAGTTAGATAGAGCACTCAAGGATAGTGGGATCAAGGGTTATGGAGATAAGGCAGGAACAGGATACTGATTAAGGATGATCAGCCATGATCATATTGAATGGTGGTGCAGGCTCAAAGGGCAGAATGGCCTACTCCTGCACCTATTGTCTATTAAGGACTCCTCTAACTCCAGGCACAAGTTCCTTCCACTATTCCTGCTTGGCCAGAGTGAGGGTAGGGCCTTTCTCTTGTTTCTCAATCCGTGTAGAACACCTTGGGGTTTTCCTTAATCCTATATGACAAACCTTTTCATGCCCCCTTCTACCTCTCCTTAAGTCCATTCTTCAGTTCCTTCCTGGCTACCTTGTAACCCTGTAGAGCCCTGTCTGATCCTTGCCTCCTCAACTTTAAGTAAGCGTCCTTCTTCCTCTTGACTAGATGTTCCACATCACTTGTCATCCAAGGCTCCTTCACCTTACCCTCCCTTCCTTCCCTCAGTGGGACAAACCTATCCAGCACACTCAGCATGTCCTCCCTAAACAACCTCCACAATTATATTGTGTGCTGCCCTAAGAATATCTGCTCCCAATTTATGCTCAACAGTTCCAGCCTAATAGCATTGTAATTCCCTGTCACCAATTAAATATTTCCCATACTGTCTGCTCCTATCCCTCTCCATGACTATAGAAGTAGTCAGGGAGTTGTGATCCTATCACAGAAATGCTCTCCCGAGATCTGACACCTGACCTGGTTCTTTGCCAAGCACAAAATCCAATATGGCCTTCCCTCTGTCAGCCTTTCTACATATTGAGTCAGGAATCCTTCCTGGATACACCTGACAAAATCTGCTCCATTCAAACTATTTACACTAAGGAGGTTCCAATCAATATTAGGGAAGTTGAAGTACCCATAACAACAACCCTGTTACTTCTGCATCTTTCCAAAATCTACTACCCAATCCACTCCTCAGTGTCATTATTTCAGGGTCTGTAGAAAACTCCCAACAAAATGACTGCTCCTTTCCTGTTTCTGACTTCCACCCTTGACTCAGTAGACAAAACCTCCTCAACGACCTTTTCTTTTGCCGTGGTATTATCCTTGATTAGCAATGCCACTCCCCCATCTCTTTTACCCATCTCCCTATTCCTTTTGAAACATTTAAACCCCAGAACATTCAACAAACATTCCTGCCCATAATATCCAAGTCTCCATAATGGCCACAACATACTGACCCATGCTCTAAGTTCATCACCCTTATTCCAGACACTTCTTGTGTTAAAATAGGCACACTTCAACCCATCATACTGACTGCAACTTTGCCCTGTCAACTATCCATCCTCACAGACTCTCTGCATGCTGTACCTACTTGTTCACCAGAACCCCACCCTCAGATCCGTAGCCTTGCCAAACTAGTTTAAACCCTCCTGAATAGCTCTAGCAAATTTTCTGCCCAGGATATTGACGCCCCTCCAGTCCAGGTACAACCCAACCTCCTTGTACAGGTCCCACCTTCACTAGAAGGTATCACAATGATTCACATGTCTGAAGCCCTCCAACCTACACCAGGCCTGCAGCCATGTGTTCAGCTGCACGAGCTCTCTGTACCTAGCCGCACTAGCCTGTGGTACCGGTAGCAATCGAGATTACTACTCTGCTCGTCCTGCGTTTTAGCTTTCAACCTAACTCCCTATGTTCACTTTTGAGGGCCCCCTCCATTTTCCTAGCTATGTCATTGGTACCATGACTTTTGGCTGTTCCCCCTCCCCCTTAAGAATCCTGTAGTTTCAATCAAAGACATCCCTGACCTTGACACCTGAGAGGCAACAGCCTACCAGGGAGTCTCGTTCGCGACCACGGGATCTCCCATCTGTTCCTCTAACCACTGATTTGTCTAGCACTATCGCTCTCCTACTCTCCCCCTGCCTTTCTGAGCCACAGAGCCAGGGTCACTGCTGGAGACCTAGCCACCGAGGTTTTCCCCTGGCAGGTCCCACCACTCAACAGTATTCAAAACGATAGACTTATTATTGAGGGGAACGTTCACAAGGAATCCCTGCACTGACTGCCTATCCCCTTTCCCTCTCCTGATGGTTACCTTTATCCTGTAACTTCAGTGTGACTACTTCCCTATAACTCCTCTTTCTCACCCCCTCAGCCTCCCGAATGATCTGAAGTTTAGCCAGTGCCAGCTCCAGTTCCCTAACACAGTGTGTGAGGAGCTGGAGCTGGAGCACTTCTCGCAGGTGAAGTCAGAAGGGACACTAATGGTGACCCTTAACTCCCACATCCTGCAAGAGAAGCATGCAACTGCCCTAGCTTCCATCCCCTCTGTTCTTAATTGTCGAGAGATTTTAAAAAACCTTATCTAACCAATCCTCCGCACAGCTTTTTTTGGTTAAGACAACCGGTGGAAAACACTAGATGTAGGGGTATGGGTGGGTTACGCTTCGGCGGGGTGGTGTGGACTTGTTGGGCCGAAGGGCCTGTTTCCACACTGTAAGTAATTTAATCTAAAAAAACATCTAAACTACATCTGCAGTTTTTCAGCTTTAACCGCTACCCGACTATATTAGTTCACTTACCCAGCAGTCCCCATGTCCACTTCCACTCCTGTTCAGCCTTTGCTCCACTGATTCACGAGGCAAGTATTTAATATTACAATTTACCTTTCCGGCTGCCTCCTGGCTTGCACTCTCTCAACTCCTGCTGCTGTAATGGAGGCTGCTGATTCACGAAGTTGTTAATATTCTATGAATGTTGCAGATTTGGACTTACAGAAGGCATCCAGATTAATTACAAATTTGAGATGTTTTGGATTGATGAGTCTGGCAGCATGAATTAGCAGTTAGCAAGAAAATCGGAAAAAGAGGGTAGGTATACATGAGCATTTCTCAAAATGGAGACAAATTGAATGTGGTGTTCCCTAGAGATCCATGTTGGGACCCATGCATTTTCTGTGTTGTAACTGATTTGGAGATGGGGGTTGAGGACAAAATCTCTAATTTTTCAGAATAGTGAATTTTGAGAATGATGCTGAACACTTGTCAGCGTAACATTGACAAGTTGGCCGATGGGCAAACACCTGGCAGATAAATTTCTTTGCAGAGAAATAGAAGGTAATACATTTTGGTAGAAATAAAATGGAGGGATAATATAGGCTCAATGGTACAACTTTGAAGGGAGTACAAAAACAGAGACCCCTCAAACAGAGGGAACAGGGCAGCACGATGCTCAGTGGTTAGTATGCTGCTTCACAGTGCTAAGGACGGGGGTCAATTCCAGCCATGGGCAACTGTCTGTGTGGACTCTCCACATGTCTATGTGGGTTTCCTCCCACAGTCCAAAGATATGCAGGTTAGGTGAATTGGCCATGCTAAATTGCCCATAGTGTTCAGGGATGTGTAGGTGTGTGCATTAGTCATGGCAAATCTACAGTAATAGGGTAGGGGAATGGATCCAATGGATCCAACTCTTCGGAGGGTTGCTGTGGATCTGTTAGGCCAAATGGTTTGTTTGCACGCTGTAAGCATTTTATGATTCAAAGTTTGAGTGCGTAATTCACTGCAGGTGGCCAGGTAAGTTGAAACAATTGTTTAGGTGGCTTACTTAGGTTTAAAAATAGAAGCTGAAGAGTACAAAACCAAGGAAGTGATCAGTTCAGAAAAGATTTACCAGAATGTTACTGGTCTGGAGGGTTTTTCCACTGGACTGTAGAAGGTTGAGAGATGACCTGGTTGAGGTTTATAATATTATGAGGAGCAGAGATAAGGTGGATAAAGGCCTTTTTCCCTAGGGTGAGGGAACTTCAAAACTAGAGGACATACTTGACATACTTTTAAGATGAGAACGATTTAAAAGAGACCTGAGGGACAACTTCTTCACACAGAGGGTGGTTCAGGTGTGGAATGAACTGCCAGAGGAAGTGGTAGATGCAGGTACAGTCACAACATTTAAAAGTCATTTGGATAGGTTTATGGGTTTATGGATCAAAAGCAATCAAGTGGGACTAATTTAGTTTGGGAAATTTGGTTGGCATAGATGAGTCAGACCAAGGGTTTATTTCCAAGCTGTATGAATCTATGACCCCATTTTGAGCAATATGTTCAGTTCTGGCACCTTATTTAAGGGTGTTGTAGACCTGGACAGATTGCCACATGAGAGGTAATATCCAAGGTGAGATTAAGGGTAATTTATTAGCTTGGATAGGGATTGGCTAACCAACAGAAAGCAGAAAGTCTTTTTCTGGTTGACAAGTTATAACTGCTGGGGTGCTACAGGCTTTTTCCTTGGATCCCAATTATTTACAATCTATATTAATGCAGTGTTAAAATGTACTATCGCCAAATTTGTATGTGATAATAACTGAAAAGTTACAATGAAAGAAATAAGAAATTTAAGTGGATATGGATAGGTTTGGTGAATGGGCCAAAATTTGGCAGACAAAGTTTAATATGGATAATCCTTAGTGCAGCCCGTTGAGTGCATACCAACCCATCAAATGGAAAGGAATTTCACAGTGCTTTCGTGCACAGAGATCTGGATTTCTCCTGCACGAATGACAGAAAACTTGTGTGCAGGTTTTTTTTTATTTATTCAGTTTGTGGGATGTGGATATCACTGGTTGGCCAAAGTTTATTGCCCTTGAGAAGGTGGTCAAAGAAGGTACAGCATATAAGGAAAACTGAAATTTAACATTTATTACTGAAGGAAAAATATAAAAGTACAGAAGTACCTTGCTGCAAACTATACAAGGCATTGATGAGACCTCACCAGGAACAATGAGTACAGTTTTGGTCCTCTCATTTGAGAAGGGATATAATTTCACTGGAGGCTGTTCTCTTTGTTCTTGTTCTCTAGGTTCACTAGATGGATTCCAAAGATAACAGGTTTGCCTTATGAAGAGAGATTGGGCAGTTTAGGCCTATGTTCTGGAAGAATGAGAGATCAAATGGAGGTGCAAAAGATGCTTAAAAGGGATGGAGAAAGTAGATGGAGAAAGGAAGTTTTGAGGATAAAGGGTGACAGATTTAAAACAGAGAAGTTTCTTCTCTCAAAAGGATTGTGAATCTGTGGATTTCACTGTCCCAGTGTATGATGGATGCTGGGACAATGAATAAATTTGAGGACGAGACAGACATCTTTAATTAGTCGTGGTTGAAGGGTTAGGGAGCTTGGGCAGGACAAAATGAGGTCAGCCATGATCACATTACATGATGGAACAAGCTTGAGGGACTTAATTATCTACTCCTGCTCCTTGCTCTTATGTACAGGGACATATCCTAGCAAGGATAAAGGATTGGCTAACTAATAAAAGTAAGAGATTTAGGATTGGTGGTGAGTAGCTGTTTCAGAATGACAATCACTAACTAGTGGAGTTTTACAGAATTCAGTGCTGGGAACAAAATTATTTAGAATCATTACTCAAGAATCGAATGAGGGAAGTGAGTATATTGTTGAAAATTTTGCAGATGAATCAAAAATAGGTGAAAAGGCAAGTACTGAGGATAACAGAGTTTACATACTGCTAGATGTATGTGAGTGGGGAAAATTGAAATTTAGTGCAGGGAAATGTGAAGTTGTTACTTTGGCAGGAAGAATAGAGAAGTCAAGTATGATTTAAATAGAGGAAGACTGCAGAAATCTGCAACAAGGAGGGTTTGAGGCCCTTATGCTTGATAAATCACTTTGTGGATTCCTGATATGGGGGGGATTTTCTCACAAGTGGTTCAGCAGGTTAGACCTGTACTCACTGGATTCCAAAGTCTTTTTGAGGTTTTTAAAAAATTTCTACTCTTGGCCTCATCATAAAATCCCTACAAGTGTGCAAGTAGACCATTCAGCCCGTCGAATCTACACCGACCCTCCAAATAGCATTTCACCCAGACCCATCCCTATACCTGTAACCCTGTATTTCCCATGGCTAATCCACCTAGTCTGCACATCCCTGCACAATCCTCACCTGGACTGTGGGAGAAAACTAGAGCACACAGAGGAAACCCATGCAGACATGGGGAGAATATGAAAGCTCTACACAGACAGTCACCCAAGGGTGCAATCGAACCAGAGCCCCTGGCATTGTGAGGCAGCCGTGTTAACCACAGAGCTGCCATGTTGCCCTGACATCCTTAATAAAAACATGTGGTGATGGGTTGGTTTCTAATAGTGGTGGGCACAGATGGTAGCAGAATTAGCTACCTTGCATTACTAAAGAAATTAAACCCATTGCAACAACAGGAGTCCAAAACAGCCACATAGTGGGCCAGAAGACTGTTGCTGGGCACATTCTGGGTGTTAAACAATCTTAATGCAGCAACCTTTACAAAGGTAACTCTGTGGTGATCAATTATGCACCCAAAAAAACCAGGAGCAAATTATGCACTTTCCCACTGTCTTCTCCTTTAAGCAACTTGATGTTCCTACAACAAATGTTACCCTCAGTCCGAGGTCCTGTCTGATACCAATTCCACAAACCATATTTAAGATCAGAACATTTAAAAATAAGGCATCAATCACACATTACATTATGAGGAATTTTACTATATTCATCAATACACTGTGCATCACAGAGCACGGAGTATTTAACTTTGAACAAATGTTTATCACATTGTATTTTAGCCTTCCTGGATCAAATTCTGAATGAAGGCCAAGTTGTCTGCAGTCAAATAAACTACAGTTCTAAAAAATATGCAATTTAAAATTTATACATGTGAACAATGGCCCAAAGTATATTTTGACAAACTTCTTCAACCCCCAACTCTTCATGGCCAACTTTCCTTTCAATGCAAACTGTAAAGTTTTGTCCATCAGGCTTCTTTCTGTCCTTTCAGGCTGGATTTCATTCTGCGCTTCTCCTTCTGACCCAGCACACGATAGATCTTCTTGCGAGCTTCTTTCTGCCTTTTAACCTTAGCCTCTTCCTGTTTGCGTTTCTCTGCAAGAAACTCTTTGTGCTGCTGGTGTTCCTTTTTACGTTCTTTCTGCACTTTGTAAGCATTCACTGTGCTCAGAGCAGTGAGCAGGGCTGAGATCTAAGGACAAAAACATTCATTGTTAGGCACACAAATCCTAGTAACTTCTCACATCAACTTTGTGATCAAAACAGAGAAAGTCGACAATGAACTTAGCGAGTAGGTTGAAGTAGATTGGGAAACCAGATCAAAACGTTTGATCTTAAGTAATGGTAAACATCAGAAATAAAGAAATATTTCATAATTCACAACAAACCTATATCCCCTTCAGAAATTAAAATAAAAACACAATAACTATTCAGCAAAATTAAGAGTAGTATTACATTAATGGAAGAAGCTTATAAAAGCAGAAATTGCTGGAAAAATTCAGCAGGTCTGGCAGCACCTGTGGAGAAAGCAAGAATTAATGTGCTGTGTCCAATATGCCTCTTGTTTTAGGGAAGAAGCATATATTGTTTCCAAAATGAGCTGTAAACCTGAGGATTGGCAGATTTTTATATTTCAGAAAAGGATGACCAAGAATGCGATAGCAAAAGGATGACAGAAAACTATTTAGCAAAATCTTCAATAAATAATCAAAACATAACAGGCTAATAAAACAAGCATGAATTACTTGTTATTACTTGTTAGAATTATCTGTTCTCACAGTAGGAGACATTGACATGAATTCCAGAAACAGCTGGAAGTCAAAATTCTGGTGAAAGTACCTTAAAAAGAAAAGTAATATTAGTCTTTGTAACTCTTACAGCAGAGGTGGCTAAATCCTTGAGCAAAAGGGATGAAAGGGGCAGTAAGGAACATGGAGTTGAGGTTACAATCAGATTAGTCACGATCACAGAGCCTACTCCTGGTCCTAACTCTCGTGACCACAGTAATTTCATCAGTGATGTTCCTTCAATTATTTTAAAAATGAATAAATCCCCTGGATCTGACTGCCTTCCTCCTAAAGTTTGAGAGGACAGACATACTAGATGCTACTGATCATCCAAGATTCCCTGGAACCAGAACAATCCATGAGGTTTAGCAGGTAGAAAATACAATTTCCCCTTTCAAAGAGTGGGGCTACTGAGAAAACAGGGAACATTAGGTCATGTAAGCCTGACAACAGCAGTCAAAACAGATTTATGAGAGAGCAATGTTTTAAAGAAATCAATTGTTTTAGGGTTATAACATGAAGGAGGACATCAGTGAAGTGGGGCATTTGGATTTTCAGAAAGCATAAGAGACATGAAATGTTCATGGGTATATCAGGGAAAATCATTAGCAACAAGGATTGGTAAATGGACAAAAACAGATCTCTACCAATGATCTAGATGAAGAAGCTGATTGTAAAGAATCCAAATTTGCTGACAACACAGAGTGAAGCGGTAACACAAGATATGAGGAAGTGCCCAAACGGTTACAAAAGGATAGACCAGTTAACGGAGTGGTAGAAATATGGAGCTGTCCACTTTGATGAGAAAAACAGAAAAATGATGAGAGACTGGAAATTATGGCCCTCAAATTGTGTTCTTGTACCTGAATCGTCAAGTAAACTTGCAGATACAGCAAGCAATTCGGAGGCAGTACCTGGTGGTATTGTCACTTAGTGGCGAGGCCACTGTTGGAATACTGTGCACAATTCTGGTTGCACTTCTGTAGGAAAGATGTTGAATTTGAGAAGGTGCAGAAGAGATTTATAAGGACTGAAGGGTTTGAGTTATAGGGACAGACTGAATAGGCTAGGGTTTCTCCCCTCGGAGCATTGGAGGCTGACGGGTGAGTTTAGACATCTTTATAAGATCACAAGGGACATGGGTAGGGTGAATAGCCAAGGTCTTTTTCCTAGGGCAGGGGAAAGATTTAAAAAGAACTTGAGGGGTATCTTTTTCACATAGAGTATGGTGCATGCATGGAACAAGCTGCCAGAGAAACTGGTTGAGGCTGGTACAATTACAAGATTTAAAAGGCATTTGGATGGGTAGTTGATTAGGAAGGGTCGTGAGGAATATGAGCCAAATGCTGGCAAACGGGACTTGGCCAGATTGGGATGTCTGGTCATCGCGGATGAGTCATTGAGTCATAGAGATGCACAGCAGGGAAACAGACCCTTTGATCCAACCTGTCCATGCTGACTAGATATCCCAATCTAGTCCCACCTGCCAGCACCTGGCCCATATCCCTCCAAACCCTTCCTATTCATATACCCATCCAGATGTCTTTTAAATGTTGCAATTGTACCAGCCTCCACCACATCCTCTGGCAGCTCATTCCATACACGTACCACCCTCTATGTGAAAAAGTTGCCCCTTAGGTCTCTTTTATATCCTTCCCCTCTCACTAAATCTTGCCCTCTAGTTCTGGACTTACTCCACCCCAGGGAAAAGACTTTGTCTATTTATCCTATCCATGCCCCTCATGATTTTATAAACCTCTAATAGGTCACCCCTCAGCCTCTGATGCTCCAGGGAAAACAGCCCCAGCTATAACTCAAATCCTCCAACCCTGGCAACATCCTTGTAAATCTTTTCCGAACCCTTTCAAGTTTCACGACATCTTTCTGATAGGAAGGAGACCAGAATTGCACGCAATATCCCAACAGTAGCCTAACAGTAGTCTTGTACAGCCACAATATGACCTCCCAACTCATGTACTCAATACTCTGATCAATAAAGGAAAGCATACCAAACGCCTTCTTCACTATCCTATGAGTTGGACTGAAGGGTTGGTTTCCAATGCCGCTGACTCTATGACTAGTAATCCAGAGACCCAAATAATGTTCTGGGGAACAAGGTTTGAATTTCACCACAGTCGCTGACAGAATTTAAATTCAATTTTTAAAAACCTGGAATTAAAAGTCTAATGGGACTCGACCAAATATAATTGTTGTCAAGTTAACTGACCCAATGCTCCCTATTCTCTCAGTTCCTCCTCTCTTCGAAAAGGGATTGTTGTTAAAGCCCATCTGACCTTTAGGAAAGGAAACTGCCATTCTTATCAGGTCTGACCTACATGCAACTTTTAACTGGCCTCCGAAATAGTCTAGTAATCTACTCAGTTGTAGGAGTGGAACGTTGGCTCAGTGGTTAGCACTGCAGCCTCACAGCGCCTGGGACCCGGATTCAATTCCAGCCTCGGGCAACTGTCTGTATGGAGTTTGCACATTCTCCCTGCGTCCAGGTGCTCTGGCTTCCCCCTCCACAGTCTAATCGATGTGCAGGTTAGGTGATTTGCTAAATTGCCCATATTGTTCAGGGGTGTGTGGGTCAGGGGGAATTGTAAAGTAATAGGGTGGGTTGCTCTTCAGAGGGTCGGTGAAACAGGCCAAAGGGTCTGTTTCCACACTGAAGGAAGTCTAATTCTAATACATTAGGCAAGGGCAACTAGAGAAGGGTAATAAATGCTGCCCAGCTTAATGAGGCATCTGACCACTTCATACCCAAAAACCCGCTCTGAAAGCTCACAAAATATGAGGAGAGTTGTGACAAATTCAATCATATAGCTGAGACAATCTATAACATGCAAAAACAATCAGCAACATTTTAAAGCAAACAACCCACAACATTCTTAAAAAAACCAATTTGCCTCATGGTTACTGCATCTTTTAAAAGATTCCAGGATCTGGATCTTCACTTAAAAAAAAACTAACCAGCTCTCTCTTGGGCCATACCATATCTGTGTACCATTGTTTCTTGAAATCCTTCCATTAGTTTGAGATATATTGTTTATATTCTATATCATTTACAGACAGAAGCAAAAACATTACTTCCACCCACATTCAGTGGTGGACCAAGGGGGCAATTATTTAGCACAAAGCTGAAGAGAAATTTCTTCATTCAAAAGGTTTCTTGAATCTTTGAAATTACCTATTCGACAGAGCTGTGGATGCCATATGCTATTCAAGACAGAAGTCAACTTTCAGATACTAAGAGAATCAAAAGGAAATGGAGATAGATAGTCAGGAGACTAACCAAGTTGAGGTCTTCAATATATTCAATGGCAGAGCAGACTTGAGGGGCCAAAGATCTACCTTTGTACCTATTTCTTGAACTTTCCATGACCAAGTTGCTTCAGTGTCTCCTGGATACTATTTTCTCTGTTGTTCCCATGAAAAAAATAAACCAGTGCTACCTCAAAAGTTAATCGTTCATGGATAAACTGTGCAAGTCACTCGAAAAACACACAAGATCCAGGCCATCTCAGCAAGTTGGATCCAAAATTCTAATTAAATTAGATGCAATTAAATTCTGCCAAATGCTTTGGAAGATTTTGGAAGATGTAACAAGGCCAGAAGAGTACACAATAAATGGCAGGACGCTAGGAAGCAGAGAAACAGACTGCTATCCAGAGATTTCGGAAAGTGAGGTCAATAGAGTTGTTAAGAAGGCATAATCTTGCCTGATCAGTCGAGGCATAGATTATAATAGCAAGGACGTCATGTTGGAGCTTTACAGAACACAGAACATTACAGCACAGTACAGGCACTTCGGCCCTCGATGTGACATTGACCCGTGGAACCAATCTGAAGCCTATCTATCCTACACTATTCCATTTTCGTCCAAATGTTTATCCAATGACCTTAAAGTTGGCAAGTCTACTATAGTTACAGGCAGTGCATTCCATGCTCCTATTACTCTCTGAGTAAGGAAATTACCTCTGACATCTGGCCTATATCTATCACCCCTCAATTTAAAGCCATGTCCCTTTGTGCTAGCCATCACCATCCAAGGAAAAACTGTCCACCCTATCTAACCCTCTGATTATCTTATGTCTCAATTAAGTCACCTCTCAACCTTCTTCTCGCTAATGAAAACAGCCTCAACTGTTCCTCAGCCTTTCATTATAAGACCTTCCCTCCATACAAGGGAACATCCTAGTAAATCTCCCCTGAACCCTTGCCAAAGCTTCCACATCCTTCCAATAATGCAGTGACCAGATTGTATGCAATACTCCAAGTGCGGTTGCACCAGAGGTTTGTACAGCTGCAGCATGACCTTGTGGTTCCGAAACTCAATCCCTCTACCAATAAAAGCTAACACACCGTATGCCTTCTTAATAACCTATCAACGTGGGTGGCAACTTTCAGCGATCTATGTACATGGACACCAAGATCTCTCTGCTTAACTACACTACCAAGAATCTTTCAATTAGCCCAACACTCTCTATTCCTGTTTTCCCTTCCAAAGTGCATCACCTCACACTTTTCTGCATTAAACTCCATTTGCAACCTCTCCGCCCAGCTCTGCAACTTATCTATGTCCCTCTGTAACCCACAACATCCTTCAGCACTATCCACAACTCCACTGACCTTAGTGTCATCTACAAAATTACGAACCCATCCTTCTATGCCCTCATCTAGGCCATTTATATATATGACAAACAGCAGTGGTCCCAAAACAGATCCTTGCGGCACACCACTAGTAAGTGAATTCCAGGATGAACATTTCCCATCAACCACCACACTGTCTTCATTCAGCTAGCTAATTTCTGATCCAAACCGCTACATCACCCTCAATCCCATTCCCCCATATTTAGTGCTATAGCCTACTGTGGGGAACCTTATCAAATGCCTCACTGAAATCCATATACACCACATCAACTGCTTTACCCTCATCCACCTGTGTGATCACTAGCTCAAAGAACTCAGTAAGATTTATGAGGCACAACCTATCCTTCACAAAACCGTGTTGATTATCCCTAATCAACTTATTGCTCTCACAATAATTATAAATCCTATCTCTTATAACCTGTTCCAACACTTTACCCACAACTGAGGTAAGTCTCACTGGTCTATAATTACCAGGGTTGTCTCTACTTCCCTTTTTGAATAAGGGGATAACATTTGCTATCCTCCAGTCTGCTGGTAATATTCCTGAAGACAATGACGACATAAAAAGTCAAAGGCTCAGCAATCTCCTCCCTGGCTTCCCTCCTAGGATAAATCTGATCCGGCCCAGGGGACTTAACTATTTTCACTTTCCAGAATTGCTAACATCTCCTCCATGTGAACTTCAATCCCATCTAGTCTGGTTACCTGTATCTCAGTACTCTCCTTGATAACATTGTCTTTTTCCAGAGTGAATGCGGACAAAAAATATTCATTTAGTGCTTCCCCTATCTCCTTAGATTCCACACACAACTTCCCACTACTATCCCTGATTGGCCCTCATCTTTTTTCTACTCATTCTTTAATTCCTGATATACCTCTGGAAAGCTTTAGAGTTTTCCTTGATCCTATCTGCCAATGATTTCTCATGTCCCCTCCTGGCTCTTCTTAGCTCTCTCTCTTTAGGTCTTCCCTGGCTAACACGTAACTCTCAAGTGCCCAAACTGAGCCTTCACATGTCAGCCTAAGAGAAGTCTCCTTCTTCCTCTTGACAAGAGATTCAACTTCTTTAGTAAACCACGGCTCCCTCGCTTGACCACTTCCTCCCTGGCTGACAGGTAGATATTTATCAAAGACACACAGTAGCTATTCCATGAATAAGGTCCACATTTTAAATGTGCCCATCCCCTGCAGTTTCCTTCCCCATCCTAAGCATCCCAAATCTTGCCTAATCGAATTGTAATTGCCTTTCCCCCAGTTATAACTCTTGCCCTGCGGTATATACCTATCCTTTTCCATCACTAAAGTAAACAAAACTGAATTGTGGCCACGATCACCAAAGTGCTCACCTACCTCCAATTCTAACACATGGCCAGGCTCAGTACTCAGTACCAAATCCAATGTGGCCTCCCCCCTTGTTGGGTTGTCTACATCTTGTGTCAGGAAACCATCTTGCATGCATTCGACAAAAACTGACCCATTTTACAAGCACTGGACAAAAACTGACCCATCTAAAGTACTCGAACTGTAGTATTTCCAGTCAGTATTTGAAAAGTTAAAGGTCCCCCATAACAACTACTATGTACTCTCGCTCCTATCCAGAATCATCTTTGTTATCCTTTCTTCTACATCTCTAGAACTATTCAGAGGCCTATTGAAAACTCCCAAAGGGGGCCTCTCCTTTCCTGTTTCTAACCTCAGCCCACTACCTCAGTAGACGAGTCCTCAAACATCCTTTCTGCCACTGTCCTTGGCTAACAATGCCACACCTCTCCCTCTTTGACCATCTTCTCTGTTCTTACTGAAACATCTAAACCCTGGAACTTGCAAACAACCATTCCTGTCCCTGCTCTATCCATGTCTCTGAAATGGCCACAACATCGAAGCCCTAGGAACCAACCCATGCTGCAAGTTCACCCACCTTATTCCGAATGCACTTGGCGTTGAAGTAGACATACTTCAAACAACCTTCCTGCTTGCTGGTGAACTCTTGCAACCTTGAAACCTCATTTTTGACCTCACTACTCTCAACCTGACACTGGAACTACAATTTAGGTTCCCATTGCCCTGCGTAATTAGTTTAAACCCTCCGTAATTAGTTTAAACCCTCCCGAACAGCATTAGCAAATCTCCCCCCAGGATACTGGTACCCCTCTGGTTCAGGTGTAGATCATCCAGTTTGTGGAGGTCCCACCGACCCCAGAATTAGCCCCAATTATCCAGGTATCCGAAACCCACCCTCCTGCACCATCCCTGTAGTCATGCATTAGCCACGGCACAGGCAACAAACCAGAGATAAAAACTCTCTTTGTTCTCTCACTTTGGTTAGACCACAGCTGATGTACTGTTCTGGTCACCACATAATTGCAATTGCACTGGAGGGCGGTGCAGGAGATTCACCAGGATGTTGCCTGTTTTGGAGTATTTCATCTATGAAGAGTGACTGATTAAGGTTGGATTGTTTTGTTTAGGAGCAGAGAATGTTGAGGGGGGACATGATAGGGGTGTTTGAGAGGGATCTAGAGAGGAATAAGTTGATAAGGGATAGTCAACATGGTCTTGTGAAGGGTAGGTCTTGCCTCACAAACCTTATTGAGTTGTTTGAGCTAGTGACCAAAGTGAATGAGACTAAAACGATTGATGTGGTGTAAATGGATTTCAGTAAGGTGTTTGAGAAGGTTCCCCACGGTAGGCTATAGTACTAAATATGGAGGAATGGGATTGAGGGTGATTTAGCGATTTGGATCAGAAATTGGCTAGCTGAAAGAAGTCAAGAGGGTAGTTTAATGGGAAATATTCATCCTGGAGTTCAGTTACTAGTGGGGTACCGCAAGGATCTGTTTTAGGTCTACCGTTGTTTGTCATTTATATAAATGACCTGGATGAGGGTATAGAAAGATGGGTTAGTATTTTTGCGGATGACACTAGGGTCAGTGGAGTTGTGGATAGTGACAAAGGATGTTGTATGTTACAGAGGGACATAGATAAGCTGCAGAGCTGGGCGGAGAGGTGGCAAATAGAGTTTACTGTGGAAAAGTGAGAGGCGATTCACTTTGGAAGAGGTAACAGGAATGCAGAGTACTGGGCTAATGGTTAAGATTCTTGGTAGTGGAGATGAGCAGAGAGATCTTGGTGTCCAGGTATATAGATCCTTGAAAGTAGCCAACTCTATTAAGAGTCATTAAGAAGACATAGGGTGTATTACACAGAACATTACAGTGCAGTACAGGCCCTTTGGCCCTTGATATTACACCGATCTGTGAAATGAATCTGATGCCCATCTAACCTACACCGTTCCATGGTTATCCATACGTACGTTCAATGCCCATTTAAAAGCCCTTAACGTTGGAGAGTCTACTACTGTTGCAGGTAGGCCGTTGCATGCCCCTACTGCTCTGAGTAAAGAAACTACCCCGATATCTGTCCTAAATCTATCACCCCTCAATTTAAAGCAATGTCCCCTTGTGTTAGCCTTCACCATCTGAGGAAAAAGGCTCTCACAGTGCACCCTATCTAACCCACTGATTATCTTATAGGTCTTGATTAAGTCACCTCTCAACCTTCTTCTCTACAATGAAAACAGCCTCTAGTCCATCAGACCTCCCTTGTAAGACATTCCTTCCATACCAGGCAACACCCTAGTAAATCTTCTTTGAACCTTTCCAAAGCTTCCACATCTTTCCCATAATGCGATGAGCAGAACTGCATGCAATACTCCAGGTGCGGCCTTAACAATGTCTTGTACAGCTGAAGCATGACCTTGTGGCTCTGAAACTCTATCCCCCTACCAATAAACTCCAACAAACCATATACCATCTTAATAACCCTATCAATCTGGGTGGCAATCCTCAAGGATTTATGCACCTGAACATAAATCCATTAGCTTTTATTGGTAGGCCTGCCATCGGTGGTGGGCACGTTGTTGGAGGGAATCCTGAGGGACAGGATGTCCATACATTTGGAAAGGCAAGGACTGATTAGGGATCGTCAACATGGCTTTGTGCGTGGGAAATCATGTCTCACAAACTTGGTTAAGTTTTTTGAGGAAGTAACAAAGAGGATTGATGAGGGCAGAGCGGTAGACGTGTTCTATATGGACTTCAGTAAGGCATTCAACGAGGTTCCCCATGGGAGACTGATTAGCAAGGTTAGATCTCATGGAATACAGGGAGAACTAGCCATTTGGATACAGAACTGGCTCAAAAGTAGAAGACAGAGGGTGGTGGTGGTGGTGGAGGGTTGTTTTTCAGACTGGAGGCCTGTGACCAGTGGAGTGCCACAAGGATCGGTGCTGGATCTTCTACTTTTTGTCATTTACATAAATGATTTGGATGGAAGCATAAGGGGTACAGTTAGTAAGTTTGCAGATGACACCAAAATTGGAGGCGTAGTGAACAGCGAAGAGGGTTGCCTCAGATTACAACAGGATATTGACCAGATGGGCCAATGGGCAGATGGAGTTGCAGATAAATGCGAGGTGTTGCATTTTGGGAAAGCAAACCTTAGCAGGACATACACTAATGGAAAGATCCTAAGGAGTGTTGATGAACAAAGAGATCTTGGAGTGCAGGTTCATAGCTCCTTGAAAGTGGAGTCGCAGGTAGATAGGATAGTGAAGAAGGTGTTTGGTATGCTTTCCTTTATTGGTCAGAGTATCGAGTACAGGAGTAGGGAGGTCATGTTGCGGCTGTGCAGGACATTGGTTGGGCCACTTTTGGAATATTGCGTGTAATTCTGGTCTCCTTCCTATCGGAAAGATGTTGCGAAACTTGAAAGGGTTCAGAAAAGATTTACGAGGATGTTGCCAGGGTTGGAAGATTTCAGCTACAGGGAGAGGCTGAGGCTGTTTTCCCTGTGGTGTCGGAGGCTGGGGGGTGACCTTACAGAGGTTTACAAAATTATGAGGGGCATGGATAGGGTAAATAGACAAAAGTCTTTTCCCTGGGGTTGGGGAATCCAGAACTAGAGGGTATAGGTTTAGGGTGAGAGGGGAAAGATATAAAAGAGACCTACGGGGCAACTCTTTCACACAGAAGGTGGTACGTGTATGGAATGAGCTGCCAGAGGTGGTGGTGGAGGTTGGTACAATTGCAACATTTAAGAGGCATTTGGATGAGTATATGAATAGGAAGGTTTTGGAGGGATATGGGCTGGGTGCTGGCAGGTGGGACTAGATTGAGTTGGGATATCTGGTCAGTATGGACGGGTTGGACTGAGGGGTCTGTTTCCATGCTGTATATGACTCAATGACTCTAAAAGCACTGAGTTTCGGAACCATGAGATTATGCTGTAGCTGCTCAAAACTCTGGTGCGGCCGCTTTTGGAATATTGTGTACAGTTCTGGTCACCTCATTATAGGAAGGATGTGGAAGCTTGGGAAAGGGTTCAGAAGAGATTTACTAGGATGCTGCCTGGTATGGAGGGAAGATCTTACAAGGAAAGGATGAGGGGCATGAGGCTTTTTACATTAGAGAGAAGGTTGAGAGGTGACTTAGTTGCAAAATATAAGATAATCAGAGGGTTCGATAGGTTGGACAGTAAGAGCCTTTTACCTTGGATGGCGATGGCTATCACTAGGGGACATAGCTTTAAATTGAGGGGTGATAGATACAGGACAGATGTGGTTTCTTTACTCAGAGTAGTAGGGGCATGGAACGCACTGCCTGCAACAGTAGTAGATTCGCCAACTTTAAGGGCATTTAAATGGTCATTGGATAGGCATATGGATGAGAATGGAATAGTGTTGGCTAGATGGACTTCAGGTTGATTCTCCAGGTCGGCAACAACCTCAAAGGTCGAAGGGCCTATATTGCACAGTAATGTTCTATGCTGCATGAGGAGGAGAGGGGTGGGGGGGGCGGGAGAGGGGGGTCGTGTTCTCGTATTTTCTGGAATGTCTTTGTAACCTAAGAACCTTCAACTCCGTTTGGAAGAAGTGTCACTGGAGTTGAAACATTAACTCTACTTTCTCTCCAAAGATGCTGCCAGACCCACTGAGTTTCTCCAGCAATTTCTGTTTTCCATTGTTTTGATTCACTGGTTCTTCAAACATGCTGCAACAAAGGGTTTTTATTCCAAATTCTGGGTCAAGAAAAGGAAACAAATGGCTATCCAATGTGAAATATTAAAATATTATAGGATTAGAGATTAAAAGTAGGAGACACTACAAGGAGCTGATGAGACTACATCTGGAGTATTGAGAACAATTTTGGTTGTCTTATTTAAGGCCAGATATAAGTTCATTTTAGACAGTTCATAGAAACATAATGCAGAAGTCATTCATTCATCCCTTCGAGCTTGCGCCACCATTCAATATGATCATGTCTGACCATGCAATCTCAGTATCCCATTCCCACCCTCTCCCTATACACCTGATCCCTTAAGCCACAACACCCAGCTCCCTCTTGAATATATCTCATAAACTGGCCCCAACAACTTCCTGTGGGACAGAATTCCACAGGTTCTCTGAGTGAAGAACTTCTTCCTCATCTCAGTCCTTAATCTTATTCTTGTGACCCCTTGTTCTGGACTTCCCCAACATCAGGAACATTCTTCCTACAACTAGCCTGCCCAGTCAGGATTTTATATATTTCTAGGAGATCTCTCCACATTCTTCTAAATTCCAGCAAGTGCAAACCCAGTCGATCCGGTCTTTCTTCATGTCAGTCCTGCCATCCAGGAATCAGTCTGGTGAACCTTGGTTTGACTTCCTCAACAGCAAGAATGTCCTTCCTCAGACGAGGAGACCAAAACTGCACACAATTCTCAAGATGCAGCCTCACCAAGGTCCTGTATCACTGCAGTAAGACATCCTTACTCTGATACTCAAATCCTCTCGCTATGAAAGGGTGCCATTAGTTTTCCTCACGGCCTGCTGCACCTACATGCCAAACATCAGTGACTGTCCCACCATGACACCAGATCTTGCTGCACCTCATTTTTCTAAACTGCCACCATGCAGATAATATTCTGCCTTCCTGTTTTTTGACCAAAGTGGATTCACCTTATATTGCATATGCCAAATTTTTGCCCACTCAGCTAGTCTGTCCAAGTCATTCTGCAGCCTATGGGTATCCTTCTCACAGCACAATCTGCCACCAACTTAGTGTCATCTGCAAATCTGGAGATATGGCATTCGATTCCCTCGCCCAAATCGTTGATGTATATTGTGAACAGCTGAGGTCCAGGCATTGAAGCCTGTGGCACCCCACTCGTCACTGCCTGCCATTCTGAAAAGGACCTGTTTATTCCAACCCCATGATTCCTGTCTGCCAACTGGTTCTCTATCCATGCCAATACATTACCTCTGATAGTATGAGCTTTAATTATCCTCACTAATCTCGTGTGGAACATTGTCAAAAGCCTTTTGAAAATCTATTTACACAATATCTACTGATGCACCATTGTCTACCATACTGTCACATCCGCAAAAAAATTCCAGAAGATTTGTCAAGCATGATTTCCCTTTCGTGACTCCATGCTGACGAGGACCGCTTCTGTCCCCACTTTCCAAATGCCCAGTTATTACATCCTTAATGATTGACTCCAGCATTTCGCCCACCACTGGTGTCAGGCTAACTGGCCTATAATTCCTCATTTTCTCTCCTTCCTTTTATTTTTAAAAACAGTGGAGTTACTTTAGCTACCCTCTAATACACTGGAAGTCTTCCAGAGTCTACAGAATGTTGGAAAATGATCACCAATGTAGCCACTATTTCTAGGGACACTGCCTTAAGCACTCAGAGTAGGGAAACGCGATGGCTGAGTTGTCAGCACAGCTGCCTCACAATGCCAAGGACCCTCCAGCCTCGGGCGACTGTCTGTGTGGAATTTGCACATTCTCCCCGTGACTGTGTGTTTTTTCTCCAAATGCTCAGGTTTCCTCCCACAGTCCAAAGATGTGCAGGTTAGGTGGATTGGCAATGCTAAATTGACTATAGTATTCAGGGATGTGTAGATTAGATGTATTAGTCAATAGAACAATACAGTGCAGAACAGGCCCTTCAGCCCTCGATGTTGCACCGACCTGTGAACTATTCTCAGCTCGTCCCCCTACACTATCCCAAAATCATCCATGTGCTTATCTAAGGATTACTTAAATCTCCCTAACTTGGATGAGTTGACTACATTAGTAGGTAGGGCATTCCACGCCGTTGCCACTCTCCACATAAAGAATCTGCCTCTGACATCTGTCATAAACCTATCAGCCCTCAATGTTGACGTCATCATTATAGGAAGAAGATTTTCACTGTCTACACTATCTGTAAAGTAATCTAATCTAATCCCCTGATCATCTTGTATGTCTATACCAAATCCCCACTTCGCCTTCTTCTTGCCAATGACAGCAGGTTCAAGTCTCTCAGCCTTTCCTCATAAGACCATCCCTTCAGACCAGGCAACAGCCTGGTAAATCTCCTCTGCACCTTTTCCAATGCTTCCACATCCTTCCCAAAATATGGGGACCAGAACTGCACACAATATTCCAAGTGTGGCCGCACTAGTGTTTTGTATAGTTGCAGCATGATATTGCGGGTCCGGAACTCAATCACTCTACAAATGAAACCTAACACACCGTATGCCTCCTTAACAGCACTATCCACCTGGGTGGCAACTTTCAGGGATCTATGCACATGGACTCCAAAATACCTCTGCACATCCACACTACCAAGAATCTTTCCATTGACCCAGTACTCTGCCTTCTTGTGATTCTTCCCAAAGTGCATCACCTCACATTTAGCTACACTGAACTCCATTTGCCATCTCTCAGCCCAATTCTGCAGTTTATCCAAGTCCCCCTGCAAACTGTAACATTCTTCCACACTGTCCACTACTCCACCGACTTTAGGGTCATCTGCAAATTTACTAATCCATCCACCTATGCCTGCGTCTAAGTCATTTATAAAAATGACAAACAGCAGTGGTGCCAAAACAGATCCTTGTGGTACACCACTAGTAACCGGACTCTAGGCTGAATATTTTCCATCAACCACCACTCACTGCCTTCTTTCAGAAAGCCAGTTTCTAATCCAAACTGCTAAATCGCCCTCAATTCCATGTCTCTGCCATGTGGAACCTTATCAAAGGCTTTACTGAAGTCCATGTATACCACGTCAACTGCCCTATCCTCATCGACATGCTTGGTCACATTCTCAAAAAACTCAATGAGGTTTGTGAGACACTTCTTGCCCTTGACAAAACCATGACCATCCAAAATCAAATTGTTGCTTGCTAGATGATTATAAATACTCTCTCTTCTAATCCTTTCCAAAACCTTTCCTACAACATAAGTAAGATTCACTGGTCTATAATTACCTGGGCCATCTCTACTTACCTTCTTGACCAAGGGTACAACATTTGCAATCCTCCAGTTCTCTGGTACTAAACCTGTAGACAATGACAATTCATACCAAAGCCAAAGGCTCTGCTATCTCCTCCCTAGCTTCCGAGAGAATCCTCATATAAATCCCATCCTGTCTACTTTCACTCCTTCTAGAATTGACAACACCTGTTCATAACTAACCTCGATCCTTTCTGGTCTAATATCTCATACCTCATTCTTCTCCTCTACAAATTCTCCTTTTCCTGATCTTCACAGGGTCCACACTCAACTTCCCACTTCTGTCTTTGATTGGCCCTATTCCTACCCTAATCATCCTTTTGTTCCTCACATACCTATAGAAAGCTTTAGGGTTCTCCTTTATTCTATTTGCTAAAGAGTAATTGTGTTCTCTCTTTGCTCTTCTTAACTCCCTCTTTAAATCCTGCCTAACTGATCTGTAACTCTCCATCACCTCATCTGAACCATCTTGCCTCATCAACACATAAGGCTCCTTCTTCTTTGTAACAAGAGATGCAATTTCTGTAGTAAACCACGGTTCCCTTACCTCATCACTTCCTCCCTGCCTGACAGGGACATAACTATCAAGGACACGCAATATCTGTCCCTTTAAACCAGCTCCACGTTTTCATTGTTTGTGTCCCCTGCATTTTGCTACCCATTCTGTGCATCTCAATTATTGCCTAATTGCATTATAATTGCCCTTGCCCCATCGATAACTCTTGACCTATCCCTTTCCATCGCTAAACTAAACGTAACTGAATTATGGTCACTCTCTCCAAAGTGCTCACCTACAACTAAATCAAACACCTGGCTCATTATCAAGCACCAGATCCAATGTGGCCTCCCCTCTTGTCGACATACTGTGTCAGGAAACCCTCCTGTACACATTGGACAAAAACTGATCCATCCGACGTACTGGAGTTACAGCATTTCCAGTCAATGTTGGGGAGGTTAAAGTCCCCCATAATGACCATCCTGCTTCTTTCACTCCTACCCTGAATAATTTTGCTAATCCTCTCTTCCACTTCCCTGGAACTCTGCGGAGGCCTATAAAAAACTCCAAGCAGTATTACCTCTCCTCTCCTGTTTCTAACCTCAGTCCACACTACATCAGTAGATGAGTCCTCATCAAACATTCTCTCAGCCACCATTATACTATCCTTGACTAACAAGGCCACGCCTCCCCCTCTTTTACTGCCATGCCTGCTTTTAATGAAAGATCCAAACCCTGGAACCTGCAACATCTATTCCTCACCCTGCTCTATCCTTGTCTCCAAAATGGCTACAACATCAAAGTCCCAGGTACCTATCCATGCTGCAAGCTCACCTACTTTATTTCAGACACTTCTGGTGTTGAACTAGACACACTTCAAACCAGTTTGCTGTCTGCCAGCACATTCCTGTGACCCTGAAATCCTGTCCCAGTCCTTCCTACTCTCATCCTCCTGTGCACTGCAACTACACCTCCGGTTCTCATCCCCCTGCTGAGCTAGTTTAAACCCACCCGAATAGCACCAGCAAATTTCCCACCCAGGATATTAGTATCCCTCTGGTTCAAGTGAAGACCGTCCTGTTTGTACAAGTCCCACCTTCCCCAGAATGAGCCCCAATTATCCAAGAACCTGAAACCCTCCCTCCTGCACCATCCCTGCAACCATGTGTTCAGCTGATATCTCTCCCTATTCCTTGCCTCGCTATCACGTGGCATGGGTAACAATCCAGAGATAACAACTCTGTTTGTTCTAGCTCTGAGCTTCCACCCTAGCTCCCTGAAATCCTGCCTTACATCCCTATCCCTCTTCCTACCTATGTCATCGGTACCTACACGGTCAAGGACTTCTCTCAGCCACTCCCTCCCTTCAAGACCCCAAAGATACGACCTTAGACATCACAGACCCTGGCACCTGGGAAGCAACACACCAACCATGAGGCTTGATCGCTCCCATCAACCTTCTATCTGAGCCTCTAACTATTGAGTCCCCAATGACTAACACTCTCCTCCTTTCCCTCTGTGCAACAGGGACAGGCTCTGTGCCAGAGACCTGGGCCCCACTGCATACCCCTGGTAAGTCGTCCCCCTCAACAGTATCCAAACGGTATACATGTTTTTCAGGGGAATGACCACAGGGGATCCCTCCATTGACTGTTTTCCCCCCCTTTGAACAGTCACCCAGCTTTCTTCGTGCCTAGGAGTAACTACTTCCCTGTAATTCTTATCTATCACAGCCTCTGCCTCCTGAATGATCCAAAGTTCACCCAGCTCCAGCTCCAGTTCCCTAACACAGTCTTGGAGGAGCAAGAGTTGGATGTACTTGGTTGGGACACGAATGGTACCGACATGGGCAACACAGGAGGACATCAAACATCATGCAGGAGGAACATCGCTCTCCCTGCACTGTCAAGGGAAGAATGGGTTTGGGTGAGATACTCTTCATAGGGTTGGTGTGGACTTGTTGGGCCAAGTGGCCTGTTTCTACACTGTATGGGTTCTAAGATTCACAAGGATGAACCTTGGAATGCAGGGATTGTCGTATAAGCAAGTTGGTAATCTACTCACTAAGAACAAAAGGCAATCTCATTGAAACATATAGGATTTTTAAGGGACTTGGCAGGGAAAACACTGAGACGTTTCCGTTCTAGGACCAGAGAACATAGTCTCAGAATTAAGGGGCACAAATATAAGACTGAGACAAGAAGGAATTCCTTCTCTCAGAAGGTTGACTATCTTTAGAATTCCTTGCCTCAAAGCTCCTTGGGGAACAGAGCTCTTGTGTTTTTTAAAGGCCAAGATAGATTCTCGATTAGTAGGGGAATCAAAGGCTACAAGGAAAGGGCAGGAAAGTGAATGTGAGGAATATTGAATCTGACATGATTCTATTCCCTGGCAGAGAATGTTTGAGGGGCTGAATAGCCCGGACTGGTTCCTATTTCTTACAACCTATGGCAGATGATAAAATCTGAATTCCATAAAATCTGGAATTTACAAAATGGTTACCTAATGGGGACCATGTAACTACTGTCAATTGTCATTTAAAAAAACATCTGGTTCCCAAGTATCCTTTGACGGAAGGAAATCCATTTTTGCCGAGACTGGCCTACATGTGACTCTCAGCAATGTGAGTGAATTTCAAAAGTCCTCTTAACAATTTAGGGACGAGCAACAAATGCTGGCATAGCCAGGGAAGAAAGAGTAAAAGACAACTCAAGTCAGTACAATGAGACAGTTAATGAGCTGGCACCAGGTTGGACAGCAGCCCCAGGAAAGGCAACTATTAGGCTTTCTTGAAGTACACATTGCTCATGAAACAGAGGATGTTAATTTCTTCCATTTTCTTACACAATTACCTTTTTCTCATGTACACTTTTGATAACAGCAACCCGCTTTTTATCCCGCGTCTCCTTGGCCAGTTTTTCTTGATTTTTAGGCTTGCTTTTAAAGGGCAGGGCTCTCTGCAGTGCCTTGGGGATGTGGAGGGGATTGAAATGTTTCATTTTCCTCTCGATGGGCTGCAGAAAAATGCATACAATTAGAAACAACAATACACAGGTCAACCAACCAGTTTGTTCACAAACTCCAATCACATAGTACATTTGATTACTGAAAATCTAACATTGCGTAGACAGAAAGCAGAGTAAAGTTGTTTCACTATCAGGGATTCCCAACCCAGACTACTGCTCCTTTGCACTTGGTATCTGGATTCTGAGCCACATATTTGAAATAAATGATATGATTATATACTACGGGGGGGAGGTTATTTGGTCTATCAATGTATTCCAACGTTCTGAAAGGATTACTCTCATTTCTCTCCATTGCCACACTCGCCCCCCACTCCCGATTACCGTCGGGCAAAAAGTGCCACAAGTGCTGCAACCCCTCCCCACAACTCTCTATCTGAAGTTCCGCACTTGGTATCAATCCAGTCTCATTTCTGCTACCTCAAGGAAACTTTGTCATCATTTTGTACTGGTGGTAAAGCTAACTCAGAATCTGCTCTTCGCAGTATACTACTGACATAAATCCACCATTACCCTGTACAAGGAATCTTTGTTTGGCTTTGTCTTAACGCCCCAATCACGTTTGAGTTGTCCAACAGTTCTCATTCCAGTCCAGGTCTCCTTCTCACCACTTGGTCTCAGCAATGATGTGACTGGATTATACAACTTTGGCACCGAAACTGGGAACCACGTCCTCAGGAAAACAATATCTGAGAATCAACAAAACAAAGATTTGCAGGTTAGGTGAATTAGCCATGCTAAATTGCCCGTAGTGTTAGGTGGATTAGTCAGAGGTAAATATAGAGGTGGGGGGGGTTTCTCTTTGGAGGGTTGGTGCGGACTTGTTGGGCCGAAGGATCTGTTTCCACACTGTAGGTAATCTAATCTAATCTAAAACAAGCAATTTGCTTTCTCCTGGCTGATACGTCACATCATGATAAACGGGTAGGAAAAACCATAATTAAATGAAGCATAAGATTTTTTTAAAGTTTTACATCAAGTCGTGCATTCCCACACTTGGTGGGACACATAGATTCTCCATGAGGGGTGCAACAGAGTGCCAGTGAAAGGACAATTGTGTCCAATGTCATCATGAGCTCACAAACTGATTTCTAACAGGCATTCAGTTAGGCACAGTAAAATCTGATAATTGCCCTTGAGATTTGGTGACATTGATGTCATTATATTGCAGTTTGAGTGCTGGAGGTTAAAGATTGAACCTTCTCGTTGAGAAAGCAAGAGGCCAACTACTCCTGCCAGACCAGAGAAGCGTGACACTAAACTTGCACCTTAAACGACAGGAGTGCCTCCTGTTAATACAAAAATCGCAACAAACAAAATATCCGAAATCTCTGTACTTGAATATTCCATGAGCAGTTTTATCACTTGTTGAGACCTTGTCTTCAACTGTTACATTTAAAGATATTTGACTCACCACTCATCAGCAATTTGTCCTCAAAGGAGGCACGGAATCCTCCCTCTGGGGTACGAAGAGCTTTTTTCAGTTGACCACGTAGTCCACTCACAGTTCGGAGCGAAGCATTCTCAAATTTAGCAACTTCCAATGCAGAGTTAAACATTCCCTGTGTTCAGAAACAGCATTTGACAGTCCAACCAGGAGAATAAGCTGATTGTGTGGTATGACCTCTGTTCTCAACAACCAACCCCAATACAACAGTTCAACCAGCTCAATCCCAAAGCCCTTCATGGGCACAGGGATAATTTCAGTGAGCTAAAATGAATAGTGAAATATCTGGATGGAAAGGGTTCCCATCAGGCCGACGCAGCATGGATTCAGGAAGGGATGGTTATGTTTGACAAACTTATTGAATCCTTTGAAGATGCAAATAAGCGCTGTGGATAGAGGGAAACAGGTGGATGCTGATACCTGGACTTCTAGAAGGTGTTCGATAGGGTGCTGCGTAAAAGACTCATTCATAATAATGCATAGAGTTGCGGGGAATGTACTAGCAACTGGTTAACCAACAGAAAGCAGAGGATTGGGATTAAAGGTTTTTCTCTGGTTGGATATCAGTGGTGAGCAGGGTGCCACATGGGTCAATCAGAGTTGGGTCCGCAACTGTTCATGATACATATGATTTGGAAGAGGAAGAGTGATACATATGATTCATGATACATATGATTTGGAAGAGTGTAGCATATCCAAATTTGCTGATGACACTAAATTGTGTGGAAAGGCAAACGGTGCAGAGGATGTGGAGGGTTTTCAGAGAGATTACATAGTTTAAATAAGTAGGCAAGGGTCTGGCAGATGGAGTACAACGTTGGTAAATGTGATGTTATCCACTTTGGAAGTGAACACAGTAGGTCAGAGTATTACTTAAATGGTGAAAAACAGCGACATGCTGTTGTGCAGAGGGACTTAAAAGGGCTCGTTCATGAATCACTAAAAGTTGATTTGCAGATGCAATAGGTGATCAGGAAGGTAACGGAATATTGGCTTTCATTGCTAGAGGGATTGAATTTAAGAGCAGGGTGGTTCTGCTGCAATTGTACAAAGTGTTGGTGAGGCCACACCTGGAGTGTTATGTACAGTTCTGGTCTCCTTACTTGAGGAAGGATATACTGGCTTTGGAGGTGGTGCAGAGGAGGTTCACCAGGTTGATTCCGGAGATGAGGGGGTTACCCTATGAGGAGAGGTTGAGCTGCCTGGAATTTAGGACTCACTAGAAATGAGAGAGATTTGGCCTCAAGATTAGTGGGAATAGATTTAGGACAGAGATGAGGAGGAACTTTTCCCAGAGAGTACTGAAACTATGGTATTTTCTACCCAAGGAAGCAATGGAGGCAGCTTCATTAAATAAATTCAAGACACAGGTGGATAGGTTTGTGCATGGTTAAAATTAAGGGTTATGGTGATAGTTCAAGTAGCAGGACCTGAGACGATGTATAGATCAGCTATGATCTTGATGAATGGCGGAGGATGTTCGACAGGCCAAATGGCCTACTCCAGCTTTTATTACTATGAAACTATGAATCTGATCCAAAGGGGGATGAAACAAAGATGATCAAAAGGTGGTGGCCCATTCAGACAAAAGTAATCCACCCAAAACTACAAATGACTGGGTAACTGAAGAAATTTGAAATAACATGAAACATAAGAATGACCAACGTTAGCAATATAACATAGTAGAGCTGAGCAGAATTCTGAAGGTGCAGGCAGAACAGTAAATGGAAATAAGAGATGCAGTGAAAGTTTATGACTGTAGATTAGTAACATAAAAAGGAAACGAAAATCATTTTATAAAAATACAGGTACTAATAGTCAAAAGGAGGGTCAGGCTGATTGGCACCCAAAACTAAAACCTTCTTGTGGAGGCAGACGGCACAGCAAAGGTCAAAGCTCACTAAAAACAGCAGGGCCAGGGAGAGAAATCATTGGCTCTGCTACTTCTCCCATTTCCAGGTCCCTCAACTAGTCTCAACCAACGTACAGCCCACCACCCCAACCCTTTCCCTCAATTCCACATGCTTTTCTTTTATTCAAGATTTATCAATCAATTCAAAGCATCACTGAAAGATCCTTGCAAAACACTATTCAGACAATAATGCAGACTTCAGTGACTGTCTCAGCCCTCATTAACATATTCTGTACATATCACTGTGTTGACACAGTGACATTAGATTCAGGCATGGGGCAAGATTCAATATTTGCAACCCAGACAAATTGTACAAGATTTCATACAGAGGCTGGTAAGTATGTGGAATGGGCTGCCAAAGGTAGTGGTGGAGCGAGTCCAATTTTGTTATTTCAGAAACATTTAAGCAGGTACATAGATGGGATGAGGAGTGATATGGACCAAAAGCAGGCAAATCAGACTAGTTTAATTGTGAAACCTGAGTGGCATAGACAGGTTGGGCCGAAGGGCCTGTTTCCATGTTGTCGACCTCAATATTTGCCATTTTGTCGAACCTGTGGGAGACTTGCTCCTGCCTGGATGTTTGAGGCAGTTCAAAAAAACCATTTCACACCAGGTGTCTCGTCAGATTCCCTATCTTCATGATAATCTCACAGGATCAAATCAGGGTCTCGCTGGGTCATACCACAGTTCCTGATAAAATGGAATGACTGAATAACACAGAACAACAAGGCAGACAATTAAAAGGTGTGAAGAGAGATAAATTGGTATGATCTAAATATCATACAGAATGAGGTAACTAAGACTGGAACTCAACATTCACGAATCCTGGACATTTAGGAAGAACGAGCAAAAAGGGAAAGAAAGTAGAGCTGTACTGGGATGGGATCAGAAGATTAGTGAGGAGGATCTCAGACTAAAGAAAAAATGTGAAATCTGTTTGAGGGGAGCTAAGAAATAGCAAGCAGTAGCAATAAACAACTCCTATCAAATAATAATCGTCACATAGGGCAAAGTATTAACGGGGAGATTAGAGAAGCATGTGGCATGGGTAAACCTAACAAGCACTAATGCTGAGGAAGATATGTTTCTGGAGAGTGTTTGAAAGCAGTATGTTGAGCAAATGACTGAAGATCTAAGCTATTTTAGATCTAATATTACGTAGTGAGAAAGGGCTAATCATGAACTTTTTGCAAAAGAATCTTTAGCGATGAGTGATCATAATATGGTAGAATAATGAGTTACGTTTGGAAGTGAGGAGTTCAATTGGAAGACATGGTGCTAAATTTGAACAAAGAAAATCATGAACATACAAGGGAAGTAACACAATAAATCCATTGCTTACGTATTATCATACTATTAGAAGAACTAGTACATAGTTCACGGTGCTTATAGGCTCCTTTAAGGCACAAAAATCCCAAACAGGTCAATCAAGTTAACAAAAGGAAGTTAAGGATTGTATGAAATTTAAAAGGCAAATTTAAAGATTCCAGGAACAGTGATTAATCTTAAGATTTGGAGGAGTTTAGAATACAGCAAAAGGAGGGAAACTGCTGGTAGTGATAAAGAAACTCCTCACCTTTATGAAGGCTGTATTCTTGTATATCTTGAATGGGAACCCCACCAGCTTGAGTTTTTTAACAATGGTTACAGACTTATCGAGATCCAGCACTACGCCTGTTGCTGCGATTCTGAAATCTTGCTGCAAGGATTAAGCCAAGAGTTAGTTTAGAGAACCTGACTCTTAACAGAACAAATAAAATCTAGGTCAAATACTTGTTCTGCATCACCACCTGGCAACACAATGCATTATTTACAAGATGCAGTGAAGCAGTGGTCAACTTTCCTCCAATAGCACCTTCCAAATTCTCAACACCCACCAGTTAAAAGGACAAGGGGGGCAGAAAAGAGGGTGGTACGTGTATGGAATGAGCTGCCAGAGGAAATGGTGGAGGCTGGTACAATTGCAACATTTAAAAGGCATTTGGATGGGTATATGAATAGGAAGGGTTTGGAGGGATATGGCCCAGGTGCTGGCAGGTGGGATTAGATTTGGTTGGGATATCTGGCCGGCATGGACGGGTTGGACCGAAGGGTCTGTTTGCATGCTGTACATCTCTATGACTCTATAAACATAGGAACACCACAACTGGAAAATCCTCCACAAGCCACTCACCATTCTGACTTGGACCTATATTGCTATTCTTTCGTAGTCATCATGTCAAAATCCTGAAACTCTCTCCTTAACAATATAGTGTGGGTATACCTGCATCACATGAACTGCAACAGTTCAAAAAGGTGGTCAAGGCAATTAGGGTTGCACATCAAATCCCAGTCTATCCACTGATGCTATGCCCAGTGAAAGAATGAAAAAGGACAATTAAAGATAATGAAATATATGCGCCCTCTAGAGATGCTTACATTCTGGAAAAAAAATGTAAAAGCACATAATTAGCTAATGGACAGAAAGCAGAAATTAGTGGTGATGAATTTACACTTTTCTCCATTCATAACAGATGCTAAGTTCTGTTTGGTTTTGTTGTGAACCAGCATGCTGTACTGCGCAGTCCCTTAGAATGTGTGTGTTGGACACAGTCACACACACGTATTCTATCAGGAACATTGATGCATGTGGCATGTTTATTCCCTGTGTGACACAGTTCTGATTGCTGCATGGCCACACACCCACAAGTTGAGCTGGAACATTGATGGCACATGCTATTTAATTTGGACAAGTGTGAAATTTTGTGCTTTGAAAGGAATTAAATGACAGCATTGTGAGGTGGGTACAACTGCAGAGAGGGAGCATATATTTATCAATATTTGAAGCTGGCTTGAAAAGTTAACCTGGTTGTTAAGCAATTGCCTGGGATACTTTGATTTATATATGGTATACAGTGAATATAAAGATATGAGAGTTAAGCTGAATCTTTTACAAATGACAAAATGCCTTTTAGCCTTCAGGAGGATTTGGACAGACAATCAATGGATGAGAATATAATGTGGGAAAACATGAAGTTGTCCACTTTGGTCAGAGGAACAGAGGTGCACAGTATTTAAATTGTGGGAGGTTTGAAAGTGTAGATGTACAAAGGTATCCTGGTCTGTAAGCTACTGAAAGCCAACATGGTGGCGGAGTAAGCTATTAGGAAAATTAATGGAACGTTTAACTTGGATTTAAGTACAGCAGCAGAAAAATCTTGCTTCAATCATACAGAACCTTGATTAGACCACACGTGTACAAAATGGACTACATACAGTGTGTTCCTTTACCACGCGAAGAGTATTATTGCCAAAGAGGGACTGTAAGCTTGCCAGCTTTGTTCCTGGGAATACTAGGACTGCCATATGAAGAGAGATTGAGAAAACTAGGCCTGTTATCTCCAATATTTTAAAGAATGAGAGGGGATCTCACTGAAATTTTCAAAATATGAGGTAGACAACGGTGGATATAAGCAAAATAAAGGAGGATGCCAATAAGGATACGCTTTTGCAAAAGATTAAGAATCGTTGGAATTCTTTACCAGAGGACTGTGCAAGTTCAGTGTTTGAGTCTGTCTAAGATAGAAATTGATAGATTTCTGTTTATTAAAGGGTCATGGGGTGAATGTGGGTAAAAGGCATTGAAGTGTTCAAGCAGCCATGACCATATTTAAATGGTGCAGTAGCTTTGGTGGTCTGAATGGCCTACTCCTGTTCCAATGTCAGCTCTGACCATTTAACTGTGGGAAAGGCATCCAAAACCAGGACAACAATACAGACAGGTTTGCTAGGATGACAAAGGGTGAGCTGTATGAAGAGACTGGAGAACAGCAGTTGTCAAACTTAGGAGGTTTAGACAGTAAAAAGGGAGAAAACTGGCAGAGGGCCAATAAACAGAGGTCATGGATTTTAAAGTAACAGGTAAATGAGGGGAAATTTATTTATACACAAATGGAAAAGGTGGTGGCATCAGATTGTACATGAACTTTCCTGTCAGGCAGGAAAGAGATGGTCGTGTGAGGGAACCTTGGTTGACGAGGGAGATTGAATGTCTTGCAAAGAGGAAGAAGGAGGCTTACATAAGGTTGAGGAAACAAGGTTCAGACAGAGCATTGGAGGGATACAGGATAGCCAGGAGGGAGCTGAAGAAAGGGATTAGGAGAGCTAAGAGAGGGCATGAAAAGTCTTTGGCGGGTAGGATCAAGGATAACCCCAAGGCCTTTTATGCATTTGTGAGAAACATGAGAATGACGAGAACAAGGGTAGGTCCGATCAAGGAAGTAGTGGGAGACTGTGTATTGAGTCGGAAGAGATAGGAGAATGAATACATTTCTTCAGTTGAAGAGGAAACGGACTGGTAAGCTAGAGAAGATACTTGTTAGGAAGGAAGATGTGTTGGGCATTTTGAAAAACTTGAGGATAGACAAGTCCCCCGGGTCTGACGGGATATATCCTAGGATTATGTGGGAAGCAAGAGAGGAAATTGCAAAGCCGTTGGCAATGATCTTTTCATCTTCACTGTCAATGGGGGTGGCACCAGGGGACTGGAGAGTGGCGAATGTTGTGCCCCTGTTCAAAAAAGGGAATAGGGATAACCCCTGGAATTACAGGCCAGTTAGACTTACTTCAGTGATAGGCAAAGTAATGGAAAAGGTACTGAGGGATAGGATCTATGAGTATCTGGAAAGACACTGCTTGATTAGGGACAGCCAGCACAGATTTGTCAGAGGTAGGTCTTGCCTTACAAGTCTTATTGAATTCTTTGAGGAGGTGACCAAGCATGTGGATGAGGGTAGAGCAGTGGATGTAGTGTACATGGATTTTAGTAAGGCATTTGATAAGGTTCCCCTGGTAGGCTTATGCGGAAAGTCAGGAGGCATGGGATAGTGGGAAATTTAGCCAGTTGGATAGAGAACTGGCTAACCAGTCGGATAGAGAACTGGCTAACCGGTCGAAGTCAGAGAGTGGTGGTAGATAGTAAATATTCAGCCTGGAGCCCAGTTACAAGTGGAGTTCCACAGGGATCAGTTCTGGGTCCTCCGCTGTTTGTAATTTTTATTAATGATTTGGAAGAGGGAGTCGAAGGGTGGGTCAGTAAATTTGCAGATGATACGAAGATTGGTGGAGTTGCGGATAGTGAGGAGGGCTGTTGTCGGCTGCAAAGGGACTTAGATATGATGCAGAGCTGGGCTGAAGAGTGGCAGATGGAGTTCAACCCTGTCAAGTGTGAGGTTGTCCATTTTGGAAGGACAAATAAGAATGCGGAATACAGGGTTAATGGTAGGGTTCTTAGTAAGGTGGAGGAGCAGAGTGATCTTGGGGTCTATGTTCATAGATCTTTGAAAGTTGCCACTCAGGTGGCTAGAGCTTGTAAGAAGGCCTATGGTGTATTATCGTTCATTAGCAGAGGGATTGAATTCAAGAGTCGCGAGGTGATGTTGCAGCTGTACAGGACCTTGGTAAGGCCACATTTGGAGTACTGTGTGCAGTTCTGGTCGCGTCACTTTAGGAAAGATGTGGAAGCTTTGGAGATGGTGCAGAGGAGATTTACCAGGATGTTGCCTGGAATGGAGAATAGGTCGTACGAGGATAGGTTGAGAGTGCTAGGCCATTTCACATTGGAATGGCGAAGGGTGAGGGGTGACTTGATAGAGGTTTGTAAGATGATCAGAGGAATAGATAGAGTAGACAGTCAGAGACTTTTTCCCCGGGGACAACAGAGTGTTACAAGGGGACTTAAATTTAAGGTGAAGGGTGGAATGTATAGGGGGGATGTCAGGGGTATGTTCTTTACCCAGAGTGGTGGGGGCATGGAATGTGCTGCCTGTGGGAGTGGCAGAGTCAGAATCATTGAAGACCTTTAAGCGGCAATTGGATCGGTACATGGATGGGTGCTTAAGCTAGGACAAATGTTCGTCACAACATCGTGGGCCGAAGGGCCTGTTCTGTGCTGTATTGTTCTATGTTCTAACTTTCAAAGTGCAATTGGGCATATACTTGAAGGGAAAGAATTACCAGGGAATGTTGCGATTCTTTTGGACATCTGTTCCAATTAAGAGGACTATGTTCTTTCTAACCCTATCCCAAAATCTAACAGGTAAAAGGCTCTAATCTTGACCAGCTGAATCCAACCTTTTAATATATTCAGTTCCTCTACTTACATGCATGTAACTGACACCCAATTCTCACTCCAAAACAGCATTTTCCATTCCAGTGTTTTTGTCATCATGTTTCTTATTCATCCCCTCCCAATTGTACCAGGCTGTTTTTCTGCACTACCCAAGAAATGCGAAAGAGGAAAGAGGATCGGGCAGTTGCGAGATGGTAACAATGAGAAAGCATGACTAAATCTAATTCCTGTCTGCACTACTCAGAAGTCAGGCGCCTCACGTCCCGACATGTAGAAACTCACCGAAATACCAGCCACAGATTGAATAGCGAGAAACCCTGAGCCTTGCGGAGTGATCGGACCTGAGTCAAGGAAGCATAAAGATCTGAAAGTTACACAAAATTTGAAAACAATAGCTATCACCAAGAACATTAGTAAGACTTTGTCAATTACCAGTTTGTTCTGACAGTTATTAATTTACAGCACAGGTTAAGCTCCATTACAGCGTCTGTCGACAATAAAGGGATCCAATGTCACTGTAACAGTGGAGCCCAGCAGCTGCACTTGATCAAGAATCAAACATTGATCAAGAATCATTTTGGGCTGATTCTGGGACAAGTGAATATCTACCTAAAGGACAGTGTAAGATATACTTGTGATGGTTTTGTAGAGGTGCTTCTTCCTCTCTTCGTAGATTGGGAGTGCTGCTGCTTGTTGCAGCCCTGTGGACAAAATGACTCCACTAACCAACAGCAGAGAGGACAGCAAGACAGACATCTGGGTAAGAAATCTCTGCAAGACAGCTCACAGATACAGGGTGAAAGTGAGTACTGCAGATGTTGAAGATTAGAGCCAGGAGTGTGGTGCTGGAAAAGCACAGGTCGGGCAGCATCCCAGGAGTAGGAAAAATTAATGTTTCGGGCAAAAGCCCAATTTCTGATTAAGGATGCTGCCTAACCTGCTGTACTTTTCCAGCACCACACTCTTGAGCTCACAGACACAGCAAAACAGTACTAGTTAAGGGACTCAACTAGAACCACAAGGACACAAATAAAAACAACTTCCTAGCTCACTAGAATGTAAGCTCAGAATAAAAGAACTAACCGAAGAGACACAGCAAACAGACAGGCAAACCACTGTAGCTTTACCAACAAATCACAAATGAACAACTTTAACACAAAGGAGAGCGGAGCCCTAAAATACTTAAAAAGGGCAAAAACATAACCATAGTACCAGCAGGTAAAAGCATAATGACAGTAATCATGAACATACAAAAGGAACTACTTGCAGATACTAACAGCTACCCACAGAGAGAGTGTGACACCATGTCACAGTTAACCAATAGAATAAGTACACGATGGAACCTACACAAAAACGGACTGATAACCAAGACAGACCTACAAAAGATGAACCCAGAAGGCACCAACACCCCACAATTTTACGGATTACCTAAGGTACACAAACCAGATATATCATTTCGACCCACTGCGGCACTCCAAGGAACTCCATCACATAAACTGCCAAAAAAACAAAAACTCAAAACTTCTAATCAGCTGATCCAATCACTCCATACAATCATAACAGGAATTCCTAAACAATATTAAGAACATAAACATAGACGAGGACAAAGCAATGGTCTCATTAAACACAACAGCGAAGTTTACCTCGATTGATGTTGGCTCAAAGGTGGTGGTGGTGGAGGGTTGTTTTTCAGACTGGAGGCCTGTGACCAGTGGAGTGCCACAAGGATCGGTTCTGGGTCCTCTACTTTTTGTCATTTACATAAATGATTTGGATGCAAGCATATGGAGGTACAGTTAGTAAGTTTGCAGATGACACCAAAATTGGAGGTGTAGTGGACCTCAGATTACAACTGGATCTTGACCAGATGGGCCAATGGACTGAGAAATGACAGATGGAGTTCAATTCAGATAAATGTGAGGTGCTGCATTTTGGGAAAGCAAATCTTAGCAGGACTTATACACTGAATGGTAAGGTCCTAGGGAGTGTTGATGAACAAAGAGACCTTGGAGTGCAGGATCATAGCTCCTTGAAAGTGGAGTCGCAGATAGATAGGATAGTGAAAAAGGCGTTTGGTATGTTTTCCTTTATTGGTCAGAGTATTGAGTACAGGAGTTGGGAGGTCATGATGCGGCTATACAGGACATTGGTTAGGCCACTTTTGGAACATTGCGTGCAATTCTGGTCTCCTTCCTATTGGAAAGATGTTGCGAAACTTGAAAGGGTTCAGAAAAGATTTACAAGGATGTTGCCAGGTTTGGAGGATATGAGCTATAGGGAGAGGCTGAACAGGCTGGGGCTGTTTTCCCTGCAGGGTCAGAGGCTGAGGGGTGACCTTATAGAGGTTTACAAAATTATGAGGAGCACGGATAGGATAAGTAGACAAAGTCTTTTCCCTGGGGTCGGGGAGTCCGGAACTAGAGGGTATAGATTTAGGGTGAGAGGCGAAAGATACAAAAGAGACCTACGGGGCAACTTTTTCACGCAGAGGATGGTACGTGTATGGAATGAGCTGTCAGAGGATGTGGTGGAGGCTGGTACAATTGCAACATTTAAGAGGCATTTGGATGGGTATATGAATAGGAAGGGTTTGGAGGGATATGGGCTGGGCACTGGCGGATGGGACTGGACTGGGTTGGGATATTTGGTCTGCACGGACAGGTTGGACCGAAGGGTCTGTTTCCATCTCTATGACTTTATGATGAAACCTTAGCCAGAGAGACAATAGCCAACCTCCTGGACAAACAAGGACAGATGACACAACGGGGAACCAATCAAAAAGACTGCACACTCAAACTACTGGACCTGTGCTTGATGACGCACCTCATATTCAACACAATATGAACAAATCAATGGGAAACCTATGGACTCACCCATCTCCAGAAAGACGAGGACACATAGCCCTCCCACAGAACCAATCCAAACTCTGGATCAGATACATGGGTGACACTTTTGTAATAACTGAAAAAACAGAGATTGAGAGCACACATCAGATTATCAACATGTGCTCACAGAGATCAAATTTACGAGAGGTAGACATTAACAACCAACTCCCATTCCTAGATGCAATGGTAGAAAGAACACAGAACAGCAAATGCACAACAAAAGTGTACAGAAAAGCCACACACGGACCAGATCCTGAATTATAACAGCAACTACCAAAAGACACACAAGAGAAGCTGCATTTGGACCCTGTCCAATAGGGCTACAACACACTGTAGCACTCCCGATCTGCGAAGAGAGGAAGAAGAACACCTCTACACATTATATAGGACAAACAGGCAGATAATTAGTGATCGGCATTCATGAACATCAATGAGCCATTAAAAGCCATGACCAGTATGCCTAGTATCCATACACAGAGACGATGACGGACACAAATTCGAATGGGACAACACAACAATAATAGGACAAGCCAAATCGAGGACAGCCAGAGAATTCCTAGAAGCATGGCGCTCATCCATGGACTCCATCAATAAACAAGGGACCAAGACCCAACACACTGACCACTGCAACGAACAACTGGAACCGGCAACCGGAAGCAGAACAAAACCAAATGAATTCCAACTGACACAGTACAGCAGCACTTCACAGGAGGATCCACAGCACTGAGGATGTCACCGAGAAAGGGGACGAAATGTCTGCAAGCCAAATCCCGAGCTCAGCGAACATACCCACAACAACTATATACTTGGGATACCTATTCTTCCGGTTTGCTAAAATAAGAAGCGATACAGTCTGTTCTCTATTTCAAGATTAATTGGGTCTTTGTATATCACTTTGAAGCGTGCCAGGATCTGCCTGACCACCGGAGATGGTGATTTAATCTGTGGGTCACCACACCTCAGGCGAGAGAAGAGGTTGAGAAGGAGAGTCCTTCATGGTGATTTCAGATAGCATAGAATAGAATCCACATGATTGGCATAGTTTTGTATTGCAAGCTAGTCATTCAGCCAAATGAGCTAATTAATCCGTTGCCCTATGAGGATAACAGTTGGTCAATGATACTTTCAGTTTTTTTGTCACAATAAGCATCTTAAAACATGAAATTTTGCTGTAGCATTCTTCCAGCTATTACCTGGGAGTGTGAGTATGTTTTAAAAGTTATTGGTCGCCTGATTGCACATACGATGGGTGATGGCATAAACCTATGGTCTCAAAGCCTAAGAAAGGAAAGGAAAGAAATTGGAATGTCTCTTACCCCAGATAGTTGCAGAGCAGTGCATGTGCTCAGGTGTGTACTTGAGCAGTCTGTGACGTCCATTATGGTCCTCAATGTAATACATTGGGATGGTCTGAAAGCGCCTCCAGCCAAGGGAAAAGATTAGAGGGTCTCTCGTCTTCAGAATCTTCTTGTGCCATCGGTGTTTCTTCAAACGCATCTGATTCAGCATGAGAAAATGGAATATTAGTGGACAGTCATTACAACGACCTTCTCCACTGGAGTCATCTTTGTTGCATTTCGTGCAGCTATATCCTCAGGTATAGATCAAACTTTGAACATGAGCTCGTCTCGACAAATGCAACTCTTCCCAACAGACAATAAACATAAAATTCTGTTGGTCAGGGTCTAAGTCACTGTCTGAAAAAAGGCATTAGATAACAAGACAGACCGAACAAAGGCAGCCATAATAATATTGGCTGGCCAACATAAGTCAGGAGACTTGCAGTTTGGTATCTTGGTCCACTCAAGAAGAGGCAAGAAGATGCAAATTTTGTAAAAAATTCTAATATTGTATATAATATCAATGAGGTTCCTATGATGTTTAGCACTGGACTTGTAAAGCCTCCACAGAGTTCCAGGGAGGTGGAGGAGAGGATTGGCAAAATTATTCTGGGTAGGAGTGAAAGGAACAGGTTGGTCATTATTGGGTCTTTAAATTCCTCAACATTGACTAGAAATGCTGTAACTCTAGTATGTCAGATGGATCGGTTTTTGTCCAATGTGTACAGGAGGGTTTCCTGACACAGTATGTCGACAAGAGGGGAGGCCATACCGGATCTGGCGCTTGGTAATGAACCAGGCCAGATGTTTGATTTAATTGCAGGTGAGAGTGACCATAATTCAGTTACGTTTAGGTCAGCGATGGAAAGGGATAGCTACATGCCACAGGTCAAGAGTTAGGAAGGGCTTTTGCCCGAAACGTCGATTTCGAAGCTACTTGGATGCTGCCTGAACTGCTGTGCTCTTCCAGCACCACTAATCCAGAAGAGTTATCGATGGGGCAAGGGAAATTATAATGCGATTTAGACAAGAATTAAGATGCATAGAATAGAGTAGCATAATGCAGGGGATGCAGACAATGGAAATGTGGAGCTGGTTTATGGAACAGATATTGCGTGTCCTCGATAGGTATGTTCTTGTCAAGCAGGGAGGAAGTGATAAGGTAAGGGAACCGTGGTTTACAACAGAAATTGCATCTCTTGTTACGAAGAAGAAGGAGCCTTATGTGTTGATGAGACAAGATGGTTCAGATAAGGTGATGGAGAGTTACAGATCAGCTAGGAAGGATTTAAAGAGAGAGTTAAGAAGAGCAAAGAGAAGACACAAGCAGTCTTTAGCAAACAGAATAAAGGAGAACCCTAAAGCTTTCTATAGGTATGTGAGGAATAAAAGGATGATTACGGTAGGAATAGAGCCAATCAAAGACAGAAGTGGGAAGTTGAGTGTGGTCCCTGTGGAGATTGGAGAGGTGCTAAATGAACATTTCTCATTGGTGTTCACTCAGGAAAAGGAGAACATTGTAGAGGAGAAGAATGAGGTACGAGATATTAGACTAGAAAGGATCGAGGTTAGTTACAAACAGGTGGTATCAATTCTAGAAGGAGTGAAAGTAGACAAGTCCCCTGGGCAGGATGGGATTTATGCGAGGATTCTCTTGGAAGCTAGGGAGGAGACAGCAGAGCCTTTGGCTTTGATATATGAGTTGTCATTGTCTACAGGTTTAGTACCAGAGGACTGGAGGATTGCAAATGTTGTACCCTTGGTCAAGAAGGTAAGTAGAGATGACTCACGTAATTATAGACCAGTGAGCCTTACTTATGTTGTAGGAAAGGCTTTAGAAAGGATTAGAAGAGAGAGGATTTATAATCATCTAGCAAGAAACAATATGATTTTGGATAGTCATGGCTTTGCAAGGCAGAACGTGTCTCAGAAACCTCATTGAGTTTTTTGAAAAGGTGACCAAGTATGTGGGACAGTTGATATGGTATAGGTGGACTTCAATAAAGCCTTTGATAAAGTTCCTGATAAGGTAGGCTGTTGGAGAAAATGCAGAGGCATGGGATTGAGGGTGATTTAGCAGTTTGATTTAGAAACTGGCTTTCTGAAAGAAGGCAGCGAGTAGTGGTCGATGGAAAATATTCAGCCTGGAGTCTGGTTACTAGTGGTGTACCACAAGGATCTGTTTTGGGACCACTGCTGTTTGTCATTTTTATAAATGACTTTAACGCAGGCATAGATGGATGGATTAATAAATTTGCATATGACACTGAAGTCAGTGGAGTAGTGGACAGTGTGGAAGAATGTCACAGGTTGCAGGGGAACTTGGATAAACTGTAGAATTGAGCTGAGAGGTGGCAAACGGAGTTCAGTGTAGCTAAATATGAGGTCATAGAGATGTACAGCATGGAAACAGACCTTTCGGTCCAACCCGTCCATACCGACCAGATATCCCAACTCAATCTAGTCCCACCTGCCAGCACCTGGCCCATATCGCTCCAAACCCTTCCTATTCATATACCCATCCAAATGCCTCTTAAATGTTGCAATTGTACCAGCCTCCACCACATCCTCTGGCAGCTCATTCCATATGCGTACCACCCACTGTGTGAAAAAGTTGCCCCGTATGTCTCTTTTATATCTTTCCCCTCTCACCCTAAACCTATGCCCTCTAGGTCTGGACTCCCTGACTCCAAGGAAAAGACTTTGCCTATTTACCCAACTGGGTCAATTCTTGGTACATAGAACATAGAACATAGAACATAGAGCATAGAGCATAGAGGTCCTGAGGTCATGTTGCAGTTGTATAAGACTCTGGTGCGGCCTCATCTGGAATATTGTGTGCAGTTTTGGTCGCCATATTATAGGAAGGATGTGGAGGCATTGGAACGAGTGCAGAGGAGGTTTACCAGGATGTTGCCTGGCATGGTAGGAAGATCGTATGAGGAAAGGCTGAGGCATTTGGGGCTTTTCTCATTGGAGAAAAGAAGGTTTAGGGGAGATTTGATAGAGGTGTACAAGATGATTAGGGGTTTAGATAAGGTTGACAGTGAGAACCTTTTTCCACTAATGAAGTCAGCTGTTACTAGGGGACACAGCTTTAAATTAAGGGGTGGTAGGTATAGGACAGATGTTAGGGGAAGATTCTTTACTCAGCGGATTGTGAGTTCATGGAATGCCCTGCCAGTAGCAGTGGTGGACTCTCCCTCTTTATGGTCATTTAAGCGGGCATTGGACAAGCATATGGAGGTTATTGGGCTAGTGTAGGTTAGGTAGGCTTCGATCGGCGCAACATCGAGGGCCGAAGGGCCTGTACTGCGCTGTATTTTTCTATGTTCTATGTTCTATGTAAATATACAAAACACTAGTGAGGCTGTACTTGGAATATTATACACAATTCTGATCGCCATATTTCGGGAAGGATGTGGAAGCATTGGATTAGGTGCAGAGGAGGTTTACCAGGATGTTGCCTGGTCTGGAGGGAAGGTCTTATGAGGAAAGGCTGAGAGACTTGGGTCTGTTCTCAATGAAAAGAAGACTAAAAGGGGATCTGACAGAGACATACGAGATGGTCAGAGGATTAGATTGGGCAGGCAGTGAAAGTCTTTTTCCTAGGATGATGACATCAGCTTGTATGAGAGGGCATAACTACAAATCGAGGGGTGATAGATTTAAGACATATGTCAGAGGCAGGTTCTTTACTTAGAGAGTGGTAAGGGCATGGAAAGCACCACCAGCCAATGTAGTTAACTCATCCACATTAGGGAGATTTAAACAATCCTTGTATAAGCACATAGATGATGATGAATAGTGTCGGGGGACGAGCTAAGAATAGTTCACAGTTCGGTGCAACATTGAGGGCCAAAGGGCCTGCTCTGCGCTGCAATGTTCTATGTTCAAAACACTAAGGTCCTTATGTTTGGTCCATTGGAGCAATATCAATACATTTTATTTTTGGTGATGAGCGGGAAATCAGGGAGCTGTTGTTCTGCCAGTGTCCAACTGGGGAGGTGCCAACAACTGTATTCATGAGCCCAAGGTCACCAAACTGTGAGCAATAATGCTACAAAATGGGTTGCTACTGAGACTAGCATGACAAGCCAACAGGATTTTAAAAAACTCCCCACATACGTTCGAGACACCACCCACGCCCTCCACCTCCTCCAAGACTTCCGTTTCCCAGGCCCCTAACGCCTCATCTTCACCATGGATATCCAATCCCTCTACACCTCCATCCACCATGACCAGGGCCTCCAAGCCCTCTGTTTTTTCCTCTCCAGACGTCCCCAACAGTACCCTTCCACGGACACTCTCATTCGTTTGGCCGAACTGGCCTCACCCTTAACAATTTCTCCTTCGAATCCTCCCACTTCCTCCAGACCAAAGGGGTAGCCATGGGCACACGTATGGGCCCCAGCTATGCCTGTCTCTTTGTTGGCTACGTAGAGCAGTTGATCTTCCGTAATTACACTGGCATCACTCCCCACCTCTTCCTCCACTACATTGATGACTGCATTGGCGCCACCTCATGCTCCCGCGAGGAGGTTGAGCAATTCATCAACTTCACCAACACATTCCACCCTGACCTTAAATTTACCTGGACCATCTCCGACACCTCCCTCCCCTTCCTGGACCTCTCCATCTCCATTAACGATCACCGACTTGACACTGACATTTTTTAGAAACCCACCGACTCCCACAGCTACCTGGATTACACCTCTTCCCACCCTACCACTCGCTAAAATGCCATCCCGTATTCCCAATTCCTCCACCTCCGCCAGATCTGCTCCCAGGAGGACCAGTTCCACCACAGAACACACCAGATGGCCTCCTTCTTTAGGGACCGCAATTTCCCTTCCCACGTGGTTAAAGATGCCCTCCAACGCATCTCGTCTACATCCTGCACCTCTGCCCACCTCTCCAACCGTAACAAGGACAGAACGCCCCTGGTGCTCACCTTCCACCCTACCAACCTTCGCATAAACCAAATCATCCGCCGACATTTCCGCCACCTCCAAACAGACCCCACTACCAGGGATATATTTCCCTCCCCACCACTTTCCGCCTTCCGCAAAGACTGTTCCCTCCGCGACTACCTGGTCAGGTCCACGCCCCCAAACAACCCACCCTCCAATGCTGGCACTTTCCCCTGCCACCGCAGGAACTGTAAAACCTGCGCTCACACCTCCTCCCTCACCTCTATCCAAGGCCCTAAAGGAGCCTTCCACATCCAAAGTTTTACCTACACATCCACTAATATCATTTATTGTATCCGTTGCTCCCAACGCGGTCTCCTCTACATTGGGGAGACTGGGCGCCTCCTAGCAGAGCGCTTTAGGGAACATCTCCGGGACACCTGCACCAATCAACCACACCGCCCGTGGCCCAACATTTCAACTCCCCCTCCCACTCTGCCGAGGACATGGAGGTCTTGGGCCTCCTTCACCGCCGCTCCCTCACCACTAGACGCCTGGAGGAAGAACGCCTCATCTTCCGCCCCGGAACACTTCAACCCCAGGGCATCAATGTGGACTTCAATTTCCTCATTTCCCCTTCCCCCACCTCACCCTAGTTCTAAACTTCCAGCTCAGTAACTGTTCCCATGACTTGTCCGGACTTGTCCGACCTGCCTATCTTCTTTTCCACCTATCCACTCCACCCTCTCCTCCTTGACCTATCACCTTCATCCCCTCCCCCACTCACCCATTGTACTCTATGCTACTTTCTCCCCACCCCCACCCTCCTCTAGCTTATCTCTCCACGCTTCAAGCTCACTGCCTTTATTCCTGATGAAGGGCTTTTGCCCGAAACATCGATTTCGAAGCTACTTGGATGCTGCCTGAACTGCTGTGCTCTTCCAGCACCACTAATCCAGAATCTGGTTTCCAGCATCTACAGTCATTGTTTTTACCTCGAGGATTTTAAAAAATGCGAGTTACATGCCATCTACAAAAATCCTTACTGCCACATTCCCAGATAAAATAAATGAAAGACTTGCGTTCATCCAGCATTTTTACAAATTACAAGACCAGGTGCAGAGCTTTACAGTGAAGGATGCACTTTTGGAAGTGTAATGCAGCAAACACAGCAGTCAATTTGAACACAAAAACCTCGCAGTCACATCTACATGCTAAGAGCTGGGCAATTAGAGAACAGTGGGATACAGCTGATGCTTCAGTTGTATAAGTCCCTCAAGCTGAGGTGCAGCATAGATTCACAAGAATAATCTCTGGACTCAAAAGACAAGTCACAAGGACAGGTTAAACAAAGTAGGATTGTATTTCCAGAAATGTAAAATCTTAGGGGGTTGATTGATTTCAGAGTGTGGAAGGGAGTAATTGTGTAGATTAAATGTATGAATAAAGGAGCAGGAATACACCCTCTGACCCCTTCAAGCCTGCGCTGAAAGAAACTCAGTGTTAGTTCGGGAATATCAGACAATCAAGTCATAGAGATGTCACAACACCGAAACAGACACTTCAATGCAACTCGTCCATGCTGACCAGATATAGAATCACAGAACCATAGTGTGGAAGCCCATCAAGTCCTCAGCAACCCTCCAAAAAGCAGCCCACCCAGACTCACCCCATCACCCTATCCATGTAACCCTTCATTTCCCATGGTTAACCTGACCTAACCTACACGTCCCTAGACAGTCTCCAGAGGATAGAATTGAACCTGGGTCCCTGTCACTGTGAGGCAACAGTGCTCGCCACTGACCCACCGAATGTCTGTGTGGAGTTTGCACATTCTCCCAGTGTCTGCATGGGTTTCCTCTGGGTGCTCCAGATCCCTCCCACAATCCAAAGATGTGCAGGTTAGGTGAATTGGCCATGCTAAATTGCCCATAGTGTTCAGGGATGTGTAGCCTAGGTGCATTGGTTAGGGGAAATGTTGAGTAACAGGATAGGGGAATGAGTTTGGGTGGGATACTCTTCAGTGGGTTGATGTGGACTTATTGCGCCAAATGACCTGTTTCCACATTGTAGGGATTCTATTCTATGATTCTATTGATTTCTATTTGACATCATTTGGCCCATATCCATCTAAACCCTTCCTATTCATATACCTATTCAGATGCCTTTTAAATTGGCTTGTTGGGCCAAAAGGCCTGTTTCCACACTGTAGAGAAGCTAATCTAATCTAATATTGAAATGTTGTAATTGTACTAGCCTCCACCACGTCCTCTGGCAACTCATGCCATACATGCATCACCCTGGAAAAATTGCCCCTTAGGTCCCTTTTAAATCTTTCCCCTCTCGCCTTAAACTTATGCCCTCTCGTATTGGACTCCCCACCCTAGGGAAAAGACCTTATCTATTTACCCTATCCATGCCCCTCGTGATTTTGTAAACCTCTGTCAGGATCTCCCCTCATCCTCCAACGCTGCAGGGAAATAGCTCCAACCTACACAGCCTCTCCCTGTAGCCCAAGCCCACCAACCTGGCAAAATCTTGTAAATCTTTTCAGAATCCCTTCAAGTTTCACAACATCCTTCCGATAGCAAGAAGACCAGAACTGCACTGAAAATGTGTTGCTGGAAAAGCGCAGCAGGTCAGGAGGGCTTATGCCTGAAACGTCGATTCTCCTGTTCCTTGGATGCTGCCTGACCTGCTGCGCTTTTCTAGCAACACATTTTCAGCTCTGATCTCCAGCATCTGCAGTCCTCACTTTCTCCTCCCAGGCCAGAACTGCACCCAATATTCCAAAAGCGGCCTAATCAACATTCTGTATTCCAAACTTCAAGTCATATTTTTCAGAAGTGAAACTAGCAAATGTCTTCTAGCAAAGGTTAGGAGAAATTTGGAGCACTCTTCCACAAATGACAATTGATGTTAGAGATTAAGTGTTAATTTTAAAACTGAAATGGTAGCAGAACAGTCTCAAGGGGCTAAATGATCTCCTACTATCCCAAGTTTGTTTGTGTGTGACATAAATTGAGAAATAAATATTGGTCAGGAGGACAAGGCGAAAGTCCCCACTGTTTTCCAAAATATCCCCAAAGGATTTTATATCCAGTTGAGGGACTCAATAGTTCATCCAATATAAAAAGTTAATTCCCCAAGTGCACCATCCCTTGTACTGCCTGGAGAGTCAATCCTTGAACAAAACCCACAGAATCAAATTAAATTGCTTCTCTTAATTGCATCATTGTCCTAACTAAACTTAGGGATGATCAAAGTCACTGCTTCTGTTCCTTGGCAGAAACTCTACTCCCTCACCATTTCCACTCCCCTGTCTGTCTAACATCTGAAGTAGAACTGGACTGTTTGCCACCTCAATAACTAATTTGACCCCAAGCTAAACTTCTGATTGCCTGACTCCAAAATATAACAGCTTCCACCTCTGCACTATTGTCTAATTCCCTCCCGTTTAGCCTCTTATGCTTCAGCCATGTCATCTGAAGCCCTACTGCTCATGTCATAACTGTAAGTCTCATTTCTCCATATTTCCTGTCCTAACTGACCTACAGTCTTCAAAGGCTACACTTGGGAAATTCTCATCCTATGTGCAAATTTCTCCACGGCCTCACCGTCCACCACTTTTAACCTCCTCCAGTCCGACCACATTTGAAAACGTTTTGCTTCTCCCACTCTGGCCTCTTGTAGACTAGATTAATTACCTACAGTGTGGAAACAGGCCCTTCGGCCCAACAAGTCCACACCGACCCTCCGAAGAGCAACCCATTCCCCTACATTTACCCCTTCATCTAACACTACAGGCAATTTAACATGGCCAACTCACCTAACCTGCACAGCTTTGGACTGTGGGAGGAAATCCATGCAGACCCGGGGAGAATGTGCAAACTCCACAGAGACAGTTGCCTGAGGCAGGAATTGAACCCAGGTCTCTGGCACTGTGAGACAGCAGTGCTAACCACTGTGCCACCGAACTTTCCTGATTTTCTTCACTGTACCATTGGCAGCTGTAACTTCAGCTGCCTCGGTTCAATGTTCTGGATTTCCCTCTAAACTGTTCATTTCCTACACTTTCTTCAAGACTCTTCTGAAAACCTATTCTCAGTTAAGATCACTAGTCATCTGTCATAATACCTCAAACCTTGGCTTAGTGTCAATTTGTTAATCTCAAAACACTCAAATGAATTCTCTGTTCAGGGTGTTACATAAATGCAACTTGTTGATCTTGAGCTATTACCTGAAGGTATCCAATATTTCCTTCACTGTTTCCCAAGCCACCGAGAATTAATGGATAGCAGGAATCAAAATTTGTCACAAACTCATAGGGCACATTCTCAATCTCCGCCCGTATGTACATTCCAGGTCGAAAACCTTCATACTGAACTCGAGTCGCATCATCTTGGTCATCAAACTCTGCACGGTTAAGCTGTTTGAAAGGGGAACCAATGTTAAAATAAAGAAAACAGGAGGGCTGATTGATTGAACAGCACAGGATTTGAGTGTTGGGAGACCCAACTTTACGATCCTAGTAAAAATAAGAAGTACTGGAGTTCCTCAGCAAGTCAGATGCACCTGTGGACAGAAACAGTTTACATTTCAGAATTGATCAACGTGAAATGTTAACTCTTTCTCTCTCTACAAGTGCTGCCTAGCTGGCTGAGTTTTTCCAGAAATTTTCCATTTTATTCAAGAATTACAGCATCCACAGTATTTCACTTTTGTTTTCCAAGTGATTTTTGTGGCTTGGAGTCCACCACAGGAAAAGTATAACAAAATTCCTCCAAGTACACATTAATTAACAGTTTGGCATTTCACTTATAATTGCACCAAATTTTCTTAAAATTGACATTAACTAAATATGGAAGAAAGCTTCACGAACAGGCAATAAGTAATAACATTAGTTAGTGGAATGCAAACAATTAAACATGAACAGTCAAGAGAAAAATCTCTAACATTTGACAATTAATTTTCTGACTGTGCACGCTTCACTAGTTACACTTATAATACCATGCAGAATTCAGAAAATATATTCTGGCTGTGAATATATATCCCTACCTGCGCCTGCTTCTGCATTTCATCTTTAAGATCATGAAAGTAGGTTCCTTCGCCATCATCATAGTCTATATCAAACATTTCCTTCAATTTCCGCTTTTTCTCCAAACGTTTGGTCCGTTCCGCTTCCTCCTCTGTATTTCTGGGATCAGGATTTCCTTCACCGTCTTCCTCACCCTAATAGAGTGGCAATTTTGTTTAAAATTTTAAAGTGAATTTCTGCACCAGATGTTTAAATACAAACCAAAATATTTCCAATTCTGCTGTTCCCATAATCAAGTCCCAAGACTTGAAACATTTTGACTCATTTCCAAATCGTTTCCTGCAAAATGTAGCCAAGCTTTGCTCCAAAGACTGGTCGCAATTTGTGACTTCAGATAGCAAGAGTTGCTGGTTGGCTCACCTTGCTGGTTATAACAGCTTAACCCAATCCAATTTTCAGACTTCACAGCAGAGTTAAGTACACATCAGAAGGAACAGGTGAGCTGAATGATATTTCTCATCCTCTAGGGAGAACTTAGACTGAATGGCCTCCAAAACCGCATTGAACAGGAAAGAACCAGACAGTCTTCTGGCAAACCCATACAGTTTCACAAACCCACTGGCAGAAGTCTATGAGTCATCTGCTGTGAAATGTTACAATAACTTAATGTGTGAAAACTGTGACAATACTATGGCTTTAAGAAATGTATTTTGTCTTTTCTTCTGAAGAGAAGTTTTGAGACGAGGTATCAATTTGTGTCTTCCAAGCCAATAAAATAACCAGCTTGTGTGGCCCTGGGATTTTTTTTCAAGTTAGAATACTAGAAGCAGCATGAATGGGTGGGGTCAGGCTCGCACAGAACTAGGGTTTTAATTTAACTTTCTGTTGTTGGGGTTCTGAATGCGGTTGTGCAAGCAACTACACATCTCTTTGCTATAGCAAAAAGCTTGAGTTCTCTTCCTCTGCCACAATTTTCTCTTAATGCTCTTTTCTCCTGAACGGCTCACTGAAATGCTGCTGAGGACAGTCCAGGCACCGTCTCCAAATGACTGACCTCCCGCCCTCTCTCTCTCCCCCGCATCCACCCCACCGTGCACCCACAGTTTCCCTGGAGTTCTACACAGGGGTGTATCTTAATCCGCCCTTTCCCAGAAAAATCTAACACAGATCTGTACAGGGCAGAGGTTGAACCTGTCAATAAGTTGTGTGCACTATTAAGAGACTTACTCCACGAAGGCAGCAGCCTTACTGTTGGTGTATAGTCAAACTGCCCTAGATGGGGGCGGGGATGGACAGGACTGCGGGTTGGGGAAGTGGAAGCGGATGGGGTTGGGGGTTGGGACAGGTGGGGGGAGGGGGCGGGCATGGGGCAGGTTTAGAGCGGACTGGATTGGGAAGACGGGCAGGAAGTAGGGGCGGACAGGGGGCAGGGTCTTGCACGCAGTATGCTGCTGCCTAGTCTCCTGAACGGGGAACAGACTTCACAGAAAACTCTGAGCCCCAGAGGAAATCAATTAACTGCACAATCAATTATCTGAATGAAATATTGCCTGCCCATGTAGTTTGGATAATCGAGGTTCCTCTGTATTCTGTTAAGCTGTCCAATAGAGTTAAAGCTATATAAATTTCTTTTGTTGTATTTTAACTAAGTGTAAGAATAAAGTGTGTTGTGCTGAAAGCCGAGTTGCATAGGACCAACTGAACACAGAACCTTTAACCTAAGCGCCTTTAAATAAGATAAAAGTTAGGGTCTAGGCTATCTCAACATAGCCGAACGTAGCTTTGCCTGGCCCTTACCAAATCATTCCTATGTTCTACAACTTAATGTTTGAAAGATTCCAACTGCCCAGTTCTCATCAACAGTAACCTTGTTATTGATTCGGTCAAAGAAGGATAAAAGACAAAAATGCGATTTATTTGAGACTTACACTAAATGCTAGTTAGTCCACAGCAGGAGCATTCCCTAATTTGAGCAACAGCAATATACTGGATTGGAAAAAAAAGACCAGGACAACTTTTTCACAAGAACTGAGGTGATAATAGGTAACTTCAAATAGATCTTCCAGAGGTTACAGTGTACAAAGGAATCAATGTAAAAAGACTTCTTTAAACTGATTAATGACATGGTCACGAGCAACCCACAAACTGACCTATCAGGGAATACAGTTTGCAGCTACATGCAGAACATACAGTTTGCAGAACATGGGTCTAAGACTTTCCAGACTGAGCATAAAGGGGGACTTTTCGACAATGTCTCCATCCCATTCTTTTGAAAGAAAGGCCCAAATGCTTGCAATTGATGAATTAGAAAGTCTCATTAAATTTTAACTACTTTTAATGTTCTAAATATTTAGTACAATTTAGTATAATTCTGTTTGTCGTTGGCATTTAACTAAAATACAATAAATTCTTTGATGCTGTAAGAAGCAAGTTAGACAAGGGACAACCAATGGACGGGATTTATTTGGATTTGGATTTCGGGGTGGGTGAAAAGAGAAACATACTGATAATAGACAACAGCATAATCAGAAGGATGAACACTTCTCTGCGATAAAGAGTGGGTCCAGGCACATGTGTGAGTTACAAAGTAACAAGAGATGTACAGCACAGAAAAAAAGGCCCATCAGCCCATCTACATTGGTAAATTATTGGAGCTGTAAACTGACAAGTGCCCATTTGCATTTACCTTTTTTGATAAATTGGTGAAAATGCAAAATCTCGCCAAATGGAATTGTAAAATGCAAAGGTAGAGAGGAGGAGTATTGGAAAGATAGATTTTTAAATGATTAAAGGAAAGAATAGGAGATTAGAATTCACCACGTGGAGATTAACTTGGAGAAAATCTCTAGTGCAGAATTTACAGTCAGTAAGTTCAGCTGTGCACTGGGATATCTGACAATTTTCCAAGCAACAGAAACAAAATTTTCACTATTTATCCCAATAAGAATTTTCACAATTTTTTAAATGTTTGTAGATTTCCTGCAAAATGTTTGGTCTCCTTGAAATTGGTATTAGTTTCTGAGCTTCCCTTTTCTGGCATCACATTTGTTCCCTCTCCAAGTTCTATTAGTCCTTCCTCTCAGGCAAAACCCAGAACTTGAACAATGGCCAAATTAATTGTCTTGACATGAGCTTCCTTTTATTCTCAACAGCCCAAGCAAAAATAGAGTCATAGAGATGTACAGCATGGAAACAGACCCTTCGGTCTAACCTGTCCATGCTGACTAGATATCCCAATCTAGTCCCACCTGCCAGCTCCTGGCCCATATCCCTCCAAACCCTTCATATTCATATACCCATCCAAATGCATTTTAAATGTTGCAAGTCTACTAGCCTCCACCACTTCCTCTGGCAGCTCATTCCATACCACTCTCTGCGTGAAAACATTGCCCTTTAGGTTTCTTTTATATCTTTCCCCTCTCACCCTAAACCTATGCCCTCTAGTTCTGGACTCCCTCACCCCAGGAAAAATACTTTGTCTATTTATCCTATCTATGATCTTATAAACATCTATAAGGTCACCCCTCAACTCCCAATGCTCCAGGGAAAACAGCCCCAGCCTGTTCAGGCTTTCCCTGTACCTCTCATCCTCCAACCCTGGCGACATGCTTGTGAATCTTTTCTGAACTCTTTCAAGCTTCAGAACATCTTTCCGATAGGAAGGAGACCAGAATGGCACACAATATTCCAACAGTGGCCTAACTAGTGCCCTGTACAGCCGCAATATGACCTCCCAACTCCTGCACTCAATACTCTGACCAATAAAGGAAAGCATACCAAACTATCCTATCTACCTGTGACTCTACTTTCATATAGCTATGAATCTGCACTCCAAGGTCCCTTTGTTCAACAACACTCCCTGGGACTAAAATGTGACTTTGTAAAAGGAAATCAGCCTTTTCCACCCAGACTTTCAGCTTTACATATTTTTCTACAATGTAATGTCCTCAAATACATTGCACAAACTTAACTGAGCCTGCCAAACTTATCTTCATAGTCAGTGCCATGTTGCCAATCTCTTAATGAATCATTTCAATTAGTTGAGCACTTGCGATCCTGTGAATCAAATACAACTGCAAACTGAAAATGCAGAGCTTGGACCTGCACAGTAAAGCTAACTGTCTAAATCCTAAGCTTATAGTCGAAATGTGTAAAATTATTTCAAGTAGTAGGTGCCATTTTAAATCCTTTTGGAGGCAAATGTTTTCTGAAATACAAACCTCATGGTGTTGTTTTAGCTCTCCAGGCTGCCCTGTATGAACCTCTCCTGTCTCCAGATCCTCAAATGCTCCATATACAGAATCTGGAAGAAAATAACAACAGTGCAAAGGAAGAACTTAATAAATAGAAGCAGCGATAGACTCTTTAACTTGCTCTACTGTTCATCTGATTATGTCTGATCTGCTTCAGATCTGTTTTTCTGACTGCTCTCCATTTGCCTCAAATTCCTCCAGCTGCTCTAATACCTATTCCAGCCTTAAATATATTCAGTGATGGAGAATCCACAGCCCACTCATGTCGGGAACTCCCAAGATTGACAACCCTTTTGAGTGAAACAAATTCTCATTTCAGTCATGAATCATCAATCCCTTATTCTGAGACTGTCACCACCCCACCATGAGCACTCCTGTATCCTTCCACAACCAGTACCACTCCAGGGGGTAAACAAATTCTCAGCATTGACCCTGCTAAACGCCAGAGAACGTAGACACAATTGACTTAGCCTCACATTGTCATACAAGTTACTTATCTGCACACCACTCAGTGAGCCTTTGCTGCACTGCCAAGTGAGGCAGATTCTTCCTTCCATAAAGAAGACCAAAATTACATATAGCACTTCAGACGTGCTCTCAACAAAATCCCATACAACGATATCAAGAACGCATTGTGCTTATATTCTATAATTCCTTGAAACAAAGGACAAGCATTCCATTTACTTCGTATCTGCACTGCATATTTGTGTTCCTTTCAGTAGCTTACCAAAGTCACTCCATATATCATTTCGAAGTTTTTATACATTTTAGAAACTTTTCTGGTTTTCTATTCTTATGACCAAAGTAACTAACTTCAGAGGTGCACATCCAACTGTCACTCATTGCCCACCCATTTAACCTACATATACCTCTTTGCAAACTGCGTCCTTTTCACAGTTTACATTCCCATTGAGATTTGTATCAGCAGTAAACTTGGATACAGTACTCTGACTCACTGCAATTTGTTAGCGACTTGGACAAACAACCAAGATCCCAGCATTGATCCTGGCAGCACTCCATTCTGTCAATTTGAAAATACCTCATTCATCACTACTTAGTTTCCTTGTACTTCTTATCTAAACCTCCACCCATGCCCATTATTCCCATCTCCATGAGTTTATTCTGGCACTCTCTCAACTGCATTTTATAATCCCACGTATATTTCATCCATTAGCTCATCTTTAGTTACCCCACTAGTGTTGCTCATAATTAGCCACAGTTCACAAGGAGTCACAGACATCAGCCTCTGTTTGCTGCAATTCTTTGCATCACTGTCACTCCACTAGACAGATACTCTTTCTAAATTCATGATGGCTTTGTCTAATTATACTAACTGCATTGTTAAAATTTGCTTAACAATAGATTCAAGCAATTTCTTAACATCAATCTAATCGGTCCATAGTTTCCTATATTGTCTCCATCATCTCCTGAATATCCCAAAAATTAAAGGGTGTCACGGGGCTGAGTTGAGTATGGTTGCCATTACGAAAGAGATAGTGCTAGAAAAGTTTAAAAGTCTTAAAATTGATAAATCTCCTGGCCCCGATGGGATACAGCCTAGAGTTCTGAGAGAGGTGGCTGAGGAAATAGCAGAGGCATTGGTTGAGATCTTTCAAGAGTCACTGGAGTCAGGAAAGGTCCCGGATGATTGGAAGATGGCTGTTGTAACCCCCTTGTTCAAGAAAGGATCAAGGCAAAAGATGGAAAATTATAGGCCAATCAGCTTAACCTCGGTTGTTGGTAAAATTCTAGAATCCATCATTAAGGATGAGGTTTCTAAATTCTTGGAAGAGCAGAGTCTGATTAGAACAAGTCAACATGGATTTAGTAAAGGGAGGTCATGCCTGACAAACCTGTTGGAATTTTTTGAAGAGGTAACAAGTAGGTTAGACCAGGGAAACCCAGTGGATGTGGTCTATCTAGACTTTCAAAAGGCCTTTGATAAGGTGCCACACGGGAGGCTGCTGAGCAAGGTGAGGGCCCATGGTGTTCGAGGTGAGCTGCTGGGATGGATTGAGGATTGGCTGTCTAACAGAAGGCAGAGAGTTGGGATAAAAGGTTCTTTTTCAGAATGGCAGCCGGTGACGAGCGGTGTCCCGCAGGGTTCGGTGCTAGGGCCACAGCTGTTCGCATTATATATTAATGATTTGGATGAGGGAACCGGGGGCATTCTAGCGAAGTTTGCCGATGATACGAAGTTAGGTGGACAGGCAGGTAGTACTGAGGAAGTGGGGAGGCTACAGAAGGATCTAGACAGGTTGGGAGAGTGGTCCAGGAAATGGCTGATGGAATTTAACGTGAGCAAGTGCGAGGTCTTGCACTTTGGCAAAAAGAATAAAAGCATGGACTACTTTCTAAATGGTGAGAAAATTAATAAAGCCAAAGCACAAAGGGATCTGGGAGTGCTAGTCGAGGATTCTCTAAAGGTAAACATGCAGGTTGAGTCTGTGATTAAGAAAGCGAATGCAATGTTGTCTCTTATCTCAAGAGGGTTGGAATATAAAAGCAGAGATGTACTACTAAGACTTTATAAAGCTCTGGTTAGGCCCCATTTGGAGTACTGTGTCCAGTTTTGGTCCCCACACCTCAGGAAGGACATACTGGCACTGGAACGTGTCCAGCGGAGATTCACACGGATGATCCCTGGAATGACAGGTCTAGCATATGAGGAACGGCTGAGGATACTGGGATTGTATTCGTTGGAGTTTAGAAGATTAAGGGGAGACTTAATAGAGACGTACAAAATAATACATAGCTTGGAAAAGGTGGATGCTAGGAAATTGTTTCCGTTAGACGAGGAGACTAGGACCTGTGGACACAGCCTTAGAATTAGAGGGGGTCATTTCAGAACAGAAATGCGGAGACATTTCTTCAGCCAGAGAGTGGTGGGCCTGTGGAATTCATTGCCACGGAGTGCAGTGGAAGCCGGGACGCTAAATGTCTTCAAGGCCGAGATTGATAGATTCTTGTTGTCTAGAGGAATTAAGGGCTACGGGGAGAACGCTGGTAAGTGGAGCTGAAATGCGCATCAGCCATGATTGAATGGCGGAGTGGACTTGATGGGCCGAATGGCCTTACTTCCACTCCTATGTCTTATGGTCTTAATAGCAGTGTTTTATTTGCTAAATTCCCATCTACTGGGGCATTTCTAGAGAATTTTGGAAAATCATAACTAGTACTCACAATGTCTACAGCTATCTGTTTTACAACCTTAGAAGATATACCTGAGGACTTGTTGGGTTTTAATTCCTGAAGTTCCTCCTTTGCAATGTTCCATTTGTAGGAGTTACATCAAACTCCTGAGTTTTTTTTTAGCTCCTTTATTTCTTGGATATGATATATGTATTCTAATGACACTGATGAGTGAAAAAAATGTGAATTGTAGATTGCAATGGGAAAGAGAATTAGCCAGGATAAAGTATAAATTATGTTTCCTGTTCCCAATGAGAGCTTGTTGTGCAAATATTGTCCATCTGCAGGCCATCAGAGAGTAAGGTAAATGAAAATGGGGATCAGAGTGATGGGGGTACAGTATTTACTTAATTCCACTTAAGTAATTGTCACGTGACTGTAAATTAAGGGACTAAAAATCATAGTCATAAATTACACTTCCCAATGGGATTTGTATTATTTTGTTACCTCGTGTTTTGAAGCTCAAACCCTGCCTCAATTTACTAAAACCAGTTTGGACAATGTTGTAAAATTGTGTAAAGTCATTGTAGATTGCGAGACAGGAAGTTGGAATTTGGTATTTGTAAAAATGTAAGATGCAACAGGCGGAAAGCATTGCACGGTCCCTTTAAAGATGGCATTTTTTTTCTGTGCTTAGAGATTGAAATGAATGTCTGTGAGCAGCAGCTTGGAGGTTTGCAGGTGCAGAGAGAGCCTGGACTAAAACATTTGTATCGAAAGGCCGTAAAGTTAGCATTTGAGAGTGTGATACTGGATACGCTCAGCAGGTGAGGTAGCATCTGAGGAGTAGGAAAATTGACGTTTCGGACCAGAGCACTTCATCAGTAAGCAATTAAAGTTAGCAGACCAAGCAGCAGTTTTTATCAAGACAATATGAATTTAGTCAATCAATTTGAACCAGGTCCTTCGATACCAAAAACCTATGAAATTTAAGTCTGATGATTTTGACAACATAGGACCAACCCTATGTAAGAAATATTGTTATCTCATCACAGGTATAAAAGAAGGGGGCAGTTGGACAAAGACCTCTGAGCAAACTGCCATCCACCAGAGATGTCCTCGTCTCAAGAGAGAGAAATTGTATCTATGTATTAGAGAAAGCATCATCAAAAAGAAAAATGGTACCAATGATGGAAAAGGCATTCCTGACAGAAGAACTGAAGGAAGCATTCATGACAGAAGGCTCAACAGGAGAAGACACAGAACATTCTGGAAGACCCGTAACTTTCCAGAGAAAATTCTATTTTTTTGGTATATGTGGGATTTGTATTTATTGGAACTGCATGCAAGTAGAATCTTGTTATTTGAGAATACTTAGTAGTTAGAAGGGATTTATTCTGTTTGTTAATAGTTTAGATAACTTGCTCACTGTTAGAGTTAGACAAAATAAATTGTTACTTGTTCGTTTTAAAGTGAGTGTCAGGGATTGGTTTTACTTAACCACTAGAAGTTGCTGAAAAGCAGGTTATACCATTTTTCACATGCTTCTTACAGATTATAAGGCAAGGTGTTCCTCTTTGGGTGCTTCAGTTTTATCACTTGGGGGTGGAGGGGTTGTCATTCTCCGTTTTATACCAATAACTATTTCTGAGTGTTGTTCAGCAACAGAATTCAATTGTCTTACTCTATCTCCTACATACCATCTTCGTCAAGGAGAGTGCTCGCATCCTTTTCAGTCTCCCATTTTCCAGTCACAAAACAATCCCGGATACTGTTCATCACCTGTGCAAACAAAACAAACGTTTCAGCAAAAACACTTTTCAAAACAAACCTTTCGCCCTTCAATTGTAACTGTTGAAGCAGTTGGAAAGAACAAGAATTTCAGCACTCCGCAAAAAACAGTGGGGACTAATTAGAGCGTGCTTTCAAAAGGTGAGTAAAGACCCACCTCTTTACACTAGCCTGTAGAGCCACCCAAGAATCTTGTATGTTTCGATAGAGTCATCTTAAGTTCTTAAGCTCCGCACTACTCAAACTCTCCTCATAACAAAATCCTGGGATCAACCTCGCACACCTTCTCTGCACTGCCTCCAATGCCAGTATATCTTTTGTTAGATAAGAGGAACATAACAGTTCACAGTATTCCAACTATGATCGAACCAATGGCTTGTATAGTTTTAGCAAGATGTCCCTATTTTTACAACTTCATTCCCTCCAAAATAAAGGCAAACTTTCCACTTGCCTTTCCCGTTACCCACTTAACAGATGCTAGGCTTTTGTGATTCATGCATTTACACTTCCAAATTCTTCAGTGCTGCAGCTTCTGTGGTCTTTCTCCATTTAAATAGTATTCCACTTCTCCATTCTTTCTGCCAAAATGCATGACCATCCATTCCCCGACATTATATTCCATTTGTCAAGTTTTGCCCATTCTCCTTACTTGGCTACATCCCTCTGCAGAATCGCCATGTCACCCTCACCACTTGCCTTACCTCATGTTTGTGTAGACTGTGATATATTCACTGTTCTCATCCAAGTCATTCATACCTATTATAATTACTTGTGGCCACAGGACTCATTTCTATCGCATTCTGACAGTTCCAAGTTGCCACCCTGAATATGTCTCCTTATCATAATTCTGTTTTCTATTAGTTAGTCAATCCTCTAACCATATTCATTCATGGCTTAAACACTATGTGGTCTTATCTTATAAAACAGCTTAACATGTGATACCTCATCAAATTCCTTCTGGAAATCCAAATACATTATATCCACTGCTTCTCCCATCTTGTCTCGCTTGTTTCCTCCTCAGATAATTTTCAAATTTGTCAGGAATAATTTTCCCTTCATAAAGCCTGGCCAACTTTGGTTGATAAGCTATACATTTCTAAATACCCTGCTATTATTTCCTTCGTAACACATTGACATTTTCCCAAAAGGACATTAAGCTAACTGGTCTATAGGACTAGGAGAAAGTGAGGACCACAGATGCTGGAGATCAGACTCAAAAAGCATGGTGCTGAAAAAACCCACAGCAGGTCAGGCAGCATCCAAGAAGCAGGAGAGTCTACGTTTCAGGCATAAGCCATTCATCAGGAATGTGGCCTATAGGTAACTTTGTTTTCATCTCCTCTTTTTGAATAAAGATATTACACTGGAGATTTTACAATCACCTGGCACTCTTCCTGAACTTCAAGATTCTTGAAAGATTATTACCAGTTCATCCATTATCTCTGCAGCTACTTCATTTAATATCCTTGGATGCATTCCATCACGTTCAAGGCATTTAATGGGTTTTAGCAATTTTAGTTTCACTTGAGCATGTAACTTTTAAAAAATGTATTGCAATTTGCATATGAAAGAAGTGTAACTAACATGGTCATTCTTACAGGCGAGAGACTTAACAAACAATTAAGGTATTTTTCAATGTATAATTTCAGTTACATCACACTGTGAACTTTTGCTATAAATTCTGTGTCTTACAATCTTATCCTCCACAACCACCTGATGAAGGAGCGGCACTCCGAAAGGTAGTGCTTCCAATTAAACCTGTTGCACTATAACCTGGTGTTGTGTGATTTTTAACTTCGTTTCCCTAGTACTTTTTCCTCAAGTGATAGTTATTTATTTCATCTCCCAACCTTGCCCCTTGCTTATTTAGTAATTTTGATATGCTAATGTTGCAATGCACTGTGGAGACTGATGCAAAGTTTCAAGTGCAAGTTCAATTCCTCTGCAATTTCCTGGTTCTTTATTATTAATTTCCTAGCTTTGATCTTTAACGGCCCATGTTCACTTTAGTCTCTCTTTTCTTCTATATTTAAAGAAATTCTTACTGTTGTCTTCTAATATTTACAAATTTACCCTTAAAGTTTGTTTTCTCCCTCATTCTTTTTGGTTGTCTTTTGTCAGTTTTAAAAATTTTCCCAATCCTCTGGATTACCCTAATCTTTGCCAGATTGTCAAAGCTTTTCTTTTAAGAAAGCATCAAATTGGCTTTCCCAGTTAACCACAGTTGATTTATCCCGTTCCTAGAATTGCAGATTAACACAATTCCAGACATGCAACGCAGATCCAAATAAATGCGAGATGATTCACTTTGGGAAGAATAACAGGAAGGCAGAAATACTGGATCAATGGAAAGATTCTTGGTCGTGTGGATGTACAGGGGGACCTTGGAGTCCACGTACATAGATCCCTGAAAGTTATCACCCAGGTTCGTAGTGCTGTTAAGAAGGCATACAGTATGTTTGGTTTTATTGGTAGAGTGATTGAGGTCCTGAGCCATAATGTCATGCTGCAACTATACAAAAGTCTAGTGCAGCTCCACTTGGAATATTATGTATAGTCCCGGTCGCCCCATTACAGGAAGGATGTGGAAGCATTGGAAAAGGTGCAGAGGAGATTTACCACGATGTTGCCTGCTCTGGAGGGAAGGTCTTATGAGGAAAGGCTGAGAGACTTGGGTTTGTTCTGGAAGAAGGCTAAGAGGGGATTTGATAGAGACATAAGATGATCAGAGGATTAGATAGGGTTGACAGTGAAAGTATTTTTCCTAGGCTGATGACGCCAGCTTGTACGAGGGGGCATAGCTACAAATTGAGACGTGATAGATTTAAGACAGATGTCAGAGGCAGGTCGTTTACTCAGAGTGTGGTAAGGACATGGAATGCCCTGCCTACCAATATAGTTAACTCAGCCACATTAGGGAGATTTAAACAATCCTTGGATAAGCACATGGATGATAATGGGATAGTGTTTGGAGGGGGGGGAAAGAAAATGGGCTTTGATCAGTTCACAGGTCAGTGCAACGTTAAGGGCTAAAGGGCCTGTTCTGCGCTGTACTGTTCTATGTTCTATAATTCTTCTTTCTCAAGAGAACTCAGGATAATGCCAGAATGTTTTCAAAATAGAGTTCCGCAATTCAATATGATCCTACTATTAGAAAGAATTTTTAAATGATCCAGACTGTACTAACGATTACATTATAAATTAATTTAAAATAATCAGCCACATTTGCAATGCGGTGTATTTAATCATGCCAGAAGCTACAATCAGAAACAAACAAGATCTAGCTTTGTAAAAGTAAAAAATACATACATTTTACCCATTTTTCCAATAAGGTACAATCCTTCGCAGTACCCTGACAAATCAGAATCTATCTACCTAGACTGTGAATTAAGACTACCCATTAACTGTTCTTGCTGCAACTCCATGCCAACGATGGCCAATGGAGACAATTAACGAACTCTTCTCATGTTATTTAAAATACTTTTTCCATCTTTCGCATCCAAGTTCGGATGAGTGCAATACAAATAGCTTCAAAATTTTGCTTTTTTTTTAGCAACGTTTAGGTTTTGTACTAGCAATTATGAATAAAGTCTGCAATAGCTTTCATGGAATCATTGAATTCCTACAATGTGGAAACAGGCCATTTGGCCCAACTAGTCCACACCGACCCTCCAAAGAGTAACCCACCCAGACCCACTCCCCTACCCTATTACTGTACATTAACCCTGACTAATGCATCTAACTTACACATCCCTGAACACTATGGGCAATTTAGCATGGCCAATTTACCTAATCTTGACATCTTTGCATTATGGGAGGAAACCCAGGGGAAACCCACGCAGACACGGGAAGCATATGCAAACTCTACACAGACAGTCACCGGAGGCTGGAATTGAACCTGGGTCCCTGGCGTTGTGAGACAGCAGTGCTAAGCAGTGAGTCACCGTGCCGTCATTTTGAAATCATTTGAACCTGAAATGGATCTTGGAACGAATCAGGACTAGTAAACTTTAGATTAATTCTCCAAATTCCAGTGTAATATATAGTCATAAGATATATGACAATTACAAATTAAAGTTCATCCCAACATCTTACAACTTCAGTGGGACCGGTTTCAAAGGTCCCTATTTAAAGTCTCAGTGTTCAATATGAACAAACATCAGTACGCCAATGAAACCCACTCCATTCTCAGCTCATACTTACATCAGATGGTAGAGCAATAAATCATCACGCCTGGCATGCAAACAACAGCAGTCTGGGAATCAACTCAAGGATCTCACAATCTGTACAGATAGGTATATGCACACTGAACTAACGAACAATCAGGGGTAGGTTTTTGAAAATCTAAATACGAATGCTAATGGCAAATTAGCGAATTACAAAGGACTGCAATAATTGCAAGGCACAGAACAAGTGAGAATAAGTGAGCTGAATGGTGAGATGGTATAAGCACTTTGGTTGAAAATATAACACAGTTCACTTAGAAAAAATGCCATATTCTGAAAATGGGATAACTGTGTGGACTAAAAAATTGGACAGGGGAGTAGACAAATAAAGGGACTTAAAAGCTAAGTGCACAAGACAGCAGCAACGCGCTGATCAGATTAGACATGACGTTCAATGAAATGAAGTTTAAAACATAAAAAGTCTACACTCTTGCAGTGTGTACTGGTCAAGTCTGAGTAGGATTACTGTGCTCAGTATTAAGCTCAGACCCTTAGAAGGTTACACTGGCCAGTGAGAAATCCTGTTTCAAGTCACCATGATCCAGTGTCAGGGGGCGATGAGATGTGATGATAAAATCAGTGAATAAGGATATTGTGAAGGAGATGGGATTAAGACATTTAAATTAATGAGAAACATGGCTGCAGTACAGGAGTGCAGTACGTTCTGAGAATTCACGATTCAATGTGAACTTGAGTTAAGATACATTTAATGTTTATTATCAGCAAGTTTGGTAGCATCTATTGAGAAACAAAGATAATATTATCAATCTCACTAGACTCTTCTTCAGAAACCAAGTCATATTCAACTTGAAACAGGAACTTGGTTTCTCTATTGCTTGTCTGGCTGAGAATTTCAAACATTTTGCCTTGACATCAGACTTCCAGCATCCAGAGTATTTTGCCTTTATTTGCACAATTGTCTTTTGCTCACAGTCTTACCTCTGCCAGGTCCCAGTCATGAGGATTTTTCACATGAAATACTGAGGAGTCCAAACTATTGTTCTTCTTTTTGGATTCTTTGTCAGGCCTGCTTACATGAAAGATACCTCCCAACATATCATCACCTTCCTGATCCTCATCATCTTTTTCATTTACTAAAATTAAGATAGAAAAGGTCATTTAATTTCATTCAACATGTCCACTGCCCATCAGTCCCTCAAAATGACAGTGATAGAGACACTGTGTAACAAATTTATGATACACAGGGCGAGGAGAAATATGCTTAGCCCTGAAGACTGCCTTGATACTCATTTGGATCATAGCAATTAAGTTTTCCAACTCTATTTATTTAGAGTGATAACACAGAAATCTTGACATCTTGTATACGAACAGATGAATGAGGCCCTTCGAGATTGCTCCACCATTCAAGAGGATCTGTTTATATTCCAAATTCCATATACCCATTTATTCCCAACAACTCTTGATTCCCCTGCCTAACAAATATCTATCCATCTGTCTTTAAAATATTTCATGATGCCACTACCGGTGCCTTCTGAGGCAAAGTTCCAACGTTTCTTAACTGTCAGAGTAAACTAACAGTAAATCGTGAAAGGGTAGCCCTTAATTTTAGGAATATCCCTAGTTCTACACTGACCCCCAAGAGGAAACACTTTTCCACGTTAACCTTGTAAAGGCCACTTTGAAGTTTATAAGATTCTATCAGATCACTTTTCACTCTAAGTGCTATCCAGCAAACCTATCCCAACAGTTGCAGGATTGAAGCCCACCTTTTACTTAGAAACACAAGACGACATTTGGAAGTTAGTGTCCACGTCAAGTCGATGCAACACTGACCAAACCAACTCCAATTCCTGTCAATTTCCAGGGCTGGCTAATCTGCTCACTTCAAGGACTGATGAATGCTGTACTGAAGTACATTCCCAACAGTTCAATTCAAGGGACTATATGAAATGAAGTCAGAGCTGTTCCAGAGAGCAAGACTTTACCACACTACAGTCTCCTAATCAGAGGCTTCACTCAGGGGCCACAGAAGTTAAATTGTAGAAGTGTGTTAATTATGCTAAACCCTACATGACTATTCATATTTGAAATGAAAGCATTGTTTCGAAGCATTGGAGAAACTGTGACGAAAATGTGAAGTATGATTAGAATAAGAGAGGGGTTAGAACAACTGGAGAAACAGTAGCATAATGGAAATATCACCATTACAGACAAATAATCCAGATACACAGGTTAACCTTCTGGAGACATGGATTCAAATCCCACCATTGCAGCTGGTGGATCAATTTAAAACCATAAAATGTAGGGGCAGAAGCAGTCTAATCAGCTCATTGAATTTGCTCTGCTATTCAATAATATCACGGTTGATCTGATAATCCTCAACTCCAATGTTGTGCTTTTTCATCATAATATTCAATTACCTTACACTTTAAAAATATCTGTCTGTCTGTCTCACCCTTGAATATACTTAACCCAGCCTTGACAGATCTCTGCAGTAAAGAATTCCACAGATTTACTTCTCAGAAGAAATTCCTCCTTATCTACTGTCTAGAACAGGCCACCTCTTGCCTTGATATTATGCCCTCTGGTCCTGAACTCGCCCATAGAGGGGAACAAACAAACCCGAATTATTGAAATAATTATTTTTTAAAAAACTGAAATTGAAATCAAGTCTAATGATGGTGACAGCACCATTTTGTTGCAAAACCTGCCTGGCCCACTAATCCTCTTCTATCATGCTTACCTGATGATGAAGCAGGTTGTATGTTAGTGGCATAGTGGTAATAACAATGGACAATTAATCTGGAATTTAGGCTTATGCTCTGGACATATGGATTCAAATCCAAGCATCGCAGATGATTCAATTTGAATAAGAAATTTGAAATTGAAAAAAGCTAACTTGATTGAGTTGATACCTGCTAACAATGATGATTCAGGAAATCAGGTCACAATCGTTTATTTCATGCATGCTTAGGAACAGCCTGCTTTATAATTGTGAAATGTAAAGACTTCAATGTCCACCACCAACAGCAAAATAGAAGCATCAGTACTGACAGAGCTGGCTGAATTCTAAAGGACATGGCTGCCAGACTGGACTGCAACAAGTGGTGAGGGAATCAACAAGAGAGAAAAACCTTTCTTGACACTATCCTCACCAATCTACAGGTACACCTGTCTATGTCATTAATAAGAGTGACTACCGAATTGCCCTCATGGAGATGACATGTCATCATCATTTTGAAAAAAACCTTCCATTTTGTTTTGTGTCTCAACCACTGAGCTAAATGGGATAAATTTTGGTGAATCTTGCAATCCAAAATTGGAAGCAATGAGGTGACTTGGACCATCAGAACTGTCTCAACTAAAATCTACAATCTCCTGACTCATCATGCCCACCCATTCTATTATGACCCTCAAGCTGAAAGACGAACCCTAGTTCAAAGAAGAGTACAGGAGGACGTGCAAACCAGCACCAAGCACATTAAAAAAAGAGATGTCAATTTGGTGAAGCCACAACACAGGAATACTTGCATGCTATGCAGTGGAGATAATATGCAATAGATCATACAACAGACCTGCAGTCCTGCCACATCCAGCCATGGTGGGGGGGTAATGGACAACTACTTCAATGACAAGGAGCCAAACACAACAGTGCAAAGGTAAGTATGAAGAATTTGCACCAATCTTCAGCCAGAAGTGCCAAGTGGATGATCGATCTAAACTTTATCCTGAATTCCACAACATCACAAACACCAGTCTTCTAATAAATCATTTCATATGATATCAAGACAGCATTGAAGGTGACTGGCACAGAATATTTGTTCTCCAGAACTTGTGCCCCAGTCAAGTTGTTCCTATAAAGCTACCACAGCAGGATCTATCTGACAATGTGAAAAATTGCCCAAATATGTCCTTTCGACAAGAACAGGACAAATCCAACTGGCCATTAATCACTTGCCTATTCCTCTCTTCTTGATTATCAGTTCAGTGATGGAAGAGCTCACTGACAGTGCACTCAAGCAGCAATGACACCTAGTTTGAGTTTCACCAGGGCCAGTATTCCTTACCTCATCACAGCTTGGTTCAAACATGGAGAAAAGAACTGAATTCCAGAGGTGAGGAGAGACAGAAAGCCTCTGCCATCAAGACTATATTACGCAGACACGGGGAGAACGTGCAAACTCCACACAGTCAGTCGCCTGAGGCAGGAATTGAACCCGGGTCTCTGGCGCTGTGAGGCAGCAGTGCTAACCACTGTGCCACCGTGCCGTCCAAGTAGTTATTTCTCTTAGATGAAGGTTCAATAACTAGGGGACACGCACTCCAAGGTGTCTCTGTTCCCTGACACTTAGAGTAATAGAGATGTACGCACAAAAACAGACCCTCCAGACCAACTTGTCCATGCCAACCAGATATCCTAAATTAATCTAGTCCTACTTGCCAGCATTTGGCCCACATCCCTCTGAACCGTTTCTATTCACATACCCATCCAGATGGCTTTTAAATGTCATAATTATACCAGCCTCCACCACCTCCTCCAGCAGCTCATTCCATACACACACCAACCTGTGTGTGAAAAAGTTGCAGCTTTTACATCTTTCCTCGCTCATCTTAAACCTATGCCCTCTAGGTTTGGACTCCCCTACCCCAGGGAAACGACATTGGCTGTTCACACTATTCAAGCCCCTCTTGATTTTATAAACCTCTATCAGGTCACTCTTCAGCCTCTGATGCTCCATGGAAAACAGCCCCAGCCTATGCAGCCTCTCCATATCCTGGCAACATCCTGGCTCAAACGCTCCAATCCTGGCAACATCCTTGTAAATCTTTTCTGAACCCTTTCAAATTTCACAACATCCTTCCTATAGCACGGAGACCAGGACTGCATGCAGTATTCCAAAAGTAGCTTAACCAATGTTATGTACAGCCAGAACATGATCTCCCATCTCCTATGCTTTACACACTGACCAATAAAGGCATGTATACCAAATGTTTTCCTCACTATCTTATCTTCCTGTGATTACACTTTCAAGGAACTATGAATCTGCACTGCAAGGTCTCTTTGTTCAGCAACACTCCCAGGTCTATTCCCTTGATCTGTAGTCCTCCTTATAAACAGCACTTCACATTTCTCCACAATAAATTCCATGTGCCCCTTTTCTGCTCACCTGACCAGTCCATTCATACTATACAGTTTCTTCCTCACAAAAACAAAGTAGTCAATAATGATCCCTGGGGAATTCCCTTCGAAACAGCTTTCCTAATTAAAAACCCTAGCATTATTCTTTGCCTCCTATCAGTGAAACAATTTTGCAAATTTACCATATCCCCTTTTTGACGATGCATTTTAACTGTTCTGAGCAGTTGGTCACACTATGTTTCCATACCTGCTCCATAGACCAGTTTCTGAAGGTTCAGAGCTGCCTGTTGCTTTAAGAAAACATCAGCTGCTCGCTGAGCCAGTCCTTCTTTCCACTTTAACGATCCTTCAGAAATAAGAAAACAAATATATTAATAGAAAATAAATATACTACATTAACCAGAAACATAAATAGAAAATGTTTGAAACTGACAGAACGATACAGGGAGCAAAAATGACTAAGATGTTATATAGAGTTGGTTGGAGGAAAAAGAAAAAAAATGGAATTGTCACAGTAACATTCATTTACATACTATTCTTCAATGGCACAAAGGAGCAAAACAATTTGTGTTTAAGCAAAATCTTTATAATACTGGACCCCAAGCTGTTTCACAGCAGCTTCAGAAAAAAAGACAGGTAGCACTGTTATTCAGTGAATAGCACTGCTGCCTCAGCGACAGGGACCAGGGATTGATTCCAGTCTTAAGTGATTGTGTGGAGTTTTCACGTTCTTCCAGTGTCTGCAAGGGTTTCCTCCAGGTGTTCCAGTTTCCTTCCACAGTCCAAAGATTAGATTACTTACATTAGATTAGATTACTTACAGTGTGGAAACAGGCCCTTTGGCCCAACAAGTCCACACCGCCCCGCCGAAGCACAACCCACCCATACCCCTACATTTACCCCTTACCTAACACTACGGGTAATTTAGCATGGCCAATTCACCTGGCCTTCACATCTTTGGACTGTGGGAGGAAACCGGAGCACCCAGAGGAAACCCACGCAGACACGGGGAGAACGTGCAAACTCCACACAGTCAGTCGCCTGAGGCGGGAATTGAACCCAGATCTCTGGCGCTGTGAGGCAGTAGTGCTAACCACTATACCACCGTGCCGCCCACTGCAGGCTTGGTGGATTAACTACGGGGTTCGGTCATGTGGAGAGTGGGGGGTGCTGGGTCTTAATGGAATGCTTTTTGGAGGGTCAGTGTAGACACAATGGGCTGAATGGTCACTTTCCTCACTGCAGGGATTCTATAATTCTATGACACTACGATATAGTAGATGACATTAGAGCAAATGAGCAAAAACTTGGTCAGAGAAATAGGTTTAAAAGAAATAAAGTGACTCAAAGAGAATTAGTGTGGGAGCTGAAGCCATAGCCAGTCATTGCAGAGTGATTAATCCAGCATTAAAAGAGCGCAGGGAGGGTTGGAGGCTGGAGGAGGTTTCAAAGATGGGGAAGCATCAGTCATGCATGAATTTGAAAACACAACATAGCACTTCACTTCACCACCTCAGTAGAAGCCGAGAGGTAGAAGCTCTTTCTAGGAGATAGCAGAAATGAACACCACCAGTTCCCACCCCAACACAAAGAATCGGTGGAACCCATATCCCTAAATGATAGCAGTGCCTTCAAGGTCAAAGCAGCCATTTAACACTCTAATTGACCATTCATGTAATCACACCAATTAAATATGCAAATTAGCCAAAATATATACTTCATGTTTCATTCAACAACTGGTACATTAAATACCTCTTTCTCCCTTAATCACACTAGAATGATGCCTTACTAACTTCCTACTGAGCACCTGCAGTACTTATGTTCCACTTAATAAACAAGGTAAAATGACCAATGTGGGGGTGGGGGGAAATCCCCAACGCCACTGTCGAATCAATTGCATCTTTATCAGGTTCTTGATGGTTCTAGTTAACTGCAGGCTTCACCACAGGAACACAGATTCCTGATCACACAGCAACCTACTTCAAAGAAATCCAAGTGGAGAGGAGGAAAAAAGTATTGAGCTATTGAACAAATAGCTTTTTTTAACGTGCACCATATTAGAATTAGAAAAGTTTTACAGTACAGGAGCCCACTTGACCCATCAAACCTGCACTGGTTCCCAAAAGAGTTACTCAGCTAATCTCATATTCTAGCCCTATCTGTGTAGCCCTCTAAATTCACCACTCTCAAATATATATCCATCTCTTTTTTTAACCCACGTTGACCTTGGTAAGTTCACCATTTTAAACTTGGAAATGCAAGGGTCTCGTCTTTAAAACAGAAGTTCAGTTACCATGGTGTAGATTTCTAAAATGTGTTCAGAGATAAGCCTACTGAAAGAATGTCTATTTTTGATTCACAACCGATCAACTTACAAAATCAGCCAAGTGATGAGCAACTTTGAAACTTCATGTCTTAATCCATTACAAAGCAGAGGTTGACCCCCTTCTGATAATTAAAATAGAACTACCCCAGGGGAGCACCTCAGCTTAACCTGATGAAGTGCCACAGGGGTATAACCTACCTTTCACCCACAATCCGTTATAAAGTGATGAATAAATGAAATTAAATGAAATCTTTTCACTCACTCTACAATTAACAATTTATTTATCTAATTCCAATGGTGAACAAGTTAACAGAATTCTTAAACAACTGAACAATTATTCCCTAACTACTCCCTAACTAATTAAATTCTCTTGGTATGCTGTTTCAATAACACAGGACCCACTTATAGAAATCCGATTAATAAGAACAATAAATTAAAACTTAGTTTCTCAAAGTTCACATGGATCCTAAGGAATGTTCTGCTGTCCTCTCCAGCCTTTCTTCTCCGTCTCTCATGCTGTCTTCCTCTGTCCAAAACACCTTCTCAGATTTCTGAGGTCAAGAATATTTGCTAAATGGGCCTTGTACCTTTTTAGATATAATAGTGTTTTTTTAAAGAAGGCAGAGATTTCTTGTAAGAAACCAATATTTCTTTCTCAGACGATACTTGACTCTCACCCTTTCTTCGGGCAGCAGTTGGCTCTCCCCGTTCTTCCTGAGTAAACCTTATCCGCAAAGGTGAAATCTTAGTAAAGATCGGGCACTATCTTACTTTCTAGCCATAACTAGGCTGTGCACTCTCCTGCAGCTCCTCGACTTCTTTTGGAATTTCCTTCACTACCTCAACTAATTCCACTGGTTTGGCCTCTTTTACCACATCCTCTGTTCCATCGCCTTTCTTCAACCACCAGCACTGTGACTTTAAGTGTCTCACCTTATCATAGTGAAAACACACATCCTTTTCCCCAGTGCCTTTCTTAAACCACTTATGATTGTGTGTCATACCCTAATACTGTGAAAACACCTGAGGCCTTTCACCTCCTGTTCATCTTCATGAGTTTCTTTTTTCTCATGTGGTAGACTATTTCCAGTGTGGAGGCAGCATCCAACGAGCAGCGAAATCGACGTTTCGGGCAAAAGCCCTTCATCAGAAATTCCTGATTCCTGATGAAGGGCTTTTGCCCGAAACGTCGATTTCGCTGCTGGTTGGATGCTGCCTGAACTGCTGTGCTCTTCCAGCACCACTAATCCAGTATTTGGTTTTCAGCATCAGCACCTTATTTCCAGTGTGATCTAGTTCTTGTTTTTCAGTGAAGGATCTCCCTATTTCCCAATTTCGATCACTCACAGAATGAAATTGCTGTCGGAAGCTAAATTTCAATTTATGCACGGATGCATATTCATCTGCCACCTCTACAGCTGTTTTCACTGTTTGAACTTTGTTCCTCAATAGGAGTTCTTATCATTTCTGGAAGTGAGTTTTTAAACTCCTCCAGCATCCTCATACATCTTGTCTATCTTTAAAGCTCTCATCCATCTATCGAAGTTGCTACATTTAATTCTTTCAAACTCAACTTAAGTCTGACCTGATTCTTTCTTTATGTTTCTGAACTGTTGTCTATATGCTTCTGGTACTAATTCACAGGCACTCAAATAGCTTTTTTGACACCTTCATGATCTCTTTGACACCCCATCTAACAGCGCTGCAAACATCTCACTAACTCTGGCTACCACCTTGATCTGAATTAACATTACCCACAGTCTCAGGCCAATGCATCTCCCTTGCCGGTTTCTCAAAATAAATGAAAAAGGCTTCCACATTGTAGTAATGTTTGGATATATTTGTACATATCACTACCAGGCTATTCACTACGAAGGGTTTGCTCATCATCACCCTCCTGTGCTTTTACTTGTCAGGTGAAGTTTTTTTGCCTGAAGTTCTAACTTCATCTTTTCCAACTCAAACGTTCTGGCCTTTTTTTAGCTGGGGCTTTCCTCTCTTCTTTTTCCTCTACTTTTAACTGTAATTCAAACTCTCTCACCTTCCTTTCATTCTCTAACTCCAATTGTCTCATTTGCAATCTAATGCTTTCTAACTCCACCATGTGAGACTGTTACTCTGATATACCAAACTGCTTGGCTAACTCCATTACAATTTTAGTTTCCTATTATCCCGAGTTCAACCCACCTGTTTGCTAATTCTAAAAGTATATCATTCCTCGGTCTTTCTAAACTTTGTTGGCAAAGTTGGGAAGCATCTTCAAATCCCATAACTACTTTAGCAATGTTCAGAGCCATTTCCCTCACTTTCAATTTAACCAACCACGAGTAACCGATATTAAACAGATTTTTCCACTTCCCACTTACGATTTATTTAAAGATCTAGTCCCTAAGACTGTTTAAATCTGCTGGGACCTTTCGTACCTCAAATCTGTTCAAATCTATCCAGATTCCAGACCCAAACTTGAGTGGACTTTCCAACCTGATCTTACACAGAGGAATGTTAAATCTCTCTCCATCTATCACGCAGATTATCACTCCCTCTGGTAATATTTCAGGCAGAGGGCAAATATTTCATCATTTACTATTAGAAACTGGCTAACTCCCGTTTCTCTCAATATTTTAACTTCCTTCCCTTCTCCCCCTTCTGACAGTGGGTTCTTGTTACCACACAGTTCAGAAAAGTTCCAGAGTATTTTTCTGTTAACTCCTCAGTTCCCTGGTTTTCCTTTGGCTTCTCCACTACAAGGGGCATCACTCCCCCTTTGATCCTGCTAAGCCAATACGAACTGTATTCCTGGAATAGACACTCTTTCAATCACTCCCACTGTCAGATAAAGACAAAACTCATACTCCAGATAAAAGGGGGAAAACACAGAAAAGTTAAAACTCTCTAACAACAGAGAAAGACTTGGAAAAGTTAATTCTGATAGAGAGAAGAAAATAAAACTATAAAATAGGTTGCAGAAAGAGAAATCTGAACCTTCCTGAAAAACCACAGGAAAAAACACGTTATGATTTACAAGACAGTGGAGACAGAACTAAAGAAAAGGATCACTGTAGCAACTTGTAAACAAAGAATAAAAACACTTGTCAAAACTCCCCCACCCGAGGGAAAGAAATCCCTGTAAGGTCACCCCTCAACCTCCTAAGCTCCAGTGAAAAATGCCCCAGCCAATCTTTATAATTCAAACCTTCCATTCCGAGAAACATCCTGGTAAAATCTTTTCTGAATCTTCTGGCGCAGTACAGTGGTTAGCACTGCTGCCTCACAGCACCAGGGACTTGCACTCTCGATTTACTATCTATGTGGAGTTTGCACATTCTCTGTGTCTGCATGGGTTTCCTCCGGATGTTCCGGTTTCTGCCCACAGTTCAAAGATGTGCAGGTTTGGTGGACTGACCATGCTAAATTGCCTATATAGTGTCCAGGGACGTGTAGATTGGGTGAATTAGCCATGAGAAATGCAGTGTTACAGGGACAGTGTAAGGCGTTGTTCTGGATGTAGTTTCAGTGTGGACTTGATGGGCCAAATGATCAGCTTCCACTCTGTAGGGAATAATATCCTTCTAACAGCAGGACAAACAGAACTGCACACTGTACTCCAGAAGAGGCCTCACCAATATCCTGTAAAGCTTCCACATAATGTCCCAACTGCGAGACTCAAAGGTCTGAGCATTGAAGGTATGCTAAACACCTCCTTAACTACCCTGTCTACATGTGACAGGAATTTCAAAGAATTATGTACGTGTACCAATAGGTCTCTCTGTTCTATAACCCAGGGCTCTACCATAAACTGTGTAAGTCCTGCTCTTGTTTGTTTTAAAATCAAAACACAATACCTTGCAGTTATTCAAATTAAACTCCATCTGCCACTCCTCAGCCCACCGGCCCAATTGATCAAGATCTTTTTGTAACCTTGGATAACCTTCTTCACTGTCCACAATTACAATTTTGGTGTCATCCACAAACTTACTAACCAAGACTCCTACATGCTCTTCCAAATCTTTCACATAAATGACAAGAGTGGACCCAGCACTGATTGCTAGGAACACCACTGAGCACAGGCCTCCGGTCCAAAAAAAACCTCCACCATCACCTTGTGTCTCTACTGCCAATGCAATTTTGCATCCAATTGGCTCTCCTTGAATCCCATGTGATCTAATTTTACTAATTAGAACCTTGTCAAAGGCTGGACTAAAATCCAAGTAAACAACGCCTAGCGCTCTGCAATCATCAATCATTTTGGTTACTTCACTAAGAAACTCAATCAAGTTTGAGAGATATAATTTCCTTTGCATAAAGTCATGCTGACTATCTTCAACCAGTCATACAGTCATAGAGATGTTGAGCATGGAAACAGACCCTTCGGTCCAACTCGCCCATGCCAACCAGATAGCCCAACCCAATCTAGTCCCACCTGCCAGCACCCAGCCCATATCCCCCTTCCAAACCCTTCCTATTCATATAACCATCCAGATGCCTTTTACATGTTGCAATTTTACTCGCTCCACCACTTTCTCTGGCAGCTCATTCCGTACATGTACCACCCTCTGCATGTAAAAGTTGCCCTTTAGGTCTCTTTTATATCTTTCCCCTCTCACCATAAACCTAAGCCCTCTAGTTCTGGATTCTCTCACCCCAGGGAAAAGACTTTGTCTACTTATCCTATCCAAGCTCTTCATGATTTTGTAAACCTCTATAAAGTCACCCCTCAGCCTCCACTGCTCTAGGGAAAACAGCCCTCGCATATTCAACCTCTCCCGATAGTTCAAATTGTCCAACCCTGGCAACATCCTTGTAAATCCCTTCTGAACCATTTCAAGTTTCACAACATCCTTTCAATATGAAGGAGACCAGAATTACACGCAGTATTCAAAAACTGGCCTAACTAACATCCTGTATGGCCACAATATGACCTCCCAACTTCTGTACTCAATACCAATAAAGGAAAGCATACCAAACACCTTTTCAATATTCTATCTATCTTTGACTCCACTTTCAAGGAGCTATGAACCTGCACACCAAGGTCTCTTTGTTCAGCAACACTCCCTAGAATCTTACCATTAAGTGTATAAGTCCTGCTAAGATTTGCTATCCCAAAATGCAGCACCTCACATTTATCTAAATTAAACTCCATTGGCACTTCTCAGCCCATTGGCCCATCTGATCAAGATCCTGTTGTAATCTGAGGTAACCTTCTTCATTGTCCACTACACCTCCAATTTTGGGGTCATCTGCAAACTTACTAACTGTATGTCTTATGCTCACATCCAAATCATTTATATTAAATGATGAAAAGCAGTGGACCAGCACCGATCCTTGTGGCACTCCACTGGCCACAAGCCTCCAGTCTGAAAAACAACCCTTCACCGCTATCCTAAATCCTCTACCTTTAAGCCAGTTCTGTATCCAAAATGCTAGTTCTCGTATTCCATGAGGTCTAACCTTGCTAATCAGTTTCCCATGGGGAACCTTGTCGAACGCCTTACTGAAGTTCATATACATCACATCTACTGCTCTGCCCTCATCAATTCTCTTTGTTACTTCATCAAAAAACTCTATCAAATTTGTGAGACATGATTTCCTAACACAAAGCCATGCTGACTATCCCTAATCAGTCCTTGCCTTTCCAAATACACGTACATCATGTCCCTCAGGATTCCCTCCACAACTTGCCCACCACTGACATCAGGCTCACTGGTTTATAATTCCCTGACTGGTCCTTACCACTTTTCTTAAACAGTGGCACCACGTTAGCCAACCTGCAGTCTTCCGGCACCTCACCTGTGACTATCGATGATACAAATATTTCAGTAAGAGGCCCAGCAATCATTCCTCTAGCTTCGCACAGAGTTCTAGGGTACACCTAATCAGGTCCTGGGAATTATCCACTTTTATGAGTTTCAAGACATCCAACAGTTCCTTTTCTGTATTATGGGCATTTTTCAAGATGTCACGATCAATTTCTCGACATTCTATATATTCCATGTCCTTTTCCACAGTAAATACTGGTGTAAAATACTCGCTTAGTATCTCCCCCAGCTCTACACAAAGGCTGTCTTGCTGATCTTTGAGGTGCTCTATTCTCCCCCTAGTTACCCTTTGTCCTTAATGTATGTGCAAAAACCCCTTGGGTTCTCCTTAACTCTATTTGCCCCCTTGCCTCACCGAATACATGTAAATCCTATCTTTCAGAATCACCTCCAACAATTTACTCACCAACAGTGTCAGACTCAAGTCTATAGTTCCCAGGCTTCTCCTTAACATCCTTCTTGAATAAAGGTACAGTAATAGCCATCCTCTCCAGCAGCTCATCAGGGACTCTAGATGATACAAATATTCCTGCCAGGGGCCTGACAAATTCTACCTCAACTTCCCACAACATCTTGGGATACATTGATCAGGTCCCAGAGATTTATCACCCTCCAGCAGTAATATGAATAGTCTTCAAAGCATCAATATTTATTTCCTCACTACCCCAAAATTCTCTAGCCTCCACTTCTATCCCTGCAGTAAAAACACACAAAATATTCACTTATCCCTAGCGTAACATTCAATACATAGACGACACCTACAATTTTTAAGGGGCTTTATTCTCTCCCTAGTTGCTCTTTACATACTTGTAGAATCTCTTTGGTTATTTTTTGCCTTATTGGCCAACGAGATCTCATATTCCTTTTCCCTCTTAATTGCCTGAGCTTCATTTGATCCCATGTGTCTAATGTATGACTCTCTCTTACCCTTGACCAGTACTCAATATCTTCATTCATCCATTGTTCCCTACATCGACCAGGCTTACTCTTCACTTAACAGGAACATAATGCCGCTGGACTCTCGTTATCATAGTTTTGAAAGCCCTCCCATTTATCAGTCATCCCTTTACTTCTGAATAGTCTACTCCAATCAACTTTTGAAAATTCCTGACTCATACCATTAAAATTTGCCTTACTCCAATTTAGAACTTTATGTAAGGTCTTTCCTATTTTAAAATTAATACAATCATGATCACTCGTCTCAAAGTGTTCCCCTAACAATTCAGTCACTTGCCCTGCCTTATTTCCCAAGAGTAGGTCAACTTTTGCTCCTTTTCTATTAGGCATATTTACATACTGATAAAGAAATTATCTTGAACACATTTAACAAATTTCTCACTGTCCAAGCCCTTAACACTATGGCAGTCTCAGTCTGTTTCAATAGTTAAAACTCCCTTCTGTTACAATCTTAATATTCTTTAATATATCTGAGACGTCTCTAAATATTTGCTCCTCAATTTCACTCTGACTATTGGGCGGGCTATAGTACAATCCCAACACAGTGTTTATCCCTTTCTTATTTTTAAGTTCTTCCCATATAGCTTCATTGGACGAATCCCTCAAGCTTCATTGGACGAATCCCTCAGAAAAATCCTAAGTATAGTAGTAAGGTTTTCCTTAACCAAAAGTGCCACTCCCCTTCTACTTTTGCCTCCTTATTCTTCCTACAGCATCTAAAACCTGTATCAATGACAGGTTGATCAATAAACCTGCCAGTCCTATCTTCCCTCAGCCAAGTAATAGCTATGGTATCCCAGTCCCATGTTGCCATACATGCCGAGTTCATCAGTTCATCAATGTAAGGTTCATTACATTGAAATAAATGCAGTTTAATTCTTCAGAGTTACCTCATCTTTGACTTGCTCTTTTCTGTCTTTCCTAATTAACTTTCACTTTTTTGATTGAGAACCATCCTCATCTACCTTTCTATTTTCACTGCGACTTAGGACCACTTCCACCCTGCTCTCCACTCTCCACCTTCCCCCATCCAACTCTCCCAACTATGTTTTTCTTACTAATGTGTACAAAGACTTCCAGCTTATTTTTGCCTTTGACAATATGCTTCAACCTTTTGAGAGTTCTTTGACCCTGACAGTAGGAAGGCAACATAGTATCCTAGATTCATAGTCACAGAAGGGAACAGTGGAAGTGGAATAGACACCACACCAAACAGGAGGAAAATTAAGAAAGCTCAGTCAGAAATGAGACTCAGGAAGGTTTTTAGATCGAGGGATTAAAAAAAAGAAATTTAGAGAAAGCTTAGGGGCTGAGTGTTATGGTAACAATCACAGGGTGAAGGGGACAAGAACTGTATCAAAGGTTCAATGTCTGAGGTAATGAGATCTGAAGATTTCATGCTTGAGGTAGCAGGATAATCTAAACACAAAATATTTTGAATTCAATGCATCGGATCTAGCGCAGGTCAGCTCACGAGGGAGGAACGATGAGCATGTGAAAAACAGTTAAAGCAGTGTACCTTGCTTGTTCATATTGTAAAAAATGAATGCAGTAGGAAAGGTCCACAGCAGTATCTTATCCAAACAGGTACAGAAATAAATTAGCTTACCCGTAGTTTCTACATTTGACATGGTCTTTTCTTCATAATCTTCATAATGTTCTTCACTGTCACTGCAATCTCGGCTCAGCATCTCGTTTTCTACTATCTCAGATGCTTCTTCTGTCTGTTCCACTGTGGAGTCCAAACCATTTTCACTTTCATCAGAAGTATTGTTCTCCAAGTTTAAGCTTAGCCTGTCAGCTTTCTGTTTGCTGTCCAACATTCTTTCCAAATTTTGTTTAATCACTGATGTCTGTAATTTTTTATTAGAATCCATAAAATCTTCTTCAGATTCACAAGCCAAGTCCTCTTCCTCATCATCAGAATCATCATCTTCCTCATCAGTCAACTCTGCTTCTGAATCCATTTCAAAATCATCAGCGTCATCAAATGCAGGTCTTTCAGTAGCAGCTTCTGACTCTTTCTCCTCTAGCTTGAAAACTTTAAGAGGTCGGGGATAAATTTCTCTTTCGCAATCAATTTGGTCTTGATTGCCAATCTCTGCCTCACTTTCAGTATCAGACTCTTCTTCCCCACTTTCAGCATCAGACTCTTCTTCCCCACTTTCAGCCATTTCTTCTTTAAAGACAGCTCTGCGTCGCACCCGCCCAGTCTCTGAGTCAATCACTTTCTCCTCTTTAGGCATGGAGTATCTGTTTCATGGAATATGGAATTTTAATACATCTGTTAAACAGGATATTTGGCTCCAAAATCAAACTTTGTTACCTCCAACCTTGAGAGATAGGGGGAGACAAAGCTTTCATCCATTAGTCTATTTTGATCAGATTGGCAAGGATTGAGGGCGGCACAGTGGTCAGCAATGCTGCCTCACAGCGACAAAGACCCGGGTTCAATTCCCGCCTCAGGCGACTGACTGTGTGGAGTTTGCACATTCTCCCAGTGTTTCCTCCGGGTGCTCCAGTTTCCTCCCACAGTCCAAAAATGCGCAGGTTAGGTGAATTGGCCATACTAAAATTGCCCGTAGTGTTAGGTGTAGGGAAATGGGTCTGGGTGGGTTGCGCTTTGGCGGGTTGGTGTGGACTTGTTGGGCCGAAGGGTCTGTTTCCACACCGTAAATAATCTAATCTAATCTAATCTAATAAGAAAGAGGGCTGGGAGAAACGAAGGCTACCAGATAAGTCACTTTTTTCCACTTAAAAAGGGATTCACCTCAAGAGTCAGGCCTCCATTTTGAACAGAGCAGCAAGGAGACAGGGTGGAGAGAAACGAGGCTGCCGATATGTTTTTGAGTGGGTGAGATCAAAACCCGAGACCCTACACCATCGGACATTCCTCCCACCAACCTCCTCTAACCTTACTAAAAATCTGAAAACTTGGTAAGTTTTCAGGTTTTCTCTTATTTTTTTCTTTTCTTCTGTTCCTTTTTCAGTCCTGTGTGGGCTTTCAGATTAGCAGGGTATGGCTCATAGGGCAGTTGCATGTTCCTCCTGCAGAATGTGGCAGGTGAGAGACATGGCACAAGTCTCTGCCGAACTCATCTGAGGGAAGTGCACCCATATCCAGCTCCTTGAAAACCGAGTTAGGGAACTGGAGCTGGAGCTGGATGAACTGCAGATCATCTGGGAGGCTGAGGGAGAAATTGAGAGGAGGTACAGGGAGGTGGTCACTCCTCAGACACAGGATAAGAACAGCTGGGTTACAGTCACGGGGAGGAAAGGGAACCAACAGATAGAGCAGGGATCCCCTGCGGCCGTTTCCCCTCAGCAATAAGTATACCGTTTTGCATAGTGCTGTTGGGAACAGCCTAGAGGAGAAAGCCATAGTTGTCAGGTCTCTGGCACAGAGTCTGAGAATGGAATGGGGGAGAATAGAAAAGCGCTAGTGGTAGGGGACTCAACAGTTACACGGATTGACTGGAGATTTTGTGGTCAGGAACGGGACTCGTGGAAGGTACATTGCCCCCCTAGTGCCAAGATCCGGGATGTCGCTGATCAGGTTTACAGGATTCTGAAGGGGGAAGGTGAGTAACCAGAAATTGTGGTACCTATTGGCACCAATGACATAGCCAGGAAAGGCACTGAGGATCTGAAAAGTGACTACAGAGAGCTAGGTTGGAAGCCAAAGAGCAGGACGAGTAGAGTCATGATCTCAGGTTTGCTACCAGTGCCATGAGACAGTGAGGTAAGGAACAGTCAGCGAATGCAGCTTAACACGTGGCTGCGAGTCTGATGCAGGAGAGATGGCTTCAGATACCTAGACCATTGGGATGCTTTCTGGAGAAGATGGAATCTTTACATGAGGGACGGTTGCACTTGAACTGAAGGGGCACAAATGTCCTGGGTGGGAGATTTGTTCGTGTGGTTCGGGAGGGTTTAAACTAGTTTGGCAAGGGGGTGGGAACCAGAGCTACATATCTGAGTTGTCAATAGAGCAGTAATCGGGAAGGCTTTTCACGTAATGAAACAAAGGGATCGGTTAAAGTGTATCTGCTTGAATGCAAGGAGTGTCAGAAATAAGGTAAAAACAATGAATGCAGATGCTGGAAACCAGATTCTGGATTAGTGTTGCTGGAAAAGCACAGCAGTTCAGGCAGCATCCGAGGAGCAGTAAAATCGATGTTTCGGGCAAAAGCCCTTCATCAGGAATACAGGCAGAGAGCCTGAAGGGTGGAGCTTCAGGCACTCTGCCTGTATTCCTGATGAAGGGCTTTTGCCCGAAACGTCGATTTTACTGCTCCTTGGATGCTGTCTGAACTGATGTGCTTTTCCAGCAACACTAATCCAGTGTCAGAAATAAGAGCGATGAACTTAGAATATGGATCAGTACTTGGGACTATGTGGTTGCGGCCATAACGGTGACGTGGGTTTCACAGGGGCAGGAATGCTTGCAGGGTTTACAGCGTTTAAAAAGAACAGGGAGGGTGGAAAAAGAGGAGGGGGTGTAACATTGCTAATCAGAGACCGCATCACAGCTACAGAAATGAATGCTGTTGAGGAAGGTTTGTCCACTGAGTCAGTATGGGTGGAAGTTAAGAACAGGAAGGTACCAGCCACCTCAATGGGGGTTTTCTACAGATCCCCTGATAGCAGTAGGGAAATCAAAGAACTCATAGGCTGGCAGATTCTGGAAAAATGCAAATGTAGCAGGGTTGTTATGGGTGACTTCAATTTTCTCATTATTGACTGGAACCTCCTTAGTGCAGATGGTTTGGATGGAGCCGTTATTGTCAGGTGTGTTCAGGAGGATTTCCTTACTCAGTATGTGGACAGGCCGACAAGGGGAGAGGCCATTTTGGATTTGGTGCTTGGCAATGAGCCAGGACAGGTGTCAGTTTTTGTGGTGGGAGAACACTTTGGTGACAGTGGCAGCAGTTAGCAAGGGAAGATATTTGATTGGGGAAAAGGAAATTATGACACTATCAGACAGGAATTGGGAAGTACAGATTGGGAGCAATTGTTCCACAGAAAGAGCACATCAGACATATGGAGACTGTTTAAGGAGCAGTTGTTGCGAGTGATACACAAATTTGTTCCTCTGAGACAGGCAAGAACGGGTAAGATTATGGAGCCTTGGATGACAAGAATAGAGGAGATTCTCGTCAAAAGAAAGAAGGCAGCTTACCTAAGGTGGAGGTAGCAAGGATGTAATACAGCTTTACAGGATTACCGGCTTACTAGAAAAGAGCTTATAAATGGACTGAGAAGAGCCAGGAGGGGACATGAAAAAGGCTTGGCAGGAAGGATTAGGGAGAACCCAAAGGCATTTTACTCATATGTGAGGAATAAGAGAATGATCATGGAGTAGGTAGGGCAGTCAGGAGTAGCGTAGGGAACTCATGCGCGGTGTCTGAGCAGATAGGGGAAGCCCTAAGTAAGTTTTTTTGCATTGGTTTTCACTAAGGAAAGGGACCTTGTTGTGAATGAGAGCTTTGAGGAGCTGGGAAGCAGGTTTGAACAGATCAAGATTGGTGAATTGCAAAATCTTAATTTTGCAAACATTAAGATTGATAAGTCCCCGGGGCCAGACCAGATTTATCCTAGGTTGCTCCGGGAAGTGAGAAAGGAGGTTGCTAAGCCAATGTCGAAGATCTTTGCTTCCTCACTCTCCAAGGGAGTCGTTCCAGAGGATTGGAGGGAGGCGAATGTTGTTTCTCTTTTCAAGAAGGGCAATGGGGAAATCCCTGGCAATTACACACCAGTCAGTCTTACATCTGTTGTCAGCAAGGTCTTGAAAAGAATTCTGAGGGATAGGATTTATGACTATTTGGAAAAGCTTGATCATGGCTCACAAGTCTTATTGAGTTGTTTGAGGAGGTGATGAGACAGATCGACGAAGGTCGAGCAGTGGATGTGGTGTACATAGACTTCAGCAAGGCATTTGATAAAGTTGCCCATGGTAGGCTCATTCATAAAGTCAGGAGGTATGGGATACAGGGAGATTTGGCTGACTAGATTCAGAATTGGTTGGCTGACAGAAGACAGAGGGTGGTTGCAAATGGAAAGTATTCTGCCTGGAGGTGAGCAGTGTGTGTTGCCCTGCAGGACTCTGTCCTTGGGCCTGATCTATTTGTAGTTTTTACAAATGACTTGGATAAGGAGGTTGAGGGGTGGGATAGTAAATTTGCAGATGACACAAAGGTTGGAGGTGCCGATGATAATATCAAGGGCTATTGCAGGCTGCAGCACAACATAGACAGGACGCAGAGCTGGGCTGAGAAATGGCAGATGGAGTTCAACCTGAATAAATGTGAAGTGATGCATTTTGGAATGTCAAACTCAAATGTTGAATATAGGATTAAAGACAGGATTCTTGAGAGTGTGGAGGAACAGAGGGATCTTGGTGTTCAAGTGCATAGATCCCTCAAAGTTGCCACCGAATGGATAGGGTTGTTAAGAAAGCATACAGTGCTTTGGCTTTCATCAACAGGGGAAGCGAGTTTAAGAGCACGAGGTTTTGCTACAGCTCTACAAGTCCCTGGTGAGACCACACTTTGAATATTGTGTCCAGTTCTGGTCGCCCTACTATAGGAAAGATACAGAGACTTTGGAGAGAGTGCAAAGAAGGTTTACCAGAATGCTGCCTGGACTGGAGGGTTTGCCTTACGAAGAGAGATTGACTAAACTCAGACTTTTCTTTCTGGAGAGGAGGAGGTATACCTGGTTAAGGTATACAAGGTAATGAGAGACATGGATAGAATCAATAGCAGATTTTTCCCCAGGGCAGGATTGACTGGCACGAGGGGTCATCGTCTTAAGATATTAGGAGCAAGGTATAGAGGAGACATCAGAAGTAGGTTCTTTACGCAGAGAGTTGTGAATGCATGGAACACGTAGCCAGCGGTGGCGGTGGAAGTGGAAGCCGAGTCATTAGGGACGTTTAAGCGACTGCTGGTTATGCACAAGGACAGCAGTGAATTGAGGGGTGCTTAAGTTAGGTTATTTTATTTTAGATTAGGAATAATCTTCGGCACAACATCGTGGGCAGAAAGGGCCTGTCCTGTGCTGTACTTTTCTACGTTTAATGTGTATAAAGAATATATTTCAAAAACTAATGAACATATTTCAACAAATCTTGGTAAACACCTTACGGCCTAAGGGATAAATAATTACTATTTGACAAAGATTCTGACTTTGGAATATTTTGATGAATCAATTGACATAGGGAGATAGGACAAGTTGACAATATTTTTCAGACTTTCCTAAGTTGTTTGATTTCAAATTTAGCCAATTGTTTTAGGATGTTGTAGATTGCCTCAGCTGCTGCAGCACAATTTGTCACAGATGTCAAAATGGAACAGAATTTTCACTGCAGATTTTTGATGTGAATTCGCCTGCAACATAATTAGTGAGATGGAAGTTTATTATATTTATATTTTTCACTTTTGCAATTATAACATCAATAACACATTTAAAAAGCCTCAAGAAATAAATTAACATCGCAGCACTTTGCACTTTGCAAATTGCACAAGTTAGCAAAGGACTTGTAATCAGTTTTTGCATCTTTAATCACTTTCAATGGTAAATCCCGGCTCTATGTATGTTAGACAGTATCTTCACTATCCTTACTATTTAGGAAGTAATCAACCATCTGCCTAAAAGAACTGAAAAGAGAGCTCCCTAGCTATTTTCAAGACAGTGAGCTTATGTCAGTGATTTCATAAAATCTCTTTCCAATCACTGATAACTTGCACTGTGTCACTTCAGACGATTCCAGGATTAAACTATTGTGGAAACTTGAACAAGTAAATACAACAAAACGTGTATCTATGCGTTTACGACTCCTTTCCACCTCACATGCTACATCAAGATTGAATAAAGCTTTTTGTGTCATTTAGTTCTGAAAGTTATTACATAAATATTTATACTGGGAAAAGAGAACAAAAAAAGCTGCAAGGTCTCAGTCCCTGTCAAATCACTATGATTTCCTGTCTTCACTTGCACGAAAGCCATATCATTTTAAGTACAGATCAATTAAATATTGATGAGACAATCAATGATTTTCAGTGTACTTTTCTAAATTCTCTTCCTGAGCTATTGATACCATCCCTCTCCTAAGGAGTATCAAATATTGGGGAATTAACATACCAAATGGAGAAGTTCAATTAGTTCTAGACAGTAGCATCTCCCATTTACAGCATCATTGACTATTTCTTTAAACAAACCACATTTAAAACAAGCATGCTTTCATTTGATAACAAATTGCAGTAACAAATTGCATACCAAACCAGAATCTCTGTTCATGAGCAAAAAGTAACAGTAATTGATTATAATTTTCCAACAGCTGATCAATTGTAAATCACACATTAATGTCTGGGCGACACAGTGGCTTAGTGGTTAGCAGCGGGTTTGATTCCAGCCTTGGGCAACTCTCTGTGGAGTTTGTACATTCTCCTCTTGTCTGTGTGAGTTTCCTCCAGATGTAGTGGTTTCCTCCCACAATCCAAAGATGTGCAGGTTAGGTGAATTGGCCATGCTAAAGTGCCCATAGCAGTCAGGTATGTGTAGGTTTGGTGCATTAGTTAGGAATAGATGTAGAGTATTAGGGTCAGAGAATGGCCTGGGTGGATTACTCTTCGGAGGGTTGGTGTGGACTTGTTGGGACAAATGGCCTGTTTCCACACTGTAGGGATTCTACTTTTTTTTTAAAGGAAAAGACAGACTCGTAAGTCCACACTAGTTTTTGGGCTCCACTTTCAAGGAGCTATAAACCTGCACTCCAAGATCTCTCTGTTCAGCAACACTCCCTGGGAACTTACCATTAAGTGTATAAGTCCTGCTAAGATTTGCTTTCCCAAAATGCAGCTCCTTGCATTTATCTGAATTAAACTTCATCTGCCACTTCTCAGCCCATTGACCCATCTGGTCAAGATCCTGTTGTAATGTGAGGTAACTCTCTTCGCTGTCCACTACACCTCCAATTTTGATGTCATCTGCAAACGTACTAACTATACCTCTTATGCTCGCATCCAAATCATTTATGTAAATTACAAAAAGTAGAGGACCCAGCACCGATCCTTGTGGCACTCCACTGGTGACATGCTACCAGTCTGAAAAACAACCCTCCACCACCACCCTCTGTCTTCTATCTTTGAGCCAGTTCTGCATCCAAATGGCTAGTTCTCCCTTAATTCCATGAGATCTAACCTTGCTAATCAGTCTCCCATGGGGAACCTTGTCGAACGCCTTACTGAAGTCCATATAGACCAAATCTACCCCTCTGCCCTCATCATTCCGCTTTGTGACTTCTTCAAAAAACTCAATCAAGTTTATGAGACACAATTTCCCATGCACAAAGCCATGTTGACTATCCCTAATCAGTCCTTGCCTTTCCAAATACATTACATCTTGTCCCTCAAGATTCCCTCCAACAACTTGTCCACCACCGACATCAGGCTCACTGGTCTATAGTTCACTGGCTTGTCCTTACCACCCTTAAACAGTGGCATCACGTTAGCCAACCTCCAGTCTTCCAGCACCTCACCTGTGACTTACCGATGATACAAATATCTCAGCAAGAGGTCCAGCAATCATTTCTCTAGCTTCCCACAGAGTTCTAGGGCACACCTGATCAGGTTCTGAGGATTTTTCCACCTTTACGCATTTCAAGAAATCCAGCACTTCCTCCTCTATAATCTGGACATTTTGCAAGAGATCACCATCTATTTCCCTACAGTCTATATCTACCATATCCTTTTCCACAGTAAATACTGATACAAAATTACTCGTTCAGTATCTTCCCTATTTTCTGCGGCTCCTTACAAAGACTGCCTTGCTGATTTTTTGAGGGGCCCTATTCTCTCCCTAGTTAACCTTTTGTCCTTAACGTATGTGTAAAAACCCTTTGGATTCTCCTTAATTCTATTTGCCAAAGCTATCTCATGTCCCCATTTTGCCCTCCTGATTTCCCTCTTAAGTATACTCCTACTTCCTTTATGCTCTTCTAAGGATTCATTCGATCTATCCGGACTACACCTTACATATGTTTCCTTCTTTTTCTTAACCAAACCCTCAATTTCTTTAGTCATCCAGCATTCCCTATACCTACCAGCCTTCCCTTTCACCCTAACAGGAATATACTTTCTCTAGATTCTCGTTGTCAGTCAGTAAAGGAAACCAAATTTTAAGGGGAAGAGGCAGGATTTGAGATTTATCATATCAGCCATGTTTTCAGTGAACGGCAAAATCAGTCGTTTGAATGGCCTACTTCTGCTCCTGCATCTTTTGGTCAAGTTTCTATATCCTCCATCAATACCGTAATGACAATTGGTCACAGTACTCTAACTGCAGGCTTGCCAAAGTTCTTGACAAGGTTGAAATCTGACTTTTAAATCGAAAAGAGTCCAACAAATAAACCATCCTAAAGAGAAAAAGCTTTGCTCTGGAACACTTTTGACCTCTGTTGAAAGAGAGATTTGACCTCGCAGTTCTACGACAGCACTGCAGGAGCTCCTCACAGACCCAGGCTCAACTATCTGCAGTTGCTTCCTCAATAACCAGCCTTCCCAAGGTCTAAAGTGGGGCTATACATTGATGACTGCAGTGCTCAGTACCGTGTGTAATGCCTCAAGTAAAAAAGCAAACTGTCTCTCCATACATTAAGGTCAAGGCAACACCAAGATTTGATATGTGACGAGTAACATTCACACCGCATGGTGGCATGTGATGACCAACTTCAACAAGAGAGTCTTGTAAAGACCAGTAATTATTTTTGGATAATGTAATAAAAATAGGAGAAGATGCTGCTTTAAGTTCAGCAAAACGTGTAAGAAATTATTTGCAGTTTTAAAATAAGTTACTGGAGCACATTGCATATTCAACATGTCGCCGAACTGAAGCAGTAAAGAGGAAATCCAGCCAAATCTGCCTGTTCACAGCAACCCTGCCTAGAGACAGTCTTTTGATTAGCTTTTCAATTAGCACCAGTTGTTCTGAGTTCAGGAGAGCTCAACATAGGAACACAATCATCTCATTAGTCACTTTAATACAGACCTGGGTGGGGGGGTGGAGTAAAATAAAAACAAAAAAATACAAGTCCCAGAAGTTTGTAGATCAACATCTCTCACTCTCTTTCTTCTCTGCTTCTGAAAAGTTGTCCTTTCCAATATTGTCAAAAGAGCAGAGAAAAACTTCACTCAGAATTGCTGAAAGATGACGGAACATCACAGCAAAAGAACAACTTCCGGTCCAATCAAACAATCAGTAAACTAAAGGTCATTGTGCAAACAACAGCGAGACATCAAAGAAAGAAAAGGGGCTAGTAAACCAACCCATCTAGCTTTGTGATTATGGACTGGGAATCCCAAATTGTGTTCCTGTGACTATTAATATTTCCCTCTACTCATAACATTTGTCAGTTTATCTTTGGAATACACTCTCAGAAACAAAGTTTTAAAAGGGGTGAAATATAAATTACATAGATTAGCAATCCTGCCCTTTTCTTCTCTTACATTTCTACAGTTGCACATTTGTAATTCATCTGATCTGCTTCTCACTGTTGATTATAAATGCGATTATAATACATACAGTTTTTTTTATTATCTGGCACCTTTGGGACCAAGAATGTGCTGATTAATTAATTATTCGAGCTAGTCAAGAGGTCCACATAATCAATGTTAAAACACACACTAAGTAATGGAAACGTAGTGTAGGAGATAATGCACATTACTTTATTTTCAATGTAAATCACTGAAATAGTAATGCAACTTTGCCTCAAATGGAGAAAAACTTACTGTAGATAGCCTTTTCACACTCACTGTCAACTGACTACCCAATCATTATGGTATTTGAGAGGAAATTGACTCAAAATTGAATCAACTGTTAATGCGGCAACTCGATTGAACAAGTATCTTTACAATGAGATAAGTAAATTGAATAATTATAATAATAGGACAAAGTTACAGTAAACTTTGCAATATTCAAGGTACACACTTTTTGCCAGTTTATCAAGAGTGCCTATTCATATCGGTTAAAACAAAGTTTGCTGTAATTAGTTTCTTATTAATGGAGATAAACCTAGTGTGCATAATCTTTTAACTTAGAGAGTTAAGTAGAATTGCAATTCAGTGGTTGACTTGGGAAAAAGCAGGGTTTGATTTGCATCGCATGACGCCCAGAGTCATTAAAGCCTAAGTATCCCTTCACAGCGTTACTGCCACTAAATCCTTTGTCAGCAAAAGTCACTGTTGAAATTTCAATGAGCCATCAATATAAATTCCACAGTTGGTGAAGCAAACCACAGACTGGGTATTCAGTGCATATTGGCTCACTTCCCAATTCCCTCGTCACCAAGATGGATGCAGGTTAAACATTTAAGAAGTTCTTCATAGTTCAAAACAAAGCTTACTTGATCAGCATTATACCCAAGAGTCCTTCACAATTGGCACACTCTGGCTACAAGATGAATTGAAGCAACTCATCAAGGCTCCTTTGGCAGTATCTCACAACTCCACAACTTTGACCTCAGAAAGTCAAGGATACAAGGTACACAAAAATACCATCTCCTCTGAGCTCCCCCACAGGTCACATACTATCCTGCCTGGCACATGATTTAACCAAAGCCTTCATCACCACTCAGTCAAAAATGCACCTTACTTTACCTCTGTCACCATACAAACAGCAGAGGTGAAAGAGACATCTCATCACCACTTTCTCAAATCAAGAACTGGCCTTGTCAACAATGAAACCCCAGCACAAACACTTAATAAAAGCAGGTATTTCAAAAGTGACTTAATAAAAGCAGGTATTTCAAAAGTGACTTAATAAAAGCAGGTATTTCAAAACTAGCAGGATTCAGTTTGAAAAGGTAGAGCTTAAGGATGGATTGGAGGGTGGAATGTCATAGCGCTGAGCCTATTAGTGACCCACATTAGACTCATACAATTAACAGTGCCATCCTCCTGTTGTTATTGAATGTAATATATTCCTCAATACTTCGGGTCCAATCCTGATCATCTCATAACCTTATCTCCATAATGACTACTAGATCATTTTTATTTACTTTAATGTGCGCTATCAATTGAATTATTTTGTTATGACTGTTGCACAGAGATTCACAGCTTTTAGATTTGTTGTTAGTTATCTTGACAATGTCGAGTTTGGCTGTGAGTTTATTTCTCCATTCTTTTCTCACTGCTAATCTCCAACCCTCATTTCTCGTCAGGCTACCATCCCCACTTACATTGCCTCCAGATATACCATATCTTTCCACATTTGATCCCATCTCCCCATTTTCTAGTTTAACACACTCTTTACTTCCCTGGATACGCAAGCATACAGGCTCCAAGGCTATTTAGATGCATATTATCCCATCAATACAGTACAGATGCCAACAGGTCAAACACATGAACTTAGGTCTTCCACTACAGGGAGAGAATAGGTCCCCTTAATTATCAGCACGGCTGTCTATGTGTGGAGTCACAGAAGATACAGGAGATTTTTAATGAATAGTTCTCCTCAGTTTTTACTGAGGAGAAAACCATGGATGTTAAGGAAATAAAGAAAACAAGTGAGGATGTTTTAGACCACAAACAAATTACCATGGAGGCCTTAAAGTGCATTAATGGTGGCTAAATACCTGGGCCAGATAAAGTCCATCGTCGGACATTGTGGGAGGCTAGAGAAGAAATTGCAGAGGCCTTTGCAAAGATATTTGCTTCATCTTTAGCCACTGGTGAAGTTCCAGAAGACTGGAGGGTGACTAATGTTGTTCCATTGTTTAAGAAAGGAGCAAAAACAAGCCAGGGAACTCCAGGCCAGTGAGCCTGACATGATGGTAGGCAGTTGCTGAAGAGGATACTGAGGGACAGGATCGACCAACATTTGGATAGTCAAGGTCTGATTAGGGATCGTCAGCATAGATTTGTGCGCAGGAAGTGATGTCTGACAAATCATTTAGAGTTTTGCGAAGAGGTTACCAAGAGGATAGATGAGGATAGAGCAATGCAAGTTGTCTATATGGACTTTAGTAAGGCCTTTGACAAGGTCCTGCACAGCAAGCTAGTCATGAAGATTAGGTCGCATAGGATCCAGGGAGAGCTACCTAATTGGATTCAAAATTGGCTCAATGGTAGGAAGCAGAGGATGATCATTGAAGGTTGTTTCTTATACTGGAGGCCTGTGACTAGTGGTGTGCCACAGGGTCAGTGCTGGGACCTTTGTTATTTAGTATTTACATAAATGATCTGGTTGTGAATGTACAGGGCATGATTAATAAGTTTGCAGATTATACAAAATTAGGAGGTATTACTGATAGCAAGGAAGGTTATCAAAAATTACACAGGGGTCTTGATCAGATGGGGAAGTGGAGTACAAGTATATTGTTCATTTTAAGCGGCATCACAGGTAGACCGGGTGGTGAAGGAGGCATTTAGCGTGCTGGCTTTCGTCGGTAAATGCACTGAGTATAGGAGTTAGGATGTTAGTTACAGTTGTGTAAGTAGTTGGTGAGGCCATGCTTGGAGTATTGTGCACAGTTTTGGTCACCCTGTTATAAAAAGACATAGGTAAACTGGAAAGAGTGCAAAGAAGATTTATGAGGATGCTGCCAGAACTAGTAGGCCTGAGTTGTAGGGAGAGGTTGGCCAGGATAGGACTTTATTCCTTAGAACATCAGAGAATGAGGGCTGAACTTATTGAGGTGCACAAAATCATGAGGGCCAGTTTGGGCTGAAGGCCTATTCACGTGCTGTATTACTCTGCCAGGCTTTGAGCCACATATTCATTTTTCTAATTTTATGTAGCCTATGCTAATTTGCATGCAGCTCATGTAATCATCTATACATCAGAACTGAAAGCTTATATTTTTAATTTTCTGCCGATCCTTTCTGTTGACTCGCTGTTGTCTTTTCTTAAGTATCCTTATTGTTGCTACTTAAGTTTTAATATCATACAAAATTAGTGATTAAGAATAAAAAAAGACTTTTACCACTCAGCAAACAGCTTGCTCCTTTTGCCCATAGTGTTCAGGGATGTGTAGGCTAGGTGCATTAGTTAAGGGAAATGGAGAGTAGGGGAATGGGTTTGGGTGGGATACTCTGACCTTCAGAGGGTCGGTGTGGACTTGTTGGGCCAAATGGCCTGTTTCCACACTGTAGGGATTCTATGATTCTACAATCAGTTCCAATGAATTTAGTTCTGCCGAGGGTGAAATCCTTTTCTCACTTGGTTCTTTTGGTAATGTTGTCTGCCTGTTTTGAAGTCCTCACTTTTCCCATTCATAAACATGAATAAACTGCCTGTTCCTCTCGGTGGTGCCCAATGCCTATCTCAGAATACTTTACTCAACTGCTCCTGTAGATGATCTTCACTCATCTACTCTTCTAAGAGATGCTGACTACCTGCCACAGAGTCATCACGTCATCAACTCCTCAAGGTGATATTAACTACTTGACTGGTGATTCTTTTCTCACCCACTTCTGCAAGTAATGCAAACTGTCACAGTATCCTTTCTTCCTCTTCAAGGTGATACTGTCAGAGTTCTTGTGCCACTCACTCCTCAAGGTGATGTGGACCTCCTGCTCTGGGTACCTCACATCACACGCTCCTCCCAAAAGTTTATTTTTATATTTGCTCATGAGATATGAACAGCACAGGCTGAGCCACCACTTCCTATCTCTAAATGCTCAGGGAGTAGTTCACAAAGATGAGAATGGTAGTTTGCCTTTCCTAAAGGACATCAGTGAACCAGATGGGTTTTCACAATAAATCAACACAGTGGTTATGTGGTCTGGATTACTAGTCCAGTGATTTTACCTTTAGCCCTTATCTAAATACAAGAAGACCTGAACAATATCCAGGTTTGAGCTGAAAAATTGCAAGGAACATTTGCACCATACAAGTGCCAGGCAGTGACCATTTCCATAAAGAGAGAATCTAACCATCGTCCTTTGACATTCAGTGGGTGTTACCATTATCAGAAACTGAACCAGCCATATAAACAGTATCGAAAAGTGTAGGTCAGAGGCTACGAATCCTGCAAGTAACTCACCTCCTGACTCCCCAAAGACAGTCCACCATCTAAAAGTCAGGAGCAGGACGGAATATGCCTGGATAAGTGAACCTCCAACAACACTTAAGAAGCATGGCACAATCCAGAATAAAGCAGCTCACTTGATTGTTTGTGAATGTGGTGCCATTCACAAATTCTTTTCACCACCAATGCCCGATAGCAGCAATGTATACCATCTATAAAATGCATTACGGAAATTCACCAAGTCAGAACCATGCAAACTCATAGCTACAGCTATTTAGAATGATAACAACAGCAGATACATGGGAACACAACTTGCAAGTTCCCTTCCAAGTCATGCATCATCCTCACTTGGAAATATATTGTTATTCCTTCAGTGGCACTACATCAAAATCCTGGAACTTTCTTCCTAACAACGTTGTGGATCTACCTGAAGAACACTGACAGCAGCAGTTCAAGGTTTTAGCTCACCATCACCTTCTCAATAGGCAACTAGGAATGGGTAATAAATGTTGACCCAGCCAACCACAACCATATCCCATTTTCTTTTCTGGGGGAAAAAAAAAGTAGATTGAAATTGAATTGAGGTTTCTACCTACCCACTTTCTTCCAATTCCTCAGATGCAAGTGGCTTTGAGTCCACGAAAAGAGAGACTTTGCTAGATGCCATCTTGGTATCAATGGTGCTGCGTGTTGCGACGAGACTCTGCACCAAATCGTAGTTTGGCCTTTGTTCTTCCTACAAATGAGACATTTTCTTTTATAAATTTATATTAACAAATTATCTATGGTTCTCTTAACAGAGTGATGAGATAAGTGATTAGTCTATTGTATAACAACAACGCAATTTTCATAGATAACATATTTAGATAATTAAAAAAACAAGGTACTCGATAGGGGCATTAAAACAAAGTAGGACAATGATTCAGATGAGAAAATTCTAGAGCATACCACGAAGATCTAGTCAAGACTACAACTTAAGAGAATTGTATGTAGTTCTGGTCCCCTCACTTAGAAAGAATATACTTGCCATACAGGAAACACAGTGGGGATTCACAGACTGAATTTCTGACATGGTGGGACTGTCCTGTGAGAAGATATTAAGATGAGGCCTGCATTGTCTGGAGTTCAGAAGAAGGCAAAGTGTTGGGCTCAGTGGTTAGCACTGTAGCCTCACAGCCCGAGGGAACAGGTTTTGATTCCAATCTCGGGTGACTGTATGCATTATGCACACTCTCCCTGTGTCTTTGTGGGTTTCTGTCAGCTGTTTTGGTTTCCTCAATAAGTCCAAAGATGTGCAAGTTAGGTGGATTAGGCATGGGAAATGGAGGGTTCAGGGGACTGTTTGGGCGGTGGGGGGGCTCTGGGTTTGATGCTCTTTGGAGGTTTCATGTGGACTTGATGAGCCACATGGCCTACTTCCGCACTGTAGCGGAACAAATGTGGGAAAAACTCTTAGGAATAGGCAAATGGATACAAAAAGGATGTTTCTCCTGTTGGGTCCAAAATTAGGGTGTACAGTTTCAGGATAAAAGGCAAGCTCACAGGATAGTGAACCTTGAGAATTTTCCATCCCAAAGGGCGGAGAAAGCTCAGTCATTAAGTGAAGTCACAACAGAACTTGACAAATTTCTACTGATGACATCAATGAATATAGGAATGGTACAGGAACATGATCAGCCATGATACAAAATGGTGGAGTAGGCCGGAGGGTCTCAATAGTGTCCTCCGACTCCAATGTTCCTATATTCTTCTCAATGTAAGTTTCTTTATCTCTCAATGGATGCTACATCATGATGTATCATTAGACTGCATTCGATATTTCACTCTTGGTCTTTCTGCAATTCAGGCCTTCCTCCCTTATCCATGTCATAAATGTCTAAACTACTAACTTTATAACAGTTAAGGAGTGCAGGAAAGCAAGAGGTAGACACGGGATATTAAGGAGGTGGCTGAGAAGAAATCATATACAAGACCGAAAAAGCTGAAGATTAGGGGCAACTGGAAATGGTGCTTGAGGCAGAGATTTGAACCTGCAGCAATGAAGTGTGATTGAAGTACTTGAGGAAGGGGCATGAAGAACTGAGAGCCTTTAAAAGAAGTTTGGATACAAACTATCTAATTTCTCAAGGAGATTGTGTCCATGAAACCTTATTTACTGCTTTCACGTGAAGTGGTAAGGACTGAGATGGAGGAAAGGTAGTAGGAATGGCTCGCGGTGGAAATGTGGGCATAAGATAGGAGATTCAAAGAGCTAATGAAGATTCCAATTGATCCATTGCAAAGTCAAGAAAGGAGAGAGTGAGTGAAGAACAACAGGCGACAGAAATACAGTCGGTTCTAATATAATGTGATAGTTCCGTCCTCATCGATCTTGCATCATCTAAAACAATCACCCAATAGCCACGCCATTTAAGCTAATGGGGTTGGAATCCAGCATGTTGGAAAGTGTGCATTCATGCCCTATAACAAGAGGACCATTTTTCATTTTTGTCATGTTAAGTAGGATATCAATACTATTTACCAGGTCACATCTCAAAGTGTTCTTCAGCCATGTATTGGAGGGCTGACAGCAACCATCAAAATGTTTCATGGGATAGTAGGGAACCTACAACACTGGCAAGAAAGAACACAATGAAATATAGAAGACCTAAGATGTACTATATTACCTCCTCCTCACGGTCCATATGGCTCCCACCAAGATCAATATATACAGCGTCCTTATCATAAACAATACCCCCAACACCCGACATTGGGGCATAGATCAGCTTTTCTTTCTCATGCAGGGAACGTTTCTTCTGCTGCTCCGGGAGGGGGCAGGGATCTGGAAGGAAACCAACTTCATTCAATGTGAAGTCACCCACACCTAAAAACAAAAACACAGTTTTAAATTTTCAGATTGTGTCTGTACATAAACCAGAGTAAAGACATAAAGAATGAATAGTTCAAACATACTGCACTATCACAGAACAAGAATCGTTACAGTGTTTCATCAGGAAAGATGGTTAAATGTCAAAAACAAGCGAGCAAACCTACATTCAGAACCTGAACTACAAATCTTCTCAAAACTCACTGTCAATTGTGACGCTTTAATACGCTATTTTGTCCTTTTTTTTGGAAGAGAGAGGCTTTAAGGCAGGGGGTTCCAAGAAGATTCAAAAAAGTCAACAGCTTTGGAGGCACTGGGACTTTCTTCAAAACAATGCAAGCAGTCAGGATGGGTTGCGGCCAGCTCTCACAGACCAGAACTTCTAATTTTTTTAGTTGCTATGGGAGTTTCAGTAGGGCAGAAGTTGCTGGAGTTTGGAAGTAGAAGCAGCTACCTTTTCCCTCTCTCAGCTACGGCTAGAAGCTGGGTTACCTGCGAGACAGACATATTTTTCTGAATTTGCCTTTTTACCAAGGGGTGTGTTTTTGGGATGTTACTACATTGGAACAGTTAATCACTAATAATTACTGCATCTATTTTTCTCTAAAGTTTTCGAATTGAGTTAAGTCATACTAAGTTGCTTGTTTTGTTGCATTTAAAGTAGCGTTTAAATAAATTGTGTTTTGCCTAATGTACAGTAGTTTGACCAATTGAATTGCAACTGGAACATGTTACATTGCATTCGGCTTTGCCTTTAAAATAAGAAAATGCTATTGATTAGGCTGCCTTCTTCAGGTCTGATCTGACCCATAACACAACTTTACACGTTTTGCATTTGAAAGGACAAAAACATCATTCACCCCTGTTCTCGTCTTCCGTGAAAGTCGAGATTCAACCACTGCCAAAGACCCTCAAAGTGGTGATTAATTTCACTTTAACTGTTTGTAATTTTCTCTTCTACCCTGAGGTGAAGGATAAATTCTGAGATCAGTTTCAATTTGGGAGACTGAGGGACAATCTCATTGAGAAATTCAAAGACCCAGCACAGACCAGTTTTTCGACTTGGATTCAAAAGGCTACATCGCAAAAGGTTCTTCTCTGAGGGTTGAGTGTCTTTGGAACTCCTGACAAGAGACAGCTGGGAGGGCAGAATCCTTGTACACATTTAAGGCTTAATCAGAAGGGAATCAAGGATTGTGGGTGAAGGGTGGACAAGTGGACATAAAGTGTGGTGGATCAACCATGATCATACCGAATGGCAGAGCAGGCTCAAGGAGCCAAATGGCCTTATACCTGTCCCGATTTCTCACAGAATTATGGCAATGACTAGAACATTGCATGCAATTCTGGAATCAACATTATAGGAGCGTGATTGCACTGGAGAGGGTCACAGACAATTTACCTGGGCTAGAGAATCTTAGTTATAGAGTCATAGAGATATACAGCAAGGAAACAGACCCTTTGGTCCAACCCATCCATGCCGACCAGATATCCCATCTCAATCTAGTTCCACCTGCCAGCACCCGGCTCATATCCCTCCAAACCCTCCTATTCATATACACATCCAAATGCCTCTTAAATGCTGCAATTGTACCAGCCTCCACCACATCCTCTGGCAGCTCATTCCATACTCGCACCACCCTCTGTGTGAAAATGTTGCCCCTTAGGTCTCTTTTATATCTTTCCCCTCTCACCCTAAACCTCTGCCCTCTAGATCTGGACTCCCTGACCCCAGGGAAAAGACTTTGCCTATTTACCCCACATAATTTTATAAACCTATATAAGGTCACGGCTCAGCCTCTGACGCTCCAGGGAAAACAGCCCCAGCCTGTTCAGCCTCTAGAGACAGGTTGTTTTCCTTGCAGCAGAAGAGATCATAGGGTGACACAATTGAAATGCATAAAATTATGGGGGCCATAGATTTGAGATAAGGAGGAGGTGGTTTAGAGGGAATGTGATGAAAATATTTTTCATCCAGATGGTGGGAATCAAGACAGGCAGCGACAGCGTGAATTCACATTGAAATCACTCATCTTTCCTTCACGGTTAGCTGGCATATTACAAGATTTAAATATTGTAAAGCCACTTTAACGGCAACTAAGTGAAGGAAGGAGGCAGGGCGGTAGCTATATATGTGTGGACACCATGGAAGTGAAGGCGAGGCACATTGTTGCAGGGGGTGTAGTTATACACACCGGTCCTGTGTGTGTGTGCACCTATGTGTGATTGGCGGAATGTCTGGAGAAGATAGTCAGTGAGTGTGATTCAACTGGTGGTAATTCAGTATGGGTTTGTTCGGGGTGGGGGTCAAGTTCAAAGCTTAAGCAGCTTTTAATTCCTCCCACATTTCCTGTCTATCTGATCAGACAAGTTTCAGGCCCCCTCTGTAAATCTCAAGCTCAAACTCAATTCTGCTGATTTTTATGAAGGTTTTCAGACACTAGCCAATTGCCAGAAAATGAAACTTCTAATAGGCAATTGCTGCATTGTTAGAACATGAAGACTTCCTCGCGTCTCGATCTGCATCATGCATCCAGTGCATATCAGTCATCAACTATCCAGACTCCGGAAGATATGGAACATTCTTCGGTATTCATAGTCTCTGATCAATTGAATTTTCAATTCCTTTACCAGGTAAGGATGACAAGGGAATATGAATCAATGATGTATAAATGGAGTTGAGGCAGAAATTGAATGTAATCTTATTAGGAACGGACTGTTCAATATTAGTCAATGTCCCAACATCGCAGTTGAAGCTGCTGCTTCACAGGGAACCAGAGTTGACCTCAGACTAATAGTTTTGCCCTCCCATATCCCATGGCCAAAGAAATCATTCATCATATTCTAACTGCTCAAGCCAAGAACAACAAAATAAGACTAAATACAATATACAATCTGTTTACCATAACTGTCCTTTTTAAAATACAGAGACCTCTCCCACTGAGTGACAAACTAAAGAATGACACTGAACACACATGGATCTATAACAACGGGAGTTGCCTGACAATGTTTAAGTTCCAAACTCTGACCAGACTCTCATTTGTAGAGTCTGCTGATGACTCAAGTCTCGAGTTGCCTTAAGGCGGCAAACAGAAGCCTTGTCTTTATGTGCAATGTCAGCTGAGAGATTGCACCCTCTCTCTTCTGGCTTGTACAGTTCATTTCCTCATAAGACACAACTAAACCCGTAAACAAATTTCAATGAATTTTGAGAAATACCTGGAATATGAATCTGACTGTTGTTCTTGAGGTATGTCCCACGCAGGTACCCATATAATGAAACTTTACGGTCACACTTTTGGTTTTTGCGTATGTCCTCAGGATTGGTCAGATCTTCCATTCTGAAATAACAGCAGCATGACTTAGTTCTGTCCACACTTTATCACTCCGAGTACATGTTGGTGCATTGCAATGTTTGGATGGGCTGGCAATAGCATTTGTTACAGTCACGTACTTACTGACAAATTCCAGGCAATCTTGCAATTTTAGATCATTTCTATCTATGAACTTTGAGAAGAGGTTTACACCATGGGGGTCCACAGGAATCCATAACAGACATATAGCTTCCTGGAGAAGCAAAGCACTTTCTCTTTAATATGAACATGTGGAGGTTTGGAATAATGGAGAAAAGGAAGATATACTCCAGACTTAAATATTAACCAGCTCTTGAACCAGCTCCTACTGCATTAAAATAGATGCAGCACAAAAGCAGCCCAATTCCCAGCACTGACACCTCCTCAGACAGAATAGCTGTTCAATTCCTTCCAAAGGAAGCCCCATAATTCAAAGGGAGCCTCGTATCTTACCTCTAACAGTGGGGTTCTTTGGCTGCTCTAATCGAACTTGGTGCAATTTTGCACAATGCCAAAATATTCTATGTACATTACCTTCTCTATTCTTAGCACAAATGTTTTCCCTAATCAATACTAAGATATAAGCCCAATTTTGAAAATCATTCTTCCCAGTCTCATTTCCCCGCTCCCCCCCTCCCCCCACCCCACAACAACTTTAATCCAGAATCATGTAGACATTACATCCTGGCTCTCCAACCTGCACGTCTGTAGTTCTCCATCTTTAAAGAAAAATCTTTAACCTACCTGTCAGCCAAAACATATGGATGTGCCATTTGCCACACCAGTGGCCGGAACTTCATCACAGAAATAAATCGGCCCAGGTTGTGAATTTCCTGTTTCTGATATTCTCCATGAACCATACCCGAGAGGTAAAACAGCTTAGCACCCTAGAAAATCAAAAAAATGCCACTGTCATTATTAATAAAATGTAGGCACTGGCAGTCAGAAGAGTTTGTGAGGCAGTGCCTCACTTACCGTCACATTGCAAGCTGTACAATTTTCTTCATACAATGTGTAGCCCACCTAATGTACTGACACACAAAACCAGATGGTGTCATGACATTCCATGCAATGCAAACGGATTTATTTTCAATGGAAGAATCAGTTGTTGAACTGTAAGTTGGAGTTGATCCTTTCCCCTACCGTCAGATTGCTCCCATGAACAGCTCTCCCTTCCTCAAGTAATAGAAACAATGCTGAGTTTAATTATGGCAGCTGCAGTGTAACATCAGACAAGATAAATCAGACCCAGGGAAGACCATTCTGAGGATGTATCTATCCACTATACCAGTTTCACAGCCAGTAAAACCAGAGACAGAGTTTGGCAGTTTTATAAAAATGATTAAATCTGTTCAGTGAGAATATTTACAAGGAATCACTGCAATCAAGTAACTTTTAAAAGTAACGCACCATATATTTACCTTTATGTATCATTTTTGTTAAATTTCAGAGTATGTTCCCAACACAAGCTTCCATTTGAATGGCCCTGGAAGCCACTTAGAATGACAACAAATGGTAACCTTGACAGAGACATCCGTATGTCAGGAAGGAATAAACAGAAAACAAACTGGATAGATTTGGCAATGCTCACTACGGCCAAAACCCCAGTTATGACCTAGATACTGGATGTTGTCAGTCTTATCTGCTCAGACAGGCAGTCTCAGGAAATTACAGATAACCTGCCTTCTCTGATTCCATGAGTTCAAAATTGGCCAATACACCCATTGTACAACCTGCATAATCTGTCACGTGGGGCAGGTGGTAACTGAAGTGTCAGATCAATTGGCTGCTTTAAGGTTTGTACATTCCTTCTGATACCTCGCCTTTGCCTCAGGTTTTCCAAAAGAAATCTCAACCACAGAATCACAGAAGTGTGATGAGGCCACTATTTTATCCATCAGATTTGCAATGACTCATTTAATGAGCATGACTACTAAGCACTAATCTCCCGCTTTTTCCCTCATACTCTTGCACATTACTTTTATCCAAATACTCATCCAATGCTCTCTTGAAAGCCTTTACTGAAACTGCCTCCACCACATTTCAAGACTTACTGAATGAAAATATTTTTGCCTCACATCAGTCTTGCCTCTATTGCATAACACTTTAAATCAATGCCCTTTTGCTTTTGTTCCTCTATCCACCTCACTCATTACTTTGAAAAGATTACTTACAATGTGGAAACAGGCCCTTCGGCCCAACAAGTCCACACCGACCCGCCGAAGCGCAACCCACCCAGACCCATTCCCCTAACACTACGGGCAATTTAGCATGGCCAATTCACCTGACCTGCACATCCTTGGACGGTGGGGGGAAACCGGAGCACCCAGAGGAAACCCATGCAGACACGGGGAGAATGTGCAAACTCCACACAATCAGTCGCCTGAGGCGGGCATTGAACTCGGGTCTCTGGTGCTGTGAGACAGCAGTGCTAACCACTGTGCCACCGTGCCGCCCACGGTTAGGTGAATTGGCCATGCTAAATTGCTTGTAGTGTCAGGTGAAGGGGTAAATGTAGGGAAATGGGTCTGGGTGGGTTGCTCTTCGGGGGGTTGCTGTGGACTTGCTGGGCCGAAGGGCCTGTTTCTACACTAAGTAATCTAATCTGATCTAATCCCAGTCCCATGTTCCTAACCATGCCAAGTTCATTTACCTTCCCCGTTAGGCCTCTTGCATTGAAATAAATGCAGTTGATCAGTCCTACCTTGTTCTCTGTTTTGTACTGCCTGCCCTGACTGTTTGACTTGATCCTTTTCCCAACTGTTCCAGTCTCAAATTGATCTCTTTCCTCACTATTTCCCTGGGCCCCATCCCCTACCATACTAGTTTAAATCCTCCCGAGCAGGTCTAGCAAATCTCCCTGCGAGCATATTCATCCCCTTCCAATTCAGGTGCCATCAGTCCTTCTTGTACAGGTCACTTCTACTCAGAAGAGATTCTAATGATCCAGAAATGTGAACCCTTCTCCGCTACACCAACTCCTCAGCCACATATTCATCTGTTCTATCCTCCTGCTCCTCCCCTCACTAGCTCATAGCACCAGGAGTAATCCAGATATTACTACCTCTGAAGACCTCCTTTTTAAATTCCTGCCTAACTTTCTATATTCTCCCTTCAGAATCTCATCCTTTTCCCTTCGTATAGCGTTGGTTCCAATGTGTATAATGACCTCCTGCTGGGCCCTCTCCCCTTTGAGAACATTCTGCACACTCTCTGAGCCATCCTCGATCCTGGCATCAGGAAGGCAACACACCATTCTGATTTTTCACTGCTGGCCGCAGAAATGACTGTCTGTGCCTCGGACTTAGAAAGTCCCCTATCACAATCAATTGTTTGGACCTCAACGTACCCCTCATTACATTAGAGTCCATCTCGATACCAGAAACTTGGCTGTTCGCGCTACATTCCCAAGAGTCTATCATTCCCTACATTTTCCAAAACAGCATACTTGTTTGAGGTGGGGTTAGCCACAGGAGACTCCTGCACTACCTGCCTACCTCTCCTACCTTTCCTGGAGTTCACCCATCTACCTGACTGTATCTGTAGCTTTTCTCCCTTCCTATAACTGCCATCCATCACACCCCCCAGCTCTTGTAAATTTGTCATTGCCTCTAACCCCAGCTCCAGCCGATCCACGCGATCTGATAGGATTCACAACCAAACATACTTCCTGCAGACATAATCATCAGTAACATGGAAACTCTCCCTAAACTCCCACATCCAACAAGAAGAGCACATCATTCTACTGAAGGACATCTTGGCTCCTTCACAATCTAGAGACCCAAAAAAAAAGCACTGCCTTATGCTCTAAAAAAAGACAGTGCTCCAGGCTAACTTTGTACTTATGATTTATATTTTAAAAATTTAATCAAGAGACAGATCTCAATAAAACAAATAATCAAGAAAGAACCCACTCTACTCAGTGCTGTCGATTTATAGCAAGTTTACATTTAAAAAACTATACATTTACCTGTTCCTGTGCTGTGAGCTCTCCCATCAATTTCTTCCAAGATCAGCTGTGAATTTTGCTGTTTGTTAATTTTTCCTGGACATACATGAACTCAAACAGCAAAGGCAGCAACTGTGCATATTCACTGCTGTGTCAGTTAGTAGTGGAGCTTTCTTTCTCTCTCTCTCTCCCTCATTAACCATGTCATTGCTGCCTTTTGTCGGTCTTCCTCCTTTTAAAAGTGCCTTTGCATGAATCTAATTTAGAGCTTTCTTGGTTGCCATAGCTCACTGCCCCATAACTACGTGCGCCTATTTGCAAGGCTTATTCAGTGCTTTGATCACTATCCCTCCCTGCTTATACCTGATAGACCTCTGTCCAGAACCGGTGCTTCAGTCTTTTCTTGGTCTTCTTCAGCTGTTTGTTGTTTTTGAAGGTGTCTAAATGGGTGAGGACCCCCATGATTTTGGGAAAGCCATGAACTTGACAGATGTTCAGGAACTCAAATGTCTCCATCTCAAAACCAAAGCTCGCATCAGTCAGCATTAAAACCTGAAGGATAGAGATTCACTTAGTCCAGAATGGCTGTAATAAAGTCATTATTAAAGTTTCCTGTACATTCCACTTACCATTTGTTATATTTTCATGAATTAGTGCTTATTGAGGTATGGCATCTCAAGAATGTTGCATTACTACCAGCTACTTGATCATCACTTGATTAGCAAAATGCTTCCTGCACACTTGTTTCATCTCAGAAGAGGAGCCCACCATCTAAGAAAACATTGGTATTTTCCAGAACCACAACCTGCCTGAGACATCTGACCCAAAACTGCTGCAGAGTCATTTTTAATCTTTGCCCACTCTTCCACCTAATTGAGACACTCAAACTACACCATATTTTAAATCTGCTCCATACAATCTGTTAAACGGGTTTTGTAAATCCTTTTTCAACAAGAAAAGAAAAACATAATTGGAATCTTCAAACCTTCATAAAATGCAGCATACCAAAAATTCCACTCACACCAGGTCTCTCTCATTCCCCACTCTCTTGTATAGCTGCGATTCCCAACCAAAACTGGCTGCTAGTCCAACAATGCAATGAGGGGGGGTAAGAGGGGAGGGGGGAAAGGGGGGCAGAGGTGGGGGAGGGGGAGTGAGGGGGGGGAGAGGAGGGGGGGAGGGTGAAAGGGGGAGAGGGGGAGGAGGAGGGGGAGGAGGGGGGGAGGAGGAGGGGAGGAGGAGGGGGGAGGAGGGGGGGAGGAGGGGGGGGAGGAGGGGGGGAGGAGGGGGAGGGGGAATCTTATTGAGATTTACAGAATATGTAGAAGGCTGGATAGGATGGAAATTAAAAAGATAGTAGGAGAAGCTGGGACTGAAGGCACAGCCTCAGGATAAAGGGATGACTCTTTAGAATGGAGTTGAGGAGAAATTTCTTCAGTCGGAGGGTGATGAATCTATGGAAGCCATGGTCACAGAAGGCAGTGGAGGCCAAATCATTAAGTGCACTTCAGACAGGTAGGTTCTTGATTAATAAAGAACTCAAAGGATAGTATTAAAGCCAAAGAGGAGGCTTATTCATTGGCCAGAAAAAGCAACGCACCTGAGGACCCAGAGAAATTTAAAATTTAGGACAGGACAAAAAGGGTTTAATTCGGAAGGGGAAAATAGAATATGAGAGTAAGCTTGTTGAAAGCATAAGAACTGACTGCAAAAGCTTCTATAGATATGTGAGGAGAACAAGACAGGTGAAGACAAATGTAGGTCCCTCACAGTTAGAATCAAGTGAATTCATAATGGATATCAAAGAGATAGCAGACCAACTGGATCTGTCTTCACTGAGGACGGCACAAATAACATTCAGAAATGCTAGCAGATACAGGGTCAAGCAGAAAGGAGGAATGGAAGGAAATCCTGATTCATTAGGAAATGGTACTCGGGAAATTGATGGAATAAAACCCAATAAATCACGAGGGCTTGATGCTCTGCATCCCAGAGTACTTAAAGAAGTGGCTCTAGAAATAGTAGAGGCATTGGTGATCATTTTCCAGCATTCTATAGATTCTGGAAGAGTTGCAATGGATTGAAGGGTAGCTCATATAACCCTTTGGAAAAGGGGGGAGAGAGAAAATGGGCAATTATAGACTGTTTAGCCTGACATCGGTGGTGGGGAAAACACAATTAAGGATGTAATAACTGAGCATTTGGAAACAGTGACAGGATCGATCCAAGTCAGCATGGATTCACTAAAGAGAAATCATGCTAGACAAATCTTCTGGAAATGTTCGAGGATGTGAGCAGCAGTGTGGACAAGGGTGAATCCAAGGATGTTGTATATCTGGACTTTCAAAAGGCTTTTGACAAGGCCCCACACAAGACATTAGTGAGGAAAATTAAAGCTCATAGTATTGGAGGTAATGTATTGACATTGAGAACATGTTGGTAGTCACGAAGCAGAGTTGGAATAAACGGGTCCTTTCCAGAGTGGCAGGCAGTAGCAAGTGGGGTACCTCAGTGCTCAGTGCTGCCATCCCAGCTGATATTAACAAATTGGATGAAGGAATTGAATCCAAATTTGCAGGCGATGCTGAACTGGGTGGCAGTGTGAGCTGTGAGGAGAATGGGGGCATAGCTTTAAATTAAGGGGGGGTAGATATAGGACTGATGTTAGGGGTAGGTTCTTCACTCAGCGAGTCGTAAGTTCATGGAATGCCCTGCCAGTAGCAGTAGTGGACTCTCCCTCTTTATGGGTATTTAAGCTGGCATTGGATAGGTATATGGAGGATAGTGGGTTAGTGTAGGTTAGGTGGGCTTTGATCGGCGCAACATCGAGGGCCGAAGGGCCTGTACTGCGCTGTATTCTTCTATGTTCTATGTTCTATGTTCTAATGCAAGAGACTGCAGGTGACTTGGACGGGCTGGCTGAGTGAGCAAATACTTGGGCAAACGCATTAGAATGTGGTTAAATGTGAGGTTAACCATTTCGGTCTCAAAAACAGGATGGCAGATTATCTGAGTGGTGGCAGTTTAGGAAAAGGTGAGGTGCAACAAGACCTAGGTGTCATAGTGGAACTGTCACTGAAGGTTGACATGCAGGTGCAGCAACCAATGAGGAAAAGCTAATGGCCTTCATAGCGAGAAGATTTGAATATTGGAGTAGGGATGCCTGACCTGTTAGACAGGGCTTTGGTGAGGCCACACCTTGAGTATGATGTGCAGTTTTGGTCTCCTCGTCTGAGGAAAAACATTATTGAGGGAGTCCAGCAAAGGTTCTCCAGACCAATTCCTGGGATGGCAGGACTGACATACAAAGAAAGAATGGATTGACTGGGTTTTCACTTGCTGAAATTTATACCGATGGTGCAGCTTCTACTTTCTCCAATATTACTGCCAATGCCCCATGAATCAAAGCCCATCTCTGCTGCAACTGTTTTGGAATCACACATTGGCATCAGATAAAGATGTTTCAAAGGATCAATTTGCTCATGGCTTAGGAGGTTCTTCTGATTTAGTTAAAAAGTCTCTTTCATGGTCCTATGTATGTGGTTGGTAACCTCGTGGACCCTACTACACTACTGAGGTTTCTCTCCAGCCCTGAGCAGATGTCCCAAACCCTGACACCAGGGAGACAACAGAGCCTTCTATACTGACACACTCAGATACAGAGAACAGTGTCTATCCCTCTGAATATACCATGTCTGCTACCGCTTCATTCATATTTACTCCTTGCCTAAATGGCTTCTACCTTGGTCAGTTCACTCATTCACTCTGCAATCCACTTTCTTATCCATACATGTTACCAGAAGTTGCTGGACCATTGCAAAGGTCGAGCATCTTCAATTTTTATCCACTTTGCCCTCTTACATCGTCTTGACCCTGACCACTAGCCAAATCAAATGACACTATCCAGACTGTCTTCTGAAAGAAAGTAAGTGCCTAGATAACTTTCCCCACCCCTAGTGCAACACAGTCCCTGTACCTCAGTGTCAAGCTCATTCAGACAGCCAAAGCTGTTTGAGCTACAGACACTTGCTCCTGATGCAGTTGTCTTGGACCATGCCAGTACCTATCAACTCCCGCAATGCAGCTGCAAAATATGGCATTGTCTGTCATCCTTATTAATTATGCTGTAACTTTTTATTTGTCTGAATTTATTTTAATAAACCTTACTAACCATAATGAGCTTTACAATAGCTATGTATAAATATACCTTACTGTTGTTCATAAAACCTTACAATTATTAATAAGTCATACAAATTACTAAAGGTTGACAAGAAATCACTCACAAATTATCCGCTTCATGATGATGCTACAATTGCATATTTTTTCCAAATACCAGTCTGTTCTGAACCCAGAGGCCAAGACTTCTCACCACTTCCACTGCTTTTAAACTCAAACTACTCAGTTTTCGCACTGCTGAGATATGCTACTTAGTAGCGTTAATTATATCTTGTAATGCTTTTACACAAACGTCAGGCTTTTTAACTAAAGCAAACAAAAATTGGTTCCTCACCAGATCAGCCACTTTGGCCAAATCGATCATCGAGTTCATATCATTCCCACATTCCATGATGGAGATACGGCGCTTTTTTCCTGTTCAAAACCAAAGCATATTTAGCCATAAAAACCTGTAACGACTATTCAAAGGATAATGAAAAGTTAGCGAAAATTAATCCCAATTTCAGAGAGAGATACAAGGAAGCTGATGTCACACTCCCACAATTTATGCAATTCATTCGATATCATCAGCAATCAATGTAAAGCTCACTCCTCTATTCAAGTCCTGCCTAAATATGGCAAGCAGCTCTGGTCCTGGAGTGTACGTTTTGAGATCATCATTTTAATAATCAAAACAGTTTGACAACACAGGTACAAATGTTGATAGATCAACCAATATACTACACAATCTGGATAACTCAGTATCATCAAATAATTTTAAGTGTTGACATTTATAGACATACCTGTAATTACAGTTACTGGGCCCCTGATGTTGGTTAGCTTTTGCTTCGTGAAGTTTCGAATAAGGCATCGAATGAGTGTACTCTTTCCAACTTTTGGGGGTCCCATGACAACAACGACAATCGGTGGGGGCTCCAAGGGTGTCCGGTCAACCACAGGGATATGGTGCTTTTTAGTTTTCAAGTCCTGAGCCCTATTTATGATAGTGTTAAATAAAATTATTGACTATTATCACACAAGATTCCTTTTCCCAAGCAGGGGAATTACAATCATGCAATTACAATTTAAGGTCACTTCCGAACGTGCACCTCCATCAGTCTGAACCACTATTGAATTAGCTTCACCTACACACTTTGTCTAAACCCTTTTAGTTCAGGTATCATTCCACAAGATCTGCGCTGCACACCCTTCAATGCCAATATATTCTGCTGAGGTACAGTGCTCAAATCTAAATGCAGTTACTCCAAATAGAATATAACCAAAGGTTGCATCAAACAGAACTTAACTTTCACCCCTTTGCTTTCCAGTCCCCAAGGTAAAGGCCAATTTGAGGATTTAATTTTCATTTGGACCTGTTTAATAGCTTTGAGTGAGTTTTGTACATGGACAAAACAATCCTCTGATCTGCAGGTGATGTCACACTTCCACAACTTATGCGATTCATTCGATATCATCAGCAACCTTCAATGTAGAGCTCACTCCTCTATTCAAGTCTTGCCTAAAAACTACAAGCAGCTCAGGTCCAAATGCAGTCTCCTGCGGGTCACCAACAGTCAAATCCTTTCTTCAAAACCTCACTGAAGGCCTTCAGGAAGTCTATATATAGATAGAAGAGAGTCATTGAACAGCACAGAACTAAACCATCATTCAGCCCATCAAGTCTCAATGACCAGTGTCTTAGTCCCATTTTTTGCCTTTTCCACGCTTGAGCCTTTTTTTCTTTTTGTGTATTTTTCAAACTCTCTTTTGAAAGAGAATATTGAGTCTGTGCTGACCATCCAATCCTCCCCTAGTCACTCAGTGCACTGATACTTAGACCATTGTGATGCCTTCTGGGGAAGGTGGGACCTGTACGAGTTGCACCTGAACTGGAGGGGCACAAATGTCCTGGGTGAGAGATTCGTTTGTGGGATTCGGGAAGGTTTAAACTGGTTTGGCAAGGGGGTAGGAACCAGAGCTACATATTTGAGAAGTGGGTAGTTGTAGATGGGGCAGTGACAGAACATAGTGAATCTATCGGGAAAGTTTTTCATGTGATAAAACAAAGGGATCAGTTAGAGTGTGTCTGCTTTAAAACAAGTGTCAGAAATAAGAGTGATCAACTTAGAGCATGGATCTATGATGTTGTGGCCATAACGGAGATGTGGATTTCACAGGGGCAGGAATGGTTGCTAGATGTTCCAGGGTTTACAGCGTTCACAAAGAATAGGGGAAGTTGGAAAAAGCGGAGGGGTTTTAGCATTGCTAATCAGAAAGTGCATCATAGCTACAGAAACGAAGGTTGTTGAGGAAGGTTTGTCTACTGAGTCAGTATGGGTGGAAGTTAGGAACAGCAAGGGAACAGCCACCACAATAGGGGTTTTCTACAGGCCTCCTAATAGCAGTAGGGAAATCGAAGAACTCACAGGCTGGCAGATTTTGGAAAAAATGCAGATGTCGAAGGGTTGTTGTTATGGGTGACTTCAACTTTCCCAATATTGACTGGAACCTCCTTAGTGCAGATGGTTTGGATGGAGCCGTTTTTGTCAGGTGTGGTCAGGAGGGTTTCCTTACTCAGTATGCAGGTAGACTAATGAGGGGAGAGGCCATTTTGGATTTGGTGCTCAGCAATGAGTCAGGACAGGTGTCAGATCTCACGGTGGAAGAACACTTTGGTGACAGTAACCACAACTGTCTCACATTTACCATAGCCTTGGAGAGGGAAAGGAGCAGCTACCTAGGGAAGATATTTGATTGGGGAAAAGGAAATTATGGACAGGAGTTGGGAAGTACACATTGGGAGTAATTGTTCCACAGAAAGGGCACATCAGACATGTGGAGACTGTTTAAGAAGCAGTTGTAGTGAGTGATGCACAAATTTATTCCACTGAGACAGGCAAGAAGGGGTAAGATTAAGGAGACTTGGATGATGAGAACAGAGGAGCTCGTCATCAAAAGGAAGAAGGCAGCTTACGTAAGGCGGAGGAAATGTGGATCTAACACAGCTTTAGAGGATTACAGGCTTACTCGAAAGGAGCTCAGAAATGGACTGAGGAGAGCCAGCAGGGGTCACGAAAAAGGCTTGGCTTGGATGGATTAGAGAGAACCCAAAGGCATTTTACTCATACGTGTGGAATAAGAGAATGATCAGGGAGAAGGTAGTGTCGGTCAGGGATAGTGTAGGGAACTTTTGCATGGAGTCTGAGCAGATAGGGGAAGCCCTAAGTGAGTTTTCTGCTTTGGTTTCATCAAGGAAAGGGACCTTGTTGTGAATGAGAACTTTGAGGATCTGGGAAACAGGCTTGACCAGATCAAGATTGGTGAAGTTGATGTGCTGGAAATTTTAGCAAACATTAAGATTGATAAGTTCCCAAGGCCAGACCAGATTTATCCTAGGTTGCCTCTGGAAGTGAGAAAGGAGGTTGCTAAGCAGCTGGCGAAGATCTTTCTTTCCTCATACTCACGGGAGACGTACCGAAGGATTGGAAGGAGGCGAATGTTGTTCAAGAAGGGTAATAGGGCAATCCCTGGCAATTACAGAATTCTTTGGAAAGAATTCTGAGGGATAGGATTTATGACTATTTGGAAAAGCATAGCGTGATTAAAGGCAGTCGGTATTGCATTGTGAGGGGCAGGTCATACCTAACTAATCTTACTGAGTCGTTTGAGGAGGTGACGAGACAGGTCGAGCAGTGGATGTGGTGTATCTGGACTTCAGCAAGGCAATTGATAAAGTTCCCCATTTGATAAGGCTCATTCATAAAGTCAGAAGGTATGGGATACAGAGAGAGTTGGCTATCTGGATTCAGAATTGGTTGGCTGACAGAAGGCAGAGAGTGGTTATAGATGAAAGGTATTCTGCCTGGAGATCAGTGGTGTCCCGCAGGACTCTGTTCTTGGGGCTCTGCTCTTTGTAGTTTTTATAAATGACTTGGATGAGGAGGTTGAGGGGTTAGTAAATTTAGATGACACAAATGTTGGAGGTGCCATTGATAGTACTGAGGACTATTGCAGGCTGCAGCGCGACATAGACAGGATGTAGAGCTGGGTTCAGAAATGGCAGATGGAGTTCAACTTAGATAAATGCGAAGTGATGCATTTTGGAAGTCGAACCTGATTGCTAAATATAGGATTAAAGACCGGATTCTTGGCATTCTGAAGGAACAGAGGGATCTTGGTGTTCAAGTGCACAGATCCCTCAAAGTTGCCACCCAAGTGGATAGGGTTGTTAAAAAAGCACGTGGTGTTTTGGTTTTCATTAACAGGGAGATCAAGTTTAAGAACTGGGAGGTTTTGCTGCAGCTCTACAAGACCCTGGTGAGACCACACTTGGAATACTGTGTTTAGTTCTGGTCGCCCTATTATGAGATAGATAGGGAGATTTTGGAGAGGGTGCAAAGAAGGTTTACCAGGATGCTGCCTGGACTAGATGGCTTGTTTTACGAAGAGAAGTTGACTAAACTCGGACTTTTCTCTCTGGAGAGGAGGTGGAAGAGAGGTGACCTGATCGAGTATACAAGGTAACGAGAGGCATGGATAGAGTCAATAGCCAGAGACTTTTCCCCAGAGCAGGATTGACTGGCACGAGGGGTCATCGTTTTAAGATATTAGGAGGAAGGTATAGAGGAGATGACAGAGGTAGGCTCTTTATGCAGAGAGTTGTGAATGCATGGAATGCGTTGCCATCGGTGGTGGTGGAAGCAGAGTCATTAGGGACATTTAAGCACCTGCTGGACATGCACATGGACATCAGTGAATTGAAGTGTGCGTAGGTTAGGTTATTTTATTTTAGATTAGGAATAATCCTCTGTACAACATCGTGGGCTGAAGGGCCTGTTCTGCGCTGTACTTTTCCATGTTCTATTCCTTTTTTTCTGAACTACTCAACAATCTGAAATCTGTACCCTCTAGTTCTTGAGTGTACAGCCACTAGAAACAGGTTCTTATTACTTACTGCATCCAAATCTTTCTTGATTTTAAATATTTCTGTAAAATCATTCTTAGCCTTTTGTGTCTTAAAGAATACAATCTCAGCTTCTCCAATCTATCCTCTTCACAACAACTCTGCATCCAAGGCTTACTTCAGTAAATATTTTCTGCATCCTCTCCAAAGCTGAAGTTAGTGTACAGAATTTAAGGTAATTGGGCAAACATATGTTTTCGATATATTGTGTAAGATTTCCTAGCTTTCTCACCATTTAGAACGCCCAGCCTGCCACATGAACTCAATATTACCTCCTTCATTAGTCTGGACCAAAATTGAGCCTGTCCCCATTCTTATCCCAAAATTTATCACCTCACACATTTCTACAACAGGTTTCATCTGCTACACATCCACCCAGTTTCTTCTGACCATGTCCTCTAAGTTTATTATCTTCCTTGCTGCTCCACAAGCTGCAATGGTTTATAAGCATGTCTGAAGAGCACTTCTAAAAGTTTGCATCAATTGTAAAGGGCTAAAACTATGATCCTCTTGGTGAATATGAAATATTATTTCATTTGTCCTGGTGACTCTTGACAAGAAAAATTGTTCCAACAGAATGGGTGGTCAAAAAAAAAGTGTAGCTGGCAGAAAAGCTGGAGGATATGGACAGTGCACAGATGCAGACATAAAGACAAAGCAGACAGAGATAGAAAGATGGAGAATTCTGATTAGTTAAAGAAGGAAAACAGTCCCAGCAAGATGTCAGCTTCTCTGGCAGAGGAACAGACAGGGGTTCATAAAGAAAGCTGATTAAAAACATCCAAACCCTCTGGAAAACTCTGAACAAATCGGATACAAAAGATTTAGATGCTTTCCCAGAAGTGCTGAAACCACAAACCAGGAATTTTTTAAAAATAGAATCCCTACACCATGGAAACAGGCCATTCTGTCCAACAAGTCCCACCGACTCTCCAAAGAGCATTTCATCGGGACTCTCCAAAGAGAAGGTCATCGGGACTCCCCCCACCATGTAACCCAGCATTTCCCATGGCGAATCCATCTAGCCTGCACGATCCTGGACACTATGAGCAATTCAACATGGCCAATCCAACTAACCTTACCTATCTTTCGACTATGAGATGAAACTAGAGCACCCATAGGACACCCATGCAAACATGAGGAGAGTGTGCAAACTCCTATTGCCGCCATCATGTTATTGGGTGGTTGTTAAAAAGGAATTCTGGATAATTACACCATCAGCACTGCTGTTACCCAAGGGAGGGAGAGCTTGTAGATCATGCCTTGCTTGGTGATGAAAGTTGAACCCATGCAATTCAAAGATTTGTTAGACCTGACCCAACGCACGCATTTAAAGAACAGCAAATTGTTGAGTTCTGTTTCTGTCTAATGCAGAGGAGGAATGCTTGTGATCATATTATTGTGTGTTAGCAACATAAAGTACAATTGGTTAATTTATTTATTTGAAACAATTTGTCTATTATATTTAACTTGATTTTGATTTGTGTTAAAGGAAAAGTTCCACAAAGGTTGAAATTTCTTAACTTGGTTAATTGTTTCAAATAGGGATTTTAATTACTTGGAGAAAGTGAGGATTGCAGATGCTGGAGATCAGAGCTGAAAAATGTGTTGCTGGAAAAGCGAAGCAGGTCAGGCAGCATCCAAGGAGCAGCAGAATCGACATTTCAGGCATAAGTCCTTCTTCAGGAATGAAAGCCCTTCTTCATTCCTGAAGAAGGGCTTATGCCCGAAACGTCAATTCTCCTGCTCCTTGGATGTGCCTGACCTGCTGCGCTTTTCCAGCAACACATTTTTCAGCATTTTAATTACTTGACCAACATTCACCCTCAACCAACTAAACATATAAACCAATTCTTGCTATTTGTGGAAGTTTTGCTGTGTGCAGATTTGTTATAAAGTTGAAAGCGTGTACTGTACCTCTAAGAGAGAGTGAATGCTGTTCTAAATGAGAGATTACAAGTATCTGTGTATATGACTAGTTGATAGTCCCAGAGTGTACTGGAAAATTAAAATATGTAGCATTTGGCTGTGAGATGGATACTTGAGTTTTGGTTATGATTTTAACAACAACTTGATTTTAACAAGTCAGCTTAAATAATGTCCGAGGATACTAAAACCCAATCAAGTTTGAATTTATTGTTTTGCCAACATCAAACCAATGAGACGATCCGATGTTGGGGTATAAAAATGCGAACACTTTAAAATTTGGAGAGCAATTGCTATTGAGACTGACACACTTGGTGATCTAACATCTTACTCTCCAAGAAATTAGGAAACACCCTCTATCAAAAGTACCTTTTCATATGAAACATACTTGCAGTAAAAAGAAAGACAATGACACAGGGAGATTTTCAGCCAGAAGACGATAGACACAGAAAATGACAGTGGCTGTGTAGTTTTGAAGTCAATTTAATGTAATTTTAATAAGTGCCTTATCAGAGCAGCATATTGTTATAGAGTTGGAGGCAGATAGTAAGCAGTTAAGAGAAAGGGGGGTCTTAGAGTTGTTTAAAGTTCTCATTTATAGTTAAAAATAAATTGTTATTTTCTTTAAATAGTGGAATTTGCAAGTTCTTGGTCACTCATATTTTAACAGATTGTGAGATGTGCTTTTCTGGGTGTTTGGATTTAAGTGACAGATGGATTCACCTGTGTCATAACTGATTAGCTGTCATTTTGATTCTCTTCCTGTTGCTTTTTTTTCTGTTTTGCTTTCATGTAATAGTACATGTTCTCACGGGAAACTCCATAATCAATAGTTATTGTCCAAACCCAGGCCTGTCCGAAATGTGTGTTTCACTGATACTGTGACTGTTGCATTTCCACTGTTCCAGCCACCTTACATTTGGGATACCAGTTACAATGATCCACAAACCTTCCTTCAATGACCTACAAAGACATTCTTCTTCACGAGTCAAGACTAATCCTACAGCCATTGTAGTGTAATTCAGGCCTCACCTGTGAAAGGTTTTAGCCATGCGCACTGCACTCTGGACAGTGAAAGCCTTGGGATTTCTCTTCTGTGGATCAACTTCATCTTCGATACCCAGCCCCTTCAGACGCCGCTGCTTCTTTCTTGCTGCCTTAGGTCCACTGTGCCGTTTACGATGTGCCTTCTTCTGCCTCTCCTCCATGATTCCCTTGTGCAAATTAAATCACATCAGAAGTTTTTCACATTGCAATCAATTAGGCATATTTTCCTTGAAGCTCCCAGCTAAATGACTCATAACAACTCTCACAGTTGATGTTAACTGGACCAGAACTTCCAAACCGAACAAACATCTACCCACTGAAATCCCTCTTCCTTCTTCCTTCACCGCCCCCCAACACCTCATTTCATGCTCCCTCACTCTATCCTTCCCTCTCTCCCTCATAGAGCCATCACAGTCTGGAAGCAGGCCATTCAGCCCATGAAGTTCACACCGACCCTCCAAACAGCATCCCACCATATCCCTATAACTCGACATTTCCCATGGCTGTACATCCCTGGACATTTTGTGCAATTTAGCATGGCCAATTCACCTCGGCTACATCCTAGCAGTCCTCCTCCTCTTCCTCCTCCTCTTCCTCCTCCTTCTTCTTCTTCTTCTTCTTCTCCTCCTCCTCCCCTCCCCCCACTCCCCTTCCCCTCTTGCCCACCCCTTCCCCCACCTCTCATTTCCCCCCTTTCTCCCCTTGTCCCTCATCCCTCTCTTTCTCACTGTCTCTGTTCCTTACCACGTGAAGTTTTTTTGAACCGATGGGGTGTCTGTACCGGAAGTCCGTGTCTGTCTCAGAAACCGTCCGGCCCTCCGCTATTCCCGTTAATTAGTTCCGGGTCCCTAACAGTTCCTCTCTCTCTCTCTCAGACACACACACACCTTCCTTTCTTTCTCACCCGAATAGTTTCTCTCACATTTTTTTACTGTTAGTTCTGACAGATCATTCATGCTTATGTTTATATCTTCTCTGTAGAAACCTGGCGGTTTGAATAGCACAAATCAGGACCTGCTCAGATAATTGTTCTTTTTATCATAGTGCATTTAATAGCGTTTTGTTTAATTGTTTTGCACCTAAAGATTAAGTGCTTTTGTTTATACTCACAGCCCTCATGTGACAAACACATTCCATTTGGACAATATTCAGCTGGTAGCAACAGATGAATTCCAGATGAAGGGCTTTTGCCTGAAACGTTGATTTTCCTGCTCCTCGGATGCTGCCTGACCTGTTGTGCTTTTCCAGCACCACTCTGATCTTGGCAATAGATGAATATGTCATTGGGTGAATATGATGATGTGGAGAATCTGGTATTGGACTGGGGTGGACAAAGTTAAAAATCACAGAACACCAGGTTATAGTCCAACAGGTTTATTTGGAAGCACTAGCTTTCGGGGGGGGGGGGGGGTCGGGGGTGGCTGCTACTTCAGGTGGGGCTGTTGTAGTTCAGGACTTGGTCAGTGTGTGCAACTTTCTTGTGCACCTTTCTGTGTTTTTTCTACTACCACATCTAGGAATGGGTGTTGATTGTTGGTTTCCTCCTCTGTCATAAATCTGATCCCGGTGATCCCTGATGTGTGTTCTCGATTTCTGTTCTCTCAGTGATAACAAAAGTGTTGTCCACATATCTGATCCAGAATTTGGGATGGATTTGTGGAAGGGCTGTTTGTTCAAGTCTTTGCATCACTGCTTCTGCTATGAGCCCAGAGATGGGTGGGCCCATAGGTGTTCCATTGATCGATTCATATATTTGGTTGTTGACTGTAAGGTGTCTCGTCAAGCACAGGTCCAGTAGTCCTTGAGTATGCAGTTCTAGTTGATAGATTCCCCATTGTGTTGTTGCAAGGTTTGGCGCTGGAAAAGCACAGCAGGTCAGGCAGTATCAAAGGAGCAGGAGAGTCAACGTTTCAGACATAGGCCCTTCGTCGGGGCTGGGGGGGGGGGGATGGTAACTTGGAAGGCGATAGGTAGATGCAGGTGGGGGTGATGGTGATAGGTCAGAGTGGAGTGTATCGGTGGGAAGGATGATGGAAAAGTGGGACAGTTCAAGAGGGAAGTGCCAACTTGGAAGGTTGGATCTGGGATGAGGTGGACAGAGGAGAGAGAGGAAACTGGTGACATTGATGCCATATGATTGGGAGGTTCCAAAACAGAAGATGAGGAGTTCTTCCTCCCAAGTGTCAGGTGGCTAGGATTTGGCAGTGGAGGAGGCCTTGGACTTGCATGTCCTTGGTGGAGTGGGAGGGGAGTTTAAGTGGTCAGCCAAACGGTGAGGTTGTTTGGTGTGTGTGACCCAGAGATGTTCTCTGAAACATTCTGCAAGTCTCCCTAATGTAGAGGAGACCACATCAAGAGCAACAGACACAATAGATGAGGTGTTTTGATGTGCAGGAAAATCTCTGCTGGATGTGGAAGGGTCCTTTGGATACAGGTGAGGGGGGACGTGTGGGCGCAGGTTTTACACCTCTTGCGGTAGCAAGGGAAGCTGCCAGGAGCGGAGGGTGGGTTGGTGTGGAGCATGGGCCTAATAGTGGGAGTTGTGGAAATGATATCTGCGGAATGCTGATAAGGGTGGACTGGGAAATATATCTCTGGTAATGGGGTCTAACTGTAGATGGCTGGAATGGCAGAGGATGATGCATTGTATCAGGAGATTGGTGGGGTAGAATATGTTTCCTCTATCATGTTGTTGGTTCTGCTTGTCTCTCTGGCTCGAGTTTTGTCAATTGAAGTGAACAGTGCCATTATATCAAACCAGACCATTGCATCATCCTTGTCTATGTTTATGTTCTTAATATTGTCTAGGGATTTCTGTGATGATTGTATGGAGTGTTTGGATCTGCTGATAAGATGTTTTAGTTTTTGTTGAAGTTCTTTTGCTAGTTTTTGTGATGGAGTTCCAGGGAGTGCCACAATGGGTCCAAGTGGTATGTCTGGTTTGTGTACTTTGGGTAATCCATAAAATCTTGAAGTTTGTTGCTTCCTGGTTTCATCCTTTGTAGGAGAATGTGAGGACTGCAGATGCTGGAGATCAGAGCTTAAAAATGTGTTGCTGGAAAAGCGCCTTTGTAGGTCAATCCTGGTTATTAGTCCTTTTTTTGGTAGGTTCCGTTGTGCGTTGTTTATTCTATTGGTTAGCTGTGGTGTGGGGTCATGCTCCCTGTGTTGGTATCTGCAAGTAGTTTCTCTGCTTTCTGAATATGTCTTGTCCATGATAACTATCATTCTGCCCTTGTTTGCTGGTACTTTGATTATGTTCTTGTCATTTTTGAGTGTTTTCGGTGTTGAGGTCGTACATTTGTCTTTTCTTTGTTAGTAAGGGTACAATGGTTTGACTGCTTGCTGTATCTCTTCGGTTAGTCCGTTAATTCTCAGCGTAGATTCTAGTGCAGCTAGGAAGTCTGTTGTTTTTGCATCCCTATGTTTGTAGTTGAGTCCCTTGGCTAATACAGCTTTTGCTGTGTCTGTAAGCTGTATGTTGGAGAGGTCTCTTACCCAGGTGTCTGTCATGTTGTCTTCTCTGCTGTTGGCTAGCTTAGTCATTTTGTCTCATAGTGCCATTATCTTTCTGTTTATGGTTCTGTCCTGTCTAATGGTGATGGCCAGTTCGATCGTCATGGTCCATTTCTGAGAACACACACCAGTCTCCTTTGATGTAACAGCACTTTTCACTTCAATTGACAACATACACCATGCTCACAGGGATCAGATTTATGAGAGAGGACGAAACTAACAATCAACTCACATTCCTGGATCTGGTGGTAGAAAGAACACCGAATGGTGAATGCACCACAAAAGTGTACAGGAAAGCTGTACATACCCACCAAGTCTGAACTACAACAGTAACCACCCAAACGCACACAGGAGAAGCTATATTAGGACCCTGTTCAAAAGGGTTACAACACAGTGCAGCACTCCCAACCTACGAAAGGAAGATGAATTCCTCTACAGAGTATTCACCAAAAACAGACATCCCCACAACTTCATCCTAACAGATGCCTAACAGATAAACAACTCACTAGCCATGTTATCTTATATATAAAAAAACATCTTGGAACTGACACCCAGACTTCTCGGACCACTGGGATTCATGACAGTTCATAAACTCACAGCCACGTTCAGACAACTCACCAGGACAAAGACCCTATACCCATCATGTCCAAGACAAACGTAGTTTACAAGATTCCATCCAAAGACTGCACGAAACACCATATAGGACAAACTGGCAGACAACTCGCAAACTGCGTCCATGAGCACCAACTCGCCACTAAATGCCACAACCAGCTGTCCCTAGTAGCCACACACGCAGATGACAAGGACCTCAAATTCGACTGGGACAACACAACGATCATAGGACAAGCCAAACAGAGGACAGCCAGAACATTTCTACAGCACCTCACATTTGTCTAAATTAAACTCCATTTGCCACTACTTAGTCCATTGGTCCATCTGGTCAAGATCCCGTTTTACTCTGAGATAACCTTCTTTGCTGTCCACTACACCTCCAAATTGGTGTCATCTACAAACTTACTAACTATATCTCCTATGTTCACATCAAAATCATCCACATAAATGACGAAAAACAGTGGACCCAGCACCGATCCTTGTGGCACACCACTGGTCACAGGCTTCCAGTCTGAAAAGCAACCCTCCACCACTACTCTCTGTCACCTACCTTTGAGCGAGTTCTGTATCCAGATGGCTAGGTCTCTGTATTCCATGAGATCTAACCTTGCAAAACAGTCTCCCATGAAGAACCTCGTCAAAAGCCTTAATGAAGTCCATATATAGATCAGTCCACTGCTCTGGCCTCCTCAATCCTCTGTATTATTTCTTCAAGAAACGTAATCAACTTCGTGAGACATGATTTCTCATGTACAAAGCCATGCTGACTATCCCTAATCCATCCCTGCCTTTCCAAATACATGTAAATCTTTTCCCTTAGGATTCCCTCCAACAACTCCGGTTTCCTCCCACAGTCCAAAACGTGCAGGTTAGGTGAATTGGCCAAGTTAAATTGCCCGTAGTGTTAGGTAAGGGGTAAATGTAGGGGTATGGGTGGGTTGTGCTTTTGCGGGGCGGTGTGGACTTGTTGGGCCGAAGGGCCTATTTCCACACTGTAAGTAATCTACTCTAAACTTGCCCACCACTGATGTTATGCTCACTGGTCTATAGTTCCCTGGCTTTTCCTTACCACCTTTCTTAAATACTGGCACCACATTAGCCAACCTCCAGTCTTCCGGCACCTCACCTGTGACTATTGATGATACAAGTATCTCAGCAAGAGGTCCAGCAATCACTTCCCAAGCTTCCCACAGCGTTCTAGGCTCGACCTGATCACGTCCTGGGGATTTATTCACTTTTATGCATTTCAAGACATCCGGCACCACCAACTCTGTAATATGGACATTTTTCAAGATGTTACCATCTATTTCCCCACATTCTATATCTTCCATGTCCTTCTCCACAGCAAACACTGATGCAAAATATTCATTTAGTATCTCCCCCATCTCCTATGGCTCCACAGATAGGCTGCCTTGCTGACCTTTGAGGGGCTCTACTCTATCCCTAGTTACCCTCTTGTCCTTATGCATTTGTAGTTAGCTTACAATCTGCCATTGGGTAAAATGTTATATTTATACAGGATGAAACAGCAGTACATTTTAGAATGGCATGAAATTAAGCAGAGTCAACATGGCTTCATGAATGGAAAATCATGCCTCACAAATTTATTGGAATTCTTTAAGGTGAGAACAAAAAGAATAGTTAAAGGGGAAACCAGATGATGTTTGTATTTGGATTTCCGAAAGGCATTCAATGTGGTACCAGACATTTAGGCTACTTAAGTGCTTAAAGTGTTAGGGTTCAATGTTAGCAAGGATAGAGGATTGGCTAAGAATAGATGACAGAAGTAAGTTTGGAATAAAGGGGACATTTTCACTTTTGCAACCTATAACTATTGGAGTGCCAAAGGGACCAGTGATTAGCAACAATTATTTACAACATACATGTGACTTTGAGTGAAGTGCATGTACTTTTGACAAGTTTGTAGATAACACAAAAATAGGTGGGAGTTCATATTGCATATGCCTCTTTTTTCTTTTTGATAAAGAGGGAAAAGGATATTTATCTCGATCGAATGATAATAACAAAGTTTAATGAAAGGAATGGATCTATGGATAATTGACAATCTAGGAAACCAGCCAGGAGATAGTGGGAGGTGACATCAGTCAATACCTATCATGTTAACATCCAATTAGAGACTGACCACATGCCCCTTAAAATTGATTATCAATAAGTCTCATTGACCTTAAGGCAATGAAAATGTAGTGATATATCATGCTATGAGATAATGCTCAGAAAGAATTAATGAACAGCATTCAATGAATAAAACATGTGACAAAGTTTGAAACTATCCATTTGAAAGTGAAAAGCCTTCAAGGCACTGGGGACAGATGAGAAACTAAGTACTAACCTTGGCCTTAAGCAACAGATCACGAAGAGACTTAGCACCCTGTGAAGTCACTGTCCTGCTTTGATAAGTAATATCTATAACTTAAGTATAATTATTTCCTGAGTTTTTGCACCAGCCTGTTTCCTATTGCCTCATTGGTTAACGTTTTAATGGAGATAAGGAAAAAGCAGAGAAAGAAGTCACTTATGAGAGAGGTCTACAGGCTCCAAACTGCAAGCAAAATGTAAGACAAAGTATACAAGAAGAAATATTAGATGTTTGTGATAAAGACAGCAATGATCATGGGTGATTTTAATCTTATAAACAGGAAAAATCAGATTGGCAGTAGTAGCCCAGATAAGGAGTACATAGATTGCTTTTGAGAGAATTTTTTTAAGAGCAGCACATTCTCAAATCTACTAGACAGCAAGTTCTATGAGACTTATTGTGTAATGTGAAAAGATTATTAAATGACTTCAGAATTAAGGACACCCAGGTATCAGCAACCACAATATGATTGAATTTTTTATCCAGTTTGAAAGGGAGAAGATCAGGTCTAAGAATAGTGTTTTAAATCTGAATAAGGTAATCTATTTAAGGAGATGATCTTGCTAAAGTTTATTAAGATATGGAATAGATGTAGACCAGTGGCAACCATATGTCAGAAGGGGTATACTGTCCATGCTTATAACAAAATAGCCCATGTCTGCTCATACAAAATTTCTGATAAACAAAAAGGCAGCCTAACATTAAAAATAAGAAGCTAACCACCTGATGCCTGGAGGAATAAAACCTCATCTTCCGCCTTGGGACCCTCCAACCCCATGGTATCAATGTGATTTTCACCAGTTTCCTCATTTCCCCCACCCTGATCCAATCCCAGATCCAACCTTCCAACTTGGAATCGCCCACATGACCTGTCCTACCTGTTCGTCTTCCTTCCCACCTACCCGCTCCACCCTCCTCTCTGACCTATCACCTTTACCTCCACTTCCATCTACGTATCGCACTCTCAGCTAACTTTCCCCAGCCCCACCTCCCTCTCATTTATCTCACCATCCCCACGGATCACAGTCTAATTCTTGATAAAGGGCTTTTACTCGAAACATCCTGTTCCTCAGATGCTGTCTGACCTGCTGTGCTTTTCCAGTACCACACTCTCGACTCTAATCTCCAGCATCTGCAGTCCTCACTTTTGCCTTAAAAATAAGATGACCAACAGGAGATAAATGAGACGAACAGTCTGTTCCAGCCTTTAATACATACACAGCCTCTTTGAACAGAGGTACACCAAGGCCATGAGTATGTCATTCCAGACAGTTTTGATAAAAGCATGTCTGCAAAACAGTCAAGCGATTAATCCTCGTCTACATTAATAAAAGAATAATTATGTCAGTGAGTGAATGAATGGATAAACACTAAGTGCAGGATATTGCCCAGTCAACTTCCTAAGCAGCTTTAAAAACACAGCTCAGGTTATTTTGTAGTAAGTAGTTGTTTTATCAAGGTTACTCAAAATATTAAAAAGTTCTAGTTAATGATTCTTCAGAATCATTGTGGTAGATTACAACATAAAAATAGGTACATATAACCAACGCTTAATAAAAGTATTGAAGAAAAAGCATTTAGATCTAAATGTGAAGTTAACTAGCTTTAGGAAATGACTTCAAGATAGATTATGTTAGAATCCCTACAGTGTGGAAACTGGCCCATCAACCCCACAAGACCACACCGTCCCTCCCACCCATATTTACCCGAGAATTAATGCCTACATATCCCTAAACACTATGGGCAATTTAGCATGGCCAATTCATCTAAACTGCATGTCTTTGGATTGTGGAAAGAAACTAGAACACCCATGGGAAACCCACGCAGACACAGGGAGAATATACAAACGCTGCACAGACAGTGACTTGACGCTGGAATCGAACCTGGGTCCCTGGTGCTGTGAGGCAGCAGTGCTAACCACCAGGCCACCTTGCCACCCTATGGGGTAGTGGTAGATGGATAGTATTCAGCCTGAGCTCGGTGACCAGTGGTGTTCCACAGGGATCGGTTCTGGGACCTCTGCTCTTTGTGATATTTGTAAATGACTTGTATGAGGAAGTGGAAGGATGGTTTGCCGATGACACGAAGGTTGGGGAAGTTGTGGATAGTGTGGAGGGCTGTTGTAGGATGCAATGGGACATTGACACGATGTAGAGCTGGGCTGATAAATGGCAGATGGAGTTCAACCTGGAAAAGTGTGAAGTCATTCACTTTGGAAGGTCAAATTTGAATGCTGAATACAGGTTTAAAGGCAGGATTCTTGTCATTGTGGAGGAACAGAGGGATCTTGGTGTCCACGTCCATAGAGAAGTCTTCTGGTGTGTTGGCTTTCATTAGCGGGGGATTGAGTTTAAGAGCCGTGAGGTTATGCTGCAGCTTTATCAAATCCTGGTAAGAGCACACTTGGAATATTGTGTTCAGTTCTGGTTGCCAGGCAGCAAAGGAGATGGAGAATTCAACATTTCAGGTCAAGACACTTCTTCAGGACTGAGGAGGGGTTTGGGAGCTCAGGAAAGAATGGAGGGAGGGGCTGGGGCAAGGTAGGTGGGATAATGATCAGTGGACGCAGTTTATTGTGATTGGTCATAAGACATGGGAGCAGAAATTAAGCCATTTGGTCCATTGAGTCAAACAATCTCCCAGAGGTAACAGTGGCTGAAGGACCTGAACTGAAGGGAATTTATATTTGCCAGGAATTGGTGTTGGAGAGACTGTTAGGTCTGAAGGCTGATAAGTCCCCGGGGCCTGATGGTCTACATCCCAGGGTACTGAAGGAGGTGGTTCAAGAAATCGTGGATGCATTGGTGATTATTTTCCAGAGTTCGATAGATTCAGGATCAGTTCCTGCTGATTGGAGGGTGGCTAATGTTGTACCACTTTTTAAGAAAGGAGCGAGAGAGAAAGCAGGAGATTATAGACCAGTTAGTCTGACCTCAGTGGTGGGAAAGATGCTGGAGTCAATTATAAAGGATGAAATTACGACACATCTGGATAGCAGTAACAGGATAGGTCAGAGTCAGCATGGATTTATGAAGGGGAAATCATGCTTGACTAATCTTCTGGAATTTTTTGAGGATGTAACTCTGAAGATGGACAAGGGAGATCCAGTGGATTTAGTGTACCTGGACTTTCAGAAAGCCTTTGATAAAGTCCCACATAGGAGGTTAGTGATCAAAATTAGAGCGCATGGTATTGGGGGAAAAGTACTGACTTGGATTGAAAGTTGGTTGGCTGACAGGAAATAAAGATAAACGGTTCCCTTTCGGAATGGCAGGCGGTGACCAGTGGGGTACCGCAGGGATCAGTGCTGGGACCGCAGCTTTTTACAATATATATTAATGATAAAGAAGATGGTATTAATAGTAACATTAGCAAATTTGCTGATGATACAAAGCTGGGTGGCAGGGTGAAATGTGAGGAGGATGATAGGAGATTACAGGGTGACCTGGACAGGTTAGGTGAGTGGACAGATGCATGGCAGATGCAGTTTAATGTGGTTATCCACTTTGGTGGCAAGAACAGGAAGGCAGATTACTACCTAAATGGAGTCGAGTTAGGTAAAGGGGCAGTACAAAGAGATCTGGGTGTTCTTGTACACCAGTCAATGAAGGCAAGCATGCAGGTACAGCAGGTAGTGAAGAAAGCTAATAGCATGCTGGCCTTCATAACAAGATGGATTGAGTATAGAAGCAAAGAGGTTCTTCTGCAGCTGTACAGGGCCCTGGTGAGACCACACCTGGAGTACTGTGTGCAGTTCTGATTTCCAAATTTGAGGAAAGACATTCTGGCTATTGAGGGAGTGCAGCGTAGGTTCACGAGGTCAATTCCTGGAATGGCTGGACTGTCTTATGTTGAAAGATTGGAGCAACTGGGCTTGTATACCCTTGAGTTTAGAAGACTGAGAGGGGATCTAATTGAGACAATTAAGATTATTAAAGATTGGACACTCTGGAGGCAGGAAACATGTTTCCGCTAATGGGTGAGTACCGAACCAGAGGACACAGCTTAAAAATAAGGGGTAGGCCATTTAGGACAGAGATGAGGAGAAACTTCTTCACCCAGAGAGTGGTGAGTGTGTGGAATGCTCTGCCCCAGAAGGCAGTGGAGGCCCAGTCTCTGGATTCATTTAAGAAAGAGTTGGATAGAGCTCTCAAGGATTGTGGAATCAAGGATTATGGAGATAAGGCAGGAACACGATACTGATTGAGGATGATCAGCCATGGTGGTGCAGGCTCGAAGGGCAGAATGGCCTACTCTTGTACCTATTACCTATTGTCATTCAATCATTGTTGATAGGTTTTTAAACCCCATTTTCCCAGTTTCTCCCCATAACCTTTGATCACCTTGGCAATCAACAACCTATCTCTGTTTTAAATGTACTCAAAGACCTGGCCTCCACAGCCTTCTGTGGCAATGAATTCCACAGATTCATTACTCTCTGGCTAAAGAAGTTTCTCCCTATCTCCATTGTAAAAGGTCTTCCCTTTACTCTAAGGTTGTACCCTCAGATCCTCATCTCTCCTGCCAATGGAAACATTTCACAACGTCTGCTCTGTCCAGGCCATTCAATATTCTGAAAGCTTCAATTTGATCCCCCATCAACATTCTAAATTCCATCAAGTATAGTCCCAGAGTCTTCAAATGTTCCTCATATGTTAAGCCTTTCATTTTTGGGATCATTCTCGTGAACCTCCTTTTGGACCCACTCCAGTGGGAAGGGTGGAGCAGATAGGTGGGAAGGAAGATGGCCACGTAAGGTCAGGTCAAGGAGGCGGAAAGGAGAGAAAAGCGTGGACATAGGATGAAGTTGGGAGATAGTGAAGCTGGTGAGGACTATGTTGGTTGATGGGAGGGATGAATCCAGTTGGCAGATGGAAGAAAGGATCAGGAGATGGAATTGAAGGGAGGAGGCAGGGCTGGAAAGGGAACCAGGGATGGATGAAAAGCTTATTTGAAACTGGAGAAGTAAGTGTTGAGTCCTCTGGCTGTAGGCTGGCCAGGTGGAAGATGAGGTGTCGTTCCTCCAATATGCAGTCTGATTTACTGTTGCGATGGAGGAAGACGAGGATGGACATCTTGGGGGATGGCGACGCAGTGGGAGAGGGAATTATAATGGGCAGTGAATGGAAGGTCAAGCTGGCCGTTTAAGGCCCAGCAACAATGCTCGGTGAAACAATCACCTTGTCTATATTTTAATGTCACCAATGTAGAGAAGACCACATCGTGCGCAGCGGATGAGATAGACTAGGTTGGAGAAGTTACAGATGAACCTCTGTCTCACTTGGAAGGACTGTTTGGGACCCTTAATGGAGGTGAGGGAGTTGGTATACTGGCAGGTGTTGCATCGTTTCCGGTTCCAGGGAAGGGAAAGGGGCGGCTGTAGGGGTTGGTGGGGAGTGTAACATAAGCCAAGGAGTGCTGAAGGTTACAGGCCTTACAGAAGGCAGAGAGGCATGGGGAGGCGAAGATGTTCTGGGTAGTGGGGTCTAATTGGAGTTGGCTAAGGTGTGTGGCTACTAAGGATAGCTGGTCATGTCGTTTCGTGGCTAGTTAGTGTTCATGAATGCGGATCGTTAGCTGTCTTCCTGTTTGTCCTATGTAGTGTTTTGTGCAGTTCTTGTATGGGATTTTGTACACTACATTGGTTTTGCTCATGTTGGGTATCGGGTCCTTCGTCCTGGTGAATTGTTGTCTGAGAGTGGCTGTTGGTTTGTGTGCTGTTATGAGTCCTAGTGGTCGTAGTCGTCTGGCTGTCAGTTCAGAAATGTTTTTGATGTATGGTATTGTGGCTAGTCCTTTGGGTTGACAAACCAAACAGAGAACAACCAGGGAATTCGTAGAGGCATGGCACTCATCCACTGATACAATCAACAAGCACATCAACCTGGACCCAATATACCGGCCACTGCAGCGGACAGCTGGAACTGACAACCGGAAGCAGCAGATACAAATCATTGTAAATGCCGGAGGAAAGATCACAGTAGCGCTTCACAGGAGGCTCCCAAGCACTGAGGATGTCACCTAGACAGGGGACGAAACGTCTGCAACACAAATTCCCAGCTCGGTGAACAGAACCACAACAACGAGCACCCGAGCTACAAATCTTTTCCCAAACTTTAGAGGTCCAGACTCCAGCCTTTGTCAGTGGGTTTGATAGTAAAATGGGGATTGGTGCAGTGAGATTGGAGTGCTGCATGTTTGGAAAGAGTAAGGTTGCAGTAAGTAAGAGGGGGTGGAGAAATCAAAGCGGTTGATGTGGCATTCAGCAATAAAGAGGTCTTGGGCAGGTAAGAGACTAGGACGAGTGTCCAAGAGGAAGAGGAAGGTTGAAGAGGTCCTGGGAGGGTGTTAGGGGCCTTTATGGAAGAAGGCACAGAGACTATCTCCCCATCTCCAACCTTATCCCATGTCCAGTCGACAAAGGAGGTGTAGCTCGGGCCCATGTGAGTGTCTATGGCCACCCCCAGGATTTGGAGGAAATCGGAAGAGTTGAAGGAAAAGTTATTGTGGGTGAGGGTTTACTTTGGCGAGGCAGAAGAGGGTAATGATGGTGGGGGACTGGATGGGGCTGTTGCAGAGGAAGAAACTTCGGGCATGCAGTCCATTCTTGTGGGGAATGGATGTGTATAGGAGGGTTTGAGTGATAGGGAAAGGCTGAAGAGGGCGGGGCTATTTTCTTTGGAGTATTGGAGGCTGAGGGGTGATTTTATAGAGGTTTATAAAATCATGAGGGACAATCATGATTGTTTATAAAATCATAAGGTAAGTCTTTTCTCCAAGGTAGGAGATTCCAAAACTAGAGGGCATAGGTTTAAAGTGAGAAGGGAAAGATTTAAAATGGACCTAAGGGGTCACGTTTTCATACAGAGGATTGTCCATGCATGGAATGAGGTGCCAGAGGAGTTTGTGGAAGCTGGTACAATTACACTTAAGGTAGCTGGATGGGTACAGGAATAGGAAAGGTGAAGAGGGATATTAGCTGGACTGAAGGGTCTGTTTGCATTCTGTACATCTCTATAACTCCAAGAGTGCATCATGGTTTTAAATTTTGTGGACACATCTTCCACTCAGCTGACAATATCAGACTTTAGACACTGAAAGATCCAGTCCTGGCAATGATGTGGAGGTACCAGCGTTGGACTGGGGGTGGACAAAGTTGAAAATCACACTACACCAGGTTATAGTGCAACAGGTTTATTTGAAAATAAAACACTGCTCCTTTATCAGGTAGCGAGCAGCGCTACAAAAGCTTGTATTTTCAAACCGTCTTGGCAAAACTGCAACAGCTGGTGCTGATGGGGGAAACCAAAGGGCCGTTACAATCAGAACTGAAACCTTTTTGGAACCGGAGAGATCAGATTACAATAGAGGACAGTGTATTATTATTATTACAGGAAGCAAGAGTGATTGTCCTGAGCAAAGGTCACTGCGAGTTACTGGCTGAATTTTACCACGGTCATCCAGGGGTTTCCAAAATGAAGATGATGGCGAGATGATCTATATGGACTTCAGTAAAGCATTTGACAAGGTAACTCATGATAGACTGATTAACAAGGCTGGATCTCATGGAGTACAGAGAGAACTAGCCATTTAGATACAGAACTTGCTCGAAGGTAGAAGGTGGTGGAAGTTTGCTTTCATGGACTGAAGGCCTATGACCAGTGAAGTGCCAGATGGATCGGTTCTGGGTCCACTACTTTTCATCATTTATATAAATGATTTGGATGTGAATCTTGGAGGTATAGATAGTAAGTTTGCAGATGACACCAAAATTGGAGGTGTAGTGGACAGCGAAAATTACAACAGGATCTTGATCAGATGGGCCAATGGGCTGAGAAGTGGCAGGTGAAGTTTAATTTAGATAAATGCGAGGTGTTGCATTTTGGGAATGCAAATCTTCGCAGGACTTATACACTTAATAGAGATATACAGCACGGAAACAGACCGTTCGGTCCACCTCGTCCATCTGACCAGATATTCCAACCCAATCTCGTCCCAACTGCCAGCACCCGGTCCATATCCCTCAAACCCTTCTTATTCGTATGCCTTTTAAATGTTACAATTGTACCAGCCTCCAGCACTTTCTCTGGCAGCCCATTCCATACACGCACCACCCTCTGCGTGAAAAAGTTGCCCCTTAGGTCTCTTTTATACCTTTCCCCTCTCACCCTAAACCTACGCCCTCTAGTTCTAGTCTCCCCCACCCCAGTGAAAAGACCTTATCTATTTACTCTATCCATGCCCCTCATGATTTTATAAACCTCCATAAATGGTAAGGTCCTGGGGAGTGTTGCTGAACAAAGAGACTTTGGAGTGCAGGTTCACAGTTTCTTGAAAGTAGAGTCACAGGTACATAGGACAGTGAAAAGGGCATTTAGTATGTTTTCCTTTATTGGTCAGAGTACTGAGTATAGGAGTTGAGAGGTCATGTTGCAGCTGTGCAGGACGTTGGTCCAGCCACTTTTGGAATATTGTGTGCAATCCTGGTCTCCTTCCTATTGAAGGAAGTTGTGAAACTTGAAAGGGTTCAGAAAAGATTTACAAGCATGTGGCCAGGGTTGGAAGATTTGAACTACAGGGAGAGACTGAATAGGCTAGGGCCCCTGGAACCTTGGAGGCTGAGGGGTTTATAAAATCATGAGGAGCATGGATAGAATAAATAGACAAGGTATTTTCCCTGGGGTGAGAGAGTCCAGAACTAGAGGGCATAGGTTTAGATTGAAGGGGAAAGGTACAAAAGGGACCTAAGGGGCAATGTTTTCACACAGAGGATGGTGCATGTATGGAATGAGCTACCAGAGGAAGAGGGGGAGACTGGTAAAATTACAGCATTTAAAAGGTGTACGGATGGGTATATGAATAGGAAGGGCTTGGAGGGATATGGGCCGAGTACCGGCAAATGGGATCACTAACAGTAATCACAAACTCAGCCAACATCCTTCACCACTGACAGTAATCACAAACCCAGTCAACATCCCTCACCACTGACAGTAATCACAAACCCAGACTATCCCTCATTCTATCTTTCATTCCTGGTCTCTGTCTGTCTCTAGGACTAGAGAATGCAACCAGTTTGCCTCTACTTTAACCTGCATTTCTTCCCAAGCTGGGGGGGTATGTGAAATTGTCATGTTGGAGCTGAAGGTAGGATTGGGACAATTAGGAATGATGGGAGGGAAAGGGTCTGATTGGCCTGGCCCTTACTCTGGGATAATGGCCTCGGCTCCATTTTCTCGGGAGCAGCGGGGAGAGAGGAGTGGGAGCTGCCGGGAGGTAACTTTCCCACTTAAAAGGGATTCACCTCAAGAGTCAGACCTTTTTGTTTAGCAGCAGGAAGAGCAGGAGAGACAATCAGGGCACTGCCGGGAAGGTATATGAGTACTTTAAAAACATACCTTGAGAACAAGTGGAGCGCACGCTGAGCAGGAGCGGACACGGGACTGCTGAGTAAGAGAAGTAATATATTTGGTTGGTTGCGTTACCCAAAAGGTACTTAGGTAGTGTCTTCCCCCATCCTCCTCCTCTAACCAAAAAAATGGTTCTATGCGCTGGATTGGTAAGGTAACTAGTTTTTTTTTTATTCTTTATTTTTCAACAGTCTCTTCGGGAATTCAGAATAGTGGGAATGAAGGTAAGAGCAGTTGAATGTTCCTCCTGCAGAATGTGAAGTAAGGGTCACCACTAGTGTCCTTGCTGACTTCATCTGCGGGAAGTGCACCCAACCCCAGCTCCTCAAAAACTATTTTAGGGAACTGGAGCCAGAGTTGGATGAACTTAGGATCATGTGGGAGGCAGAGGGGGTTATTGAGAGGAGTTACGGGGGGGGGTAGAAACACCTCAGGTGCAAGGAAGAGGCAGATGGGTTACAGTCAGGGGACGGAAAGGGGACCACAGGCTGTGCAGGGAACCCGTTTGCCTCAATAACGTATACCATTTTGGATACTTTAGGAGGGTGGGGGGTCTTGCCAGAGTAAGCCATGGGGTACAGGTCTCTGGCACAGAGTCTGTCCCTGTTGCTCAGAAAGGAAGGGGGGAGAGGAGCAGAGCATTAGTCATTGGGGATTCCATAGTTAGGGGGACAAACAGGAACTTCTGTGGGAATGAAAGAGACTCATGGTTAGCATGTTATCTCCCAGGTACCAGGATTCGTGATGTCTCGGATGGTGTTTTTGGGATCCTTGAGGGGGAGGGGGAGCAGCCCGATGTCATGGTCTACATAGGCATTAACAACATAGGTAGGAAAAGGGATGCGGTTTCAAGACAGAATTTCAGGGAGCTAGAACAGCTTAGAGCTAGAACAAACAGTTGTTATCTCTGATTTGTTACCTGTGCCGTGTGCTTGCAAGGCGAGGAATAAGGAAAGGAGTTGAACATGTGGCTACAGGGACGGTGCAGGATACCTGGATAATTGGTGCTCATTCTGGGGTAGGTGGGACCTCTACAAACAAGATAGTCTACACCTGAACCAGAGGGGTACCAATATCCTGGGGGGAGGGATGGTGTAATTTACTAATTGTGTTTAGGTGGGTTTAAACTAATTCACAGGGGGATGGGAACCTAAACTTTAGTTCCAGTCTCCAGGAGGTTGAGAGTAATGAGGTCAGAAATAAGATTTCAAGATTGCAAGAGTTCCCTGGCAAGCAGGAAGGTGGTTTGAAGAGTGTCTACTTCACCAGAAGCATCCGGAATAAGGTGGGTGCAGCATGGACATCAATGTTGTGGTCATTTCGGAGACATGGATAGAGTAGGGACAGGAATGGTTGTTGCAGGTTCTAGGATTTAGATGTTTCAGTAAGATCAGGGAAGCTGGTAAAAGAGGGGGAGGTATGGCATTGTTAGTCAACGACAGTATTATGGTGGCAGAAAGTACGTTTGAGGACTCATCTAATGACATAGTAATGGTGAGGTTAGAAACGAGAAAGGAGAGTTCAACCTGTTGGGAGTTTTCTATAGGCCTCTGAATAGTTCCAGAGATGTAAAGGAAAGGATAGCAAAGATGATTCTGGATAGGAGCAAGAGTAACAGGGTAGTTGTTATGGGGTCTTTAACTTTCCAAATATTGACTGGAAATACTGTTGTCTGAGTGCTTGAGATGGGTCAGTTTTTGTCCAACATGTGCAGGAGAGTTTCTTGACAGTTTGTAGACAGGTCAACAAGGAGCGAGGCCACATTGGATTTGGTACTGGGTAATGAACTCAGCCAGGTGTTAGATTTGGAAGTAGATGAGCACTTTGGTGATAGTGACCACAGTTCAATTATGTTCACTTTAAACGATGGAAGGGGATAGGTATGTTGTGGTTCTGTTCGCCACGCTGGGAATTTGTGTTGCAGACGTTTCGTCCCCTGTCTAGGTGATATCCTCAGTGCTTGGGACCCTCCTGTGAAGCACTTCTGTGATCTTTCCTCCGGCATTTGTAGTGGTTTGAATCTGCTGCTTCCGGTTGTCAGTTCCAGCTGTCCGCTGCAGTGGTCGGTATATTGGGTCCAGGTCGATGTGCTTATTGATTGAATCTGCAACACAAATTCCCAGCGCGGCGAACAGAACCACAACAATGAGCACCCGAGCTACAAATCTTCTCTCAAACTTTGAGGGGATAGGTATATACCACAAGGCAAGATTTGTAGCTTGGGGAAAGGCAATTATGATGTGATTGGATAAGATTTAGGATGCAGAGGATGGGGAAGGAAGCTGCAGGGGATGGGCATAATTGAAATGTAGAGCTTATTCAAGGAACAACTACTGCGTGTCCTTGATAAGTATGTACCTGTCAGGCAGGGAGGAAGTGGTCGAGTGAGGGAACCGTGGTTTACTCAAGAAGTTGAATCTCATGTCAAGAGGAAGAACGTTAGGAAGAGACGTGGAGGCTCAGTTAGGATGCTTGAGAGTTACAAGCTAGCCAGGAAAGACCGAAAGAGAGAACTAAGAAGAGCCAGGAGGGGACATGAGAAGTCGTTGGCAGATAGGATCAAGGAAAACCCTGAAGCTTTCTATTGGTATATCAGGAATAAAAGAATGACTGGAGTAAGATTAGGGCCAATCAGTGACAGGAGTGAGAAATTGTGCGTGCAGTCCAAGGAGATAGGAGAAATGAATATTTCTCATCAGTATTCACACTGGAAAAAGGCAATGTTATCAAGGGGAATACTGAGACACAAGCTACTAAACTAGATGGGATTGAGGTTCACAAGGAGGATATGTTAGCAATTCTGGAATGTGTGAAAATAGATACGGCCTCTGGGCGGGATGGGACTTATCCTAGGATTCTCTGGGAAGCCAGGGAGGAGATTGCTGAGCCTTTGGCTTTATGTCATCATGGTTGACAGGAATAGTGCCAGAAGACTAGAGGATAGCAAATGTCCCCTTGTGCAAGAAGGGGAGTAGAGACAACCCTTACTTTGGTTGTGGATAAAGTGCTGGAAAAGGTTGTAATAAATAGGATTTTTAATCACCTAGAAAGGAATAAGTTGATTAGGAATAGTCAACACGGTTTTGTGAAGGGTAGGTCGTGCTTTATTGAGTTCTTTGAGAAGGTGACCAAACAGGTGGATGAGAATAAAGCAGTTGATGTGGTGTATATGGATTTCAGTAAGGTGTTTGATAAGATCCCCCCCCCCCCCGCCCCCGTACATTATTGCACAAAATACGAAGACACGGGATTGAGGGTGATTTAGCGGTTTGGATAAGAAATTGGCTAGGTGAAAGAAGACAGAGGGTGATGGTTGATGGGAGATGTTCATCTTGGAGGTCAGCTCCTCGTGGTTTACCACAAGGATCTGTTCTGGGTCCACTGCTGTTTATCATTTTAATAAATGACCTGGATGAGGTTAGTAAATTTGCAGATGACACCGAGATCGTGAACTTGTGGATAGTGCTGAAGGATGTTGCAGGTTACAGAGGGCAATAGATAAGTTGCTGAGCTGGGCTGAGAGATGGCAAATGGAGTTTAATGTGGAAAAGTGTAAGGTGATACACTTCGGAAGGAGCAACAGGAGTACTGGGCTAATGGCAAGATTCTTGGCAGTGTAGATGAGCAGAGACATCTCTGTGTCCATGTACATAGATCCCTGAAAGTTGCCACCTAGGTTGATAGGAATGTTAAGAAGGGGTACAGTGTGTTAGCTTTTATTAGTAGAGAGATTGAGTTGCGGAGCCATGAGGTCATGCTGCAGCTGTACAAAGCTCTGGTGCGGCCACACTTGGAGGATTGCGTATAGTTCTGGTCACTGTACTGCAGGAAGCACGTGGAAGCTTTGGAAAGGGGTCAGAGGAGATTAGGATGTTGCCTGGTATGGAGAGAAGGTTTTTGCAAGGAAAGTTTAAGGGACTTGAGGCTGTTTTCATGAGAGAGAAGGTTGAGAGGTGACTTAATTGAGACATACAAGATAATCAGAGGGTTAGACCGGGTGGACAGTGAGAGCCTTTTTCCTAAGATGGTGATGGCTAGCACGAGGGGCTTAGCTTCAAATTGAGGGGTGATAGATATAGGACAGATGTCAGAGGTAGTTTCCTTACTCAGAGAATAGTAGGGGCATGGAAATCACTTGCCAACTTTAAGGGCATTTAAATGGTCATTGGATAAACATATGGATGAAAATGGAATAGTGTAGGAAAGATAGGCTTCAGATTAGTTCCACAGGTCAGTGCAACATTGAGGGCCAAAGGGCCTGTACTACACTGTAATGTTCTATGATATCTGGTGGGTTGACTCTATAAGTTATGTCTGGTGGCCAGCTTTGGACACAGACATAGCTGTGTTGGTGCAGCAGTACCCAGAGTGCCAACAAGGGACAAGCAGCTCCCCCACATTTGTGGGAATATGTTTTATTATTCATTCGTGGGATGGGGACATAGCTGGCAAGGCCAGTATTTATTGCCCATCCCTAATTATTCAGAGGGATAATGTGTGAACCACATTGCTATGGATCTGGGGTCAGGTGTAGGCCCAACTAGGTAAGGATGACTGTTTCCTTCCATAGAGGACATTAGCAAATGGCTGGGTAAACCCTTGACTTGGTTACACATAGACCATGCAGGTCCTTTCTTCGGCTCAATGTTGCTGATGCCTGGATGTGCATAGAGACCGTTCATCAAACACCGAGACGACATATTAAAAATTGTTTGCTGCTTTTGCAACATAGTAATTTTCAGAAGTGTTTTTCACAGATAACAGGCTATTGTGTTCCAGCAGGGAATTTGAGGACTTCCTAAAGTTGAATGGTATATCTCATAAAGGGACAGCTCCAGACCATCTATCACTTAATAGTCTGGTAGAAAGAGCAATCTAAACTTTGAAGCAGGCCGAAAGAAACAACCTACAGCTTTACTAGATACTAAGCTGTCCTAGTTACTATTTGATTGTAGGATCACTCTTCATACAACAACAGGACAGCTCCAGCAGAGTTGCTAATGGAGAGAAGACTCCATACCAAGTTAAATCTGATCTTTCCGAACATGGGAGAGGATGAAACAGCATCAGGATCGCCAATACCAGACAAGACACAGTTTACTTCATGGGATGAGTTAGAATACAGTGATAGTTTCAATTCTTTCATGTGTAAATCACGAAACCTTTTTTTTTAGAAGTTTCATTCTCGGGTTAGCTGTTAACAATGGTGATAGCTAGACAATGTGTTGAAGGTGTTGGCCCCCTGTGTTCTCTGTCTGAGCCATGATGTTTTGATTAGAATCAATCTAAAAAGTGAGATAACGGAGTTTTACATAAATTCATGCAGTTTTTGAGCTCAGAGTTCTACATGAATGCATGCAGTTTTTGAGCAAAGTACAATGTAATCCTGCAAGTACAAATTCACCACACAAACTATATGTGTGCATGTGGGTCTTTGTCCATCTGTGTGTGTGTGTGTGTTGGGGGTTGTGAGTGTGAGAAAGTGTATGTGTGTGTATAGTGAGTGCAGAGTGTCTTAAGTTTGTGAGGGGGTGCATGTGTGAGTGTGTGTGTCTGTAAGGGTGTGTGTGGGTGTCTGTGTGCGCGTCTGTGTATGTATCTGTGTGTATGTGTGTCCGTGTGTATAGGAGTATCTGTGTGTGTGTATAGTGCAATGGCGGTCACCTGTAATGTAACGTGAACCCAAGGTCCCGGTTGAGGCCCTCCCTATGGGTACCGAACTTAGCTATCAGCCTCGGCCACTTTTCTCTGCTGCTCAGAGTGTGGACATAGATACCATCATTACGTGTGGGGACACCTCCCACCTTGTATATGGCAGGTACTTATGTGACTCAGCCAACGTTGTCTATCTTATACGTTGCAGGCAAGGATGCCCGGAGGCATGGTACATTGGGAAAACCGAGCAAAGGCTACAACAACGGATGAATGGGCACCGCACAACAATCAACAGACAGGAGGGTTCCCTCCCAGTTGGGGATGTAAGAAATGGGGAAGTGTGTTGTTTTTGCAGATATAGAAAAGAAAGAGTGTGTATGTGCAGAAAAGGGGTACAGGGTAAAATATCAGCTAGGCAAGCATTAGGGAAATGTATCTTTATCTTTAATGAAAAATTGTGGATAGTTCGATACTAACTTTAGTGCAGAATTATTAAAGCAAATAATTCTTTTAAATAATAGTCTCAGCAAAATAGCTGAGACAGCTGAAACGCATAAACCAAGCATGAAAAGATACATTGTTAAAACGTATGTTCAAGAATGGAATGTACCTATGAACAATGGAAGATGTTACAAGCAAAGTAAAAGAACATCAAGATACAAGTTTAGCCTTATGTCAGCACTTACAGAGGGAAAGGTTGCCAACTTGGAGAAAAGGGGGCAATAAGGGCAGAGCCCAGCTGGGTAGTGGTAGAATACAATAAGAAAGATTGAGTAATGTAAGAGTCGGGAGAGGTGACCTCACGCAGCTCAAAAGTATAACTGTGTACTAGTTTGAATGTTCATTGCTCATTTGCTTCTGCAATTGATGCCCTTGTCTTGTTTCCAGTTTTGGTGGTCTCGTCTAAATTTTATGATTTTGTTTCTAACAGAGAACACTTCAGTGGTCCAGGACATTCAGCTTCGGACCTTCGGGTGACCATCCTCCAAGGTGGACTTCGGGACAGGCAGCAGAGAAAAGTGGCTGAGCAGAGGCTGATAGCTAAGTTCGGTACCCATAGGGAGGGCCTCAACCGGGACCTTGGGTTCACGTCACATTACAGGTGACCGCCATTGCACTATACATACACAGATACTCCTACACACACACACACACGCACTCCGGGACACACATACACACGGACGTGCACACAGACACCCACACACCCTTACAGACACACTCCCACATGCACCCCCTACAGACTTAAGATACGCTGCACTCACTACACACACACATACACTTTCTCACACTCACAACCCCCAACCCAGACAGACAGACAGACAGACACACACACACACACACACAGACGGACAAAGACCCACGTGCACACATATATTTTGTGGGGTGAATTTGTACTTACAGGGTTACATTGTACTTTGCTCAAAAACTGCATGAATTTATGTAAAACTCCATTATCTCACTTTTTAGATTGATTCTAATCTAAACATCATGGCATAGACAGAGAACACAAGGGGCTAACACCTTCAACATATTGGATTAGTGGTGCTGGAAGAGCACAGCAGTTCAGGCAGCATCCAACGAGCAGCGAAATCGACGTTTCGGGCAAAAGCCCTTCATCAGGAATAAAGGCAGTGAGCCTGAAGCGTGGAGAGATAAGCTAGAGGAGGGTGGGGGTGGGGAGAGAGTAGCATAGAGTACAATGGGTGAGTGGGGGAGGAGATGAAAGTGATAGTTCAAGGAGGAGAGGGTGGAGTGGATAGGTGGAAAAGAAGATAGGCAGGTAGGACAAGTCCGGACAAGTCAAGGAGACAGTTACTGAGCTGGAAGTTTGAAACTAGGATGAGGTGGGGCTCCCATAGCTACCTGGATTACACCTCTTCCCACCCTATCTCTTGCAAAAATGCCATCCCGTATTCCCAATTTCTCTGCCTCCGCCGTATCTGCTCCCAGGAGGACCAGTTCCACCATAGGACACACCAGATGGCCTCCTTCTTTAGAGACCACAATTTCCCTTCCCACGTGGTTAAAGATGCCCTCCAACGCATCTCGTCCACATCCCCCACCTCCGCCCTCAGACCCCACCCCTCCAACCGTAACAAGGACAGAACGCCCCTGGTGCTCACCTTCCACGCTACAAACCTTCGCATCAACCAAATCATCCGCCGACATTTCCGCCACCTCCAAAAAGACCCCACCCCTTTCCGCCTTCCGCAAAGACCGTTCCCTCCGAGACTACCTGGTCAGGTCCACACCCCCCTACGACCCACCCTCCCATTCTGGCACTTTCCCCTGCCACCGCAGGAACTGTAAAACCTGCGCCCACACCTCCTCCCTCACCTCTATCCAAGGCCCTAAAGGAGCCTTCCACATCCATCAAAGTTTCACCTGCACATCCACCAATATCATTTATTGTATCCGTTGCTCCCGATGTGGTCTCCTCTACATTGGGGAGACTGGGCGCCTCCTAGCAGAGCGCTTTAGGGAACATCTCCGAGACACCCGCACCAATCAACCAAACTGCCCCGTGGCCCAACATTTCAACTCCCCCTCCCACTCTGCTGAGGACATGGAGGTCCTGGGCCTCCTTCACCGCCGCTCCCTCACCACCAGACGCCTGGAGGAAGAACGCCTCATCTTCCGCCTCGGAACACTTCAACCCCAGGGCATCAATGTGGACTTCAACAGCTTCCTCATTTCCCCTTCCCCCATCTCATCCTAGTTTCAAACTTCCAGCTCAGTAACTGTCTCCTTGACTTGTCCGGACTTGTCCGACCTGCCTATCTTCTTTTCCACCTATCCACTCCACCCTCTCCTCCTTGACCTATCACCTTCATCTCCTCCCCCGCTCACCCATTGTACCCTATGCTACTCTCTCCCCACCCCCACCCTCCTCTAGCTTATCTCTCCACGCTTCAGGCTCACTGCCTTTATTCCTGATGAAGGGCTTTTGCCCGAAACGTCGATTTCGCTGCTCGTTGGATGCTGCCTGAACTGCTGTGCTCTTCCAGCACCACTAATCCAGTATTTGGTTTTCAGCATCTGCAGTCATTGTTTTTACCTTCAACATATTGTCTAGCTATCACCATTGTTAACAGCTAACCTAAGAATGCAACTTTTTTAAAAAAAGGTTTCGTGATTTACACATGAAAGAATTGAAACTATCACTGTATTCTAACAGATGAAAGGCTTAACAATCAATTTTTCAATGTATAATTTCAGTTACATCACACTGTAAATTTTTGCTATAAATTCTGTGTGTTACGATCGAGCCCTCCACTATCACCTGATGAAGGAGCTTCGCTCCGAAAGCTAGTGTACTTCCAATTAAACCTGTTGGACTATAACCTGGTGTTGTGTGATTTTTAACTTTGTACACCCCAGTCCAACACCGGCATCTCCAAATCATCTTTAGACTAAGCACTTTACAGCCTCTGGATTTAATATTGAGTTCAACGTCTTTAAAATGTGAACCATTTCTTCCCTTTCTTTTAGCTGGTTATTAAGTCCTCCCCTTCCCCCCCATTTCATTTACTGTCCTTTCAAGTCTGGCAGGAGACACAGCATTGTTCTGCCATTCTCACATCATGATCAGATAATCTGAACTGTCAACATGTTTAGATCAGTCTGAGGGGGGGATGAGGGTCCTGATGAACTCCAACTCCCAGCAGGCCCCCCAGAAGCCTCCAGGTTTCCATGGCAGCGCGGCCCGGACAGGCGCCAAATCCCCAGGATTGAGAGCAGAGAGAGAGCGCCTGGGCTCGCCCTGTATCGCTGCAGAGAAATCGGCCCAGAACTGGGTTCGTCCAGCCCGGCTCCAGAGAGAGAGAGAGGGCCTCAGAGGCAGGCAGCCGGTGCGATGCGCGGTGACAGGCGGCAAAATGATCCAGAGATACAGCCGGAGGCTGCCGTCCACGCCGCCGGAGATGTGAGTGTGGGGCGGCGGGTGAGAGCCCTGGTCTCAGGCCGGAGACTGACCGGCTCCTTCCCTTCGGGCAGGCAGAGCCGCTCCAGTTGTCCAGGCAGATGCTGGCTGCCTTTCCTGGCCCCGCGTGCCCTTTTGGGCACCATTTCCCGGGGAGTTGGAGCACCACCACCTTGTCCATCTCCACGATCAGGGATGAGTTAACAAACTCTGGCCGTTACAGCCATGTCCACATCCAGTTAAAAAAAGAATATCTCACTCCGCCTGGTCCATACCCTTCACCAGCCTTGTACCGTGGCAGTCATGTAATTCTACCGACCAATGAGGCACATTACATCCTGGGAGGTGTTGACAGGGTAGACGTGAGAGAGGATGCTTCCTTTGGATGGGAGAAAGGTCCCTACTTAAAAATCTGGAAGTCCTCATTTAAAACACAAACGCAGAGGACTGTGATTCTTTGGAGCCTATTTCTGAAAAATCAGTGGAAGTAGAGTCTTGAAATATTTTGTAAGACACAGGTGGACAGATTCTTGTTAAGCAAGGGGTGAAAGGGCCAGGCAGGAATGTAAATTTGATGTTACAATTAAGGAGCAGAATGGTCTGCTGCGGGTCCTTGTTTGTACGTACAAGATGCACTGAAGCAACACACCAAAGCATCTCCAATAGCACTTTCCAAACCCAAGGACTTGAAGGAAAAGGGCTGTATGTGATTATTGTTCCTTCAGTGTTGCTGGGTCAAAATTTAGAACTCCCCAACAGCACTGTAAAGGTGTTTCTAGCAAATGAACTGTGGTTCAAGAAGACCTTAAAAGCCATATCTCATAAATAAATAAGGAATAATTGGATTGTGGCAACTTTCGATTTTCAGAAAGCTTCATAATCTATGGAAGAGGTTACGTAAGGAAAATTAGACAAAGTGGGATTAAGAGCATATAATAATCTGGATTGAATACTGGATATTGAATATACGACGAGCCCGTTATTCATCATATTATCAATTGTTTGGATGGGGGAAATTAAATGTAATATTTCCAAGTTTGTAAATGACAAAAACTAGATGGAAGTGCGATTTGGGAGGAGAATGAAAAGGTGCTTTAAAGGGATTTTGAAGGGCTAAGTGATTGTGTAAATTTTGTCAGTGGAACACAATAAAAAGAAATGTAAAGATCTACATTTTGGAAGGAAAAGCAAGAATTAGAAAGTATTTCATAGGAGCGTGAGGGCTTTTTGCATCAGACTCGAAACATGAATGGTTGCCAGACCCCGACTGAGTTTCTCTGGTGTCTGAAGGATCAAAGGAAAGGAGGGGTTGTGGTGTTGATGTGCTTCTGCCCGTGGGTTCATGGAGACCCAGCAAATTCCTGCTCATCTTAGTGTAATCGTGGGATCCTCAGGAGGATAGATGTTTGCACTTGTGGGGATCGTAGTTGTAGAATAAGGCAATAGTGTTTTGAAACCAACTTGTGAAGGAACTTATTCCAGCGCGAGTGCATGTGTAGGATTGTCAACCTCACTGTTATGGAGAGAAAGGAGGGAGATAGATCTCTTAAATATCAGGAAGGCGAGGAGCTGGCACAACAGAGGAGTTGAGGCTTGGGCACATCAACCAGGAGTCTATAGAATGGCAGGGCAAGTGAGAGGAAAGTTATGGTCGGCAAGGTGGCTCAGTGGTTAGCACTGCTGCCTCACAGCAACCAGGTTGGATTCCACCCTCAGGTGAGGGTTTAGAGGGATATGGGCCAAATGCTGGCAAATGGGACTAGATATTTATAGGATATCCAGTCAGCATGGATGAGTTGGACTGAAGGGTCTGTTTCCATGCTGTATGTCTATGATGAGAGTTACGGAAGTTTTAAACTTAAAAGCATTTTGGGTGGCCTTGTTTCTGCGTTCATGATAGTTAGCATGCAGGTACAATAAGCAATTAAGAAGACGAGGTATGTTGGCCTTTATGAAAAGAGGATTTGAGTAGCAGAGAAAAGATGTTTAACTGCAATGTTATTTGGAAGCTTGGTGAGTTCATACCGAGAGAAATGTGCACAGTTTTCATCTCCTTACCACAGAAAGACATACTTGCCAGACAGGATTTATAACAAGAATTAACTAAAATATTTGCTGAATGCAAGGTCTGCCCAATGAGGAAAAGTAGAAGACTGGAAGGTGATCTTATTTAAACATGGCAGAATTTTTTACTGGGTTCATAGGGTGAAGCAGAAAGGATGTTTGCCCCAACTGGGGATCAAGAGTCAGGTATACAGTCTCAGATTAAGGTGCAGACCTTTTTGGACTGAGATCGGAGAGATTTCTTTACTCAAGAGTGACGAATTCTTGAAATTCTGTTGCCAAGAGGCTGGTGGACATTCCACATTAAAACCATTAAACGATGTGGGAATTGTACAAGAAAATGGTGTTGAAGTATAAGATCAGCCATGATCTCATTGACGAGCAACATGGGCTCGAGAGCAGTCATGCCCAAGCCGTTAGTGAACCTTTTAACTTAAGTGATCTACTCTGGTCTCCCTTCCCTGTTGATTTTCTTAATCAACCTATGGGACCTGTTCTGACATGTGTCCAATGCATATGGATCTTGAACCTAGACTTTTTGGAACACTACTACTATGCTTGCATCCTTGCATATTCTCCATTTTATTTCTGATAATTGAATTATTTAATTCTCATGATTTTAAAAAAATATTTTCTAATCAGCCTGGTAGGACATTGCCACCATGAATGCACCATCATGAATCCATGGTTAGTAAGTTTGTGGATGACACCAAAATAGGTGCTACAGCGGAGAAGATTGTCCAAGATTGCAAAGAGATCAATTGGGTCAATGGGCTGCAGAGTGGCAGAATGTTGGTGGGAATCGAGGGTTTGAGTTGTAAAAATAGGCTGGAAATTCTTACATTGGAGCATAGGATATTGAGGGGTGACCTTTATAAAGTGTATAAAATCATGAAGGGCATAGATAAAGTGAATGACAAATGTCTTTTCCCCAAGGTGAGAAAGTTCAAAACTAGGAGGCATATTTTTAAAGTAAGAGGAGAAAGATTTATAAAGGACACGAGGGGCAAATGTTTTACATACTGGTTCATGCGTGGAATTAACTGCCAAAGAAAGTGATGGATGCAGGTACAGTTACAATATTGAAAAGACATTTGGATAAGTATATGAATAAGAAAGGTTGGAGGGCGTGGACCTAACACAGACAGGTGGGACTAGTTTAGTTTGGGAACTTTGTCAGCATTGATTGGTTGAACCAAATGATCAGTTTCCATGCTGTATGACTGTTTGACTCTATGACATGCGACTGAATGATTTTTCCACCATCAAGTCATCGTGACTATTTTTGTTTTGAACTATTAACCACCACCAGTAATCATACATTCAGCCAAATAGAAGTTGACGTGTAAAACCCATTAATAGCAATGCAACTCATGAATCTTTTATTTCTTCTGAATCTTTATCATTTTGCTCTAATAAACTGCAGCTCTACTCAGTGTAGTTATTCGTTGCTTTAGGTGAGGGAAGCATTACTTAGATTCCACAACTTAATCAAAAAGGTATTTCATTTTCTCAGTGCAGAAATGTCTTTCCAAATTCATTTGTTGGAGATGAGCATCTACCTCAAATTTCCATTCTCAACATTAGCATCTCTAAACATCACCTTGAAATGTGAGAGTTATTTATGACACACTTGTTTCAAGTGGAGAGGCCTTTAAAGAAAGAGACAGAATTTCAGTCATGAAACTGGAGCTTGAGGACTATAAACTTAAATTTAAATGATAACTTGATGGAGACACCACCACTCAAATTCCTCTCCAAGTACACAGCATGCTGGTTTGGAGTATTCCTTTCCTGTTGAACATAGAACATTACAGCACAGTACTGGCCCTTCAGCCCTTGATGTTGTGCCGACCTTTGGAAACAATCTGAAGTCTATCTAACCTACACTTTCCATTCTCATCCATATGCCTATCGAATAATACCCTTAAAGATGGCGAGTCTACTACTGTTGCAGGCAGTGCGTTCCACGCCCCTACTACTCTCTGAGTAAAGAAACTACCCCTGACATCTGTCCTATATCTATCACCCCTCAATTTAAAGCTATGTCCCCTTGTGCTAGTCATCGCCATCCGAGGAAGAAGGCTTTCATTGTCCAATCTGTCTAATCCTCTGGTTATCTTACATGTCTCATTTAAGTTGCCTCTCAACCTTCTTCTCTGTAACGAAGTCAGCCTCATGTCCCTCAGTCTTTCCTTGCAAGACTTTCCCTGCATACCAGGCAACATCTTAGTAAATCTCCTCTGAACCCTTTCCAAAATTTCCACATCTTTCCTATAATGCGGTGACTAGAATTGTATGCAATGTGGGCGCACTAGAGTTTTGTACAGCTGCAGTATGATCTCATGGTTCCAAAACTCAATCCCTCTCCTAAAAAGCTAATGCATTGTATGCCTTCTTAACAACCCTATCAATCTGGGTGGCAACTTTCAAGGATCTATGTACCTGGACACCAAGATCTCTCTGCTCATCTACACTTTCAAGAATGTTACAATTAGCCCAGTACTCTGCATTCCTGTTACTCCTTCCAAAGTGAATCAACTCACAGTTTTCTGCATTAAACACCATACACCACCTCAGCCCAGCTCAGCTGTAACGTACAACATCCTTCTCAACTGTCCACAACTCTACAGACCTTAGTGTCATCTGCAAATTACTAACCCATCCTTCTATGCCCTCATCCAGGTTATATATACAAATGACAAACAACAGTGGACCGAAAACAGATCCTTGCAGTACACCACAAGTAACTGAACTCCTGGATGAATATTTTCCACCAACCACCACTCTCTGTCTTCTTTCAGCTAGCCAATTTATGATCCAAACCATTAAATCGCCCTCTATCCCATGCCTCCATATTTTGTGCAATAGCCTACCATGGGGAACCTTATCAAACACCGTTGATGGGTTAAAATCCTCAATCTCCCTTTTTAACAGGACACTGAGTCCTGATTCCCCAAAGACTGCAAGCAGTTGAAGAAGGTAGCTCACCACTGCCTTCTCCTGGACAATTTGGGATGTATAATTAATGCTAGCCGGTAAATATGACATGAATAACTGAAAAAAGGTTGATTGCCTATTTAGTGCAGTGGCTTGTAAAGAGAGAGAGAGAGAGACCAAGCTGCCAAGTACATCTACTGACATCAGACTAGGAATGAGGAAATGCAGGAAAGCCTACACTAGATATCATGTTACTATTTTTATCCAAGTCTGTTTTTAGCATTATTAAAAAGATGTATGTTTGCAAAGGGAAAGAAATATTAACTTTGTTGTAAAAGTTAGTTTGTATTTTCACAGACAAAACCTAATCCATCACAGTGTTGAAAATCATCCACTGCCAGATAAACTAGAAGAGTTTTCAACACCATCTCCTATCACCAGTGTTGAGGATGTTGACTCCACCTGTAGTTGGTATGGGCCTTGCTTTTTCCATCTCTTTTGTACTTTCATGGCATGTTAATAATTACTCCAGGGAGCAGTATTTGTCTGTAGCAATTCATTCGTTGGCCTCTTAATTTATTAAATGGGTGCAAGTTCTATTTGTGTAGTGTCACTTGGACTTGAGAGTCTGAGATTGGATTTGAAGTCTGTATTGATGGAGCTTTCCTCATGAATGATGTAGTTGGGAACCCCAGCATCCTCATTCTATACAGGGGAGACATCAAGCAATGCTCCTCACTGTTTTTCTGTCCAGGGAGAGAATCTTACATGGCGTCTGGTGAGGATCACAAGGAACAGTTTGATAACCTCATGTAGCTTGAGTTGTCAATGGGTGGAAGAGCAAGTGCAGCAGATATATGAGAACACCAACACTTGCAACTTCCCCCACCAAGCCATTCGCTGTTCTGATTTGGAACAGTAACACTATTCCTTCTGTGTCACTGGAGCAAAGTCTCAGAACTCCCTCACTAATAACATTGTGGATCTACTTGTATCACTTGGATTGCAGCATTTCAAGAAGGAAACTCACCTCAAGGGCAGCTAATGATGGGCAGTAAATGCTGGCCCAGCCAACACTTCCCATGTTCACTAAATGAATTTTTTAAAAAATTGGTCACTATTTCTTCGTAGTTCTGAAAGGTAACATCCCAAGTCTTGCCATAATTCTCCCTGCACACCTTGAGATTTGCACATCATAGCAAATACATTAGGCACAGGGAAAAACACTTCATTGTGAGTGCTTTCAAGGGATTAGTATTTAAATTCTGCAAAAGATTCATTTTAATCTGTTGTCAATGTGGATGTGCAGAAGGAAGCTGTGTCCCAACATATGTTAGTGCCACTGGAGTGGGGACAATTTCTAACAGGGTAAAAATAGCTCAAGGTGTAGATTGAAGCTCAAGGAATTTGTTCTCCTTGAGGGACGTGAGGGAAACATTACTTAAATTCCACAACTTAATCAACCCTATCAATGAATGTAACTTGAAAACATTAGTGACAACAGTTATTCTACTTCTATGAATGGAGCGTTTTTTTCCATGATATAGGTATATATTTATACGTATCTGATATTGCAGTGAGTCCGAGATTTCTGATGACACCAGTAACCAACCTTCACAGGATGATTTTGGACACCATTGGTCTGCTGCCAACAGTTACACGGGAACCAGGATCTCCACTGCCTGCAGCTCTACCTTCTCTTGGGGTGACAATGTGAGTTGTGCTCTTCCAAGCATTTATCCTACACGTTGAGTGAGTGGGTTCCCTTGAGTATTATAGCAATGTGTTCTAAAACAGGACAGACTTGTATGGTGCTTCAGAATGCGAAGCTTTTTTCCATACACTCACAGAACAGCACCATTCTTGTTAAATTGCTGATAATTTTCAGTGATGAAATTGCATGCAATCTTTTCCTGTGTATTTCACCTTTCAGGAATTTGAGAACACAACCTCCCAACAGGTTCAACAAATGCTCTGTGAGATTGATGAACTTCTGTTTGAAGATAAAACATGTTCTCATGTGCAGAAGCTGGAGAAGGAGTGTCAGGAATGGAAATGGAGGTTCCCACATTTTCGGTAAGGAGAGAGCGCTGATAATGTGTTTCTGTTCTCTTGCAACAGAGAGGATATCAAAAATAGTTTGATCCCCATCCCGTACTCCCATTGTCTTTATATTGGTTCCTGAGGCATTGAGTTTCCTTAGGATATCTTTTCATGATTGATTGATACAAAAACAGACCATTTGGATGAATACTTGTGTTAACACTTCACCTTGAATCCCTCCTCTTCTTTTCAATGGCAGACTGTCTTGGAACAATCTGGAGCATAAGAAAGTGCTTCATACTGAGATTACAACTTAAGTATCTCTTTTGTCGAGACTTTATCAACTTCCTTACTGCACTCACCACACCCAGTATTCCAAGTGCTCCCAGTTTATGGGATATTTTCTAATCGGTCTGTTCAGAAATAGAAACCACTGCCTGAGAGGGTAGTGGAAGACTGTGTTCTTGCAACATTTAAGAAGCATGTGGACACGTACTTAAAGTGCCAGGGCAAGTCAGCTGTGGATCAAGGAGAAGTAAATGGGATCAGTATAGTTTGGTGTTTGTTGGTCAGCATAGACATGGTGGGCCAAAATGCCTGTTTCTATGGATTATATGGATTTCTCTGGAGCAGATGGGACTTGAACCCAGGACTCCTAGCTCAGAAGTGGGGATATTAGGGTAGTAGAATCATGCAACATGGAATTAGATCCTTTGGTCCAAATCATCTGTGTCGACCAGACATCCTGATGTGACCTAGGTCCGTTTGCCAGCATTAGGCCCATATCCCTCTAAATCCTTCCTACCCATCCAGATGCCTTTTAAATGTTGTAACTGTCCACCTCCAATGCTTCCTCTGGCAACTTGGTCCACACATGCACCACCATCTGGGTGAAAAAGTTACCTCTCTGGTCCTTTTTAAATCTTTCCCATCTCACCTTAAACCTAAGCTGTCTAGTTTTGGACTTACCCATCCTATGGAAAAAAAACCTTGTTTACTCCTCTCATGCCCCTCATGTTTTATAAGCCTGTATAAAATCACCCCTCAGCCTCTGATCCTCCAGGAAAAATATTTAGCCTATTCCTATAAATCAAACTGTGCAGTCACAGCAATAGCCTTGTAAATCTTTTCTGCACCTTCTCAAGTTTAACAACATCATTCCTACAGAAGGGCCACCAGAATTTTACACAGTATTCAAAAGTATTATCATTGCACCACAAGAGTCCTTATTCCCAGTATGTTTCTTTTTTAAATCAGTTCAGTGACGTTAATGTACAGCTCGGGCACAGGTGAAACCTGAACCCAGGCCTCATGGCTCAGAGGTAGGGACACTACCACTATACCACAAGTGTCCTTGCTCCGAATATATTCCTGTGTTCTGCTAATATCTAAGTGACCTACCAATGGAAATTTGTGAGCCATTTGCAAAGTTTCCCTTACACATATTTTCAAATCAACCTGTTGAGAGGTGTTATCACATACCTCTGGAACAGGTGTCCCAGATATCCTGCTCCAGATTTGGGGACACTACCACTGGAGCACAACAGCCCTTGCTCCCCAGGGCTCAGACAATTAATAACCGCCATCTGTTTCTTCTTAACCTGAAATGATGACATTAGCAACTTTAACAATATAATTAATCAGACATTAACATAGGTTGAATTAGAGAGAGGGAATATGGTACAGTGGTGGTCTCCCTACCTCTGAGCCTGGACACCAAGGTTCAAGTGACAATCTGCTGCAGAGGTCTATAATAACATCTCCTAAACAGGTTGATATGAAATATAAAATGTAGGCTACTAGTTATTGGCAATATTAGTGGGAATGATGCTTATTAAGGAATTAAGTGTCTCTAAAAGAGGAGGAAAGTTTGGATGGAAATGTTCCTCACCTCTGATTTAAGTCTTACCTTCTCCAGAGGTCTATTGTAATACCTCTGAACACAGGTTGATTAGAAAATGCCATACATTGGGAGAACGCCAAGGACCTGGGTTCGGTTCCAACCTCAGGTGACTGTCTGTGTGGAGTTTGCACATTCTTCCCTTGACTGCGTTGGTTTCTTCCTGGTGCTCCAGTTTCCGCTCATAATCCAAAGATATGCAGGTTAGGTGAATTGGCCATGCTAAATTGTCCATAGTGTTCAGGGATGTATAGGTTAGGTGCATTAGTCAGGAGTAAATATAGAGTAATGGGTTTGGGTGGGTTACTCTTCGGAGGGTCAATGTGGACTTCTTGCGGTCGAAGGGCCTGTTTCCACACTTTAGGGATTCTAATGGCACAAGGGTGGTGGTTCCCTACCTCTGGGATTCAAGGCAACCTGCTCCAGAATTATGTAATTTCATCTCTAAACAGGTTGATTAAAAAATATCTCGACTAAGTTAGCCAAACATCTGTTGGTGGAATATGGTAGAATCAAGGGATGGAAGTTCCTACTCATGTGAGCAGCATGGAAAAGTTTGAAGAATTGGAAAAATGTCCTTTTTTTTTCTTTAGTGTGATTTCTGAATCTTGCTCATGAGCAGCAAATACCTTATTTCCATGCATTTTGCATCTCATTATTAACTCATCTCACCTCATTCCCATGTGGTTCCTAATTCTCTCCTCCTTCCAGAAGAGGAGTGGGAGATGGCGTTTAATTTAGATAGGGTAAGTCTGAGATGATGCACTTCGGGAGATCAAATTTTAAGGAAGAATATACAGTTAATAGCAGCATCCTGAACGGGGGCGATATTAGGGTTCACGTCAATAGCACCCTGAAAGTGGCCACTCAAGCAGACAGGGTGGTGAAGAAGGCATATGGCATGCTTGCCTTTACTGATTGGGGAATTGAGTACAAGAGTCAGGATGTCATGTTGCCACTTTATAAGACTTTGGTTAGGCCACACTTAGAATATTGCGTTGAATTCTTGTTGCCACATTACAGGAAGGGTATGAAGGCTTCATAAAGGGTACACAACAGTTTTACCAGGATTCTGCTTGGATTAGGGAGTATGTGCTATAAGGAAAAGGTAGAAAAACCCAGGATGTTTTTCTGGAGCAGTGGAGGCTGAAGGGAGACTTAATAGAAGTGTATAAAACTATGAGATGTACAGAACAAAGAACAAAGAAAGTTGCACCATTGCAACAGGTTCTTTGGCCCTTCAAGCCTGCGCCAATCCAGATCCTCTATCTAAACCTACCACCTATTTTCTGAGGATCTTTATCCCTCTGCCCATTCATATATCTGTCTAGGTACATTTTAAATGATGCTCTCATGCCTGCCTCTACCACGTCCACTGGCAACGCATTCTAGGCACCCACCATCCGCTGTATTAAAGAGCTTCCCTGCTCATGCATATCTCCCTTAAACTTTTTCCCTCACCTTGAACTCGTGACCCCTAGTAATTGAGTTTCCCAATATGGGAGAAAATAATCCTAACCTACTCAACCTTTCTTCATAGCTAGCATCCTCCATACCAGACAACATCCTGGTAATGTGGTGACCAGAACTGTAAGCAGCATCCAAATGTGACCGAACCAAAGTCTTCCACAACTGTAACATGACCTGCCAACTCTTGTACTCAATACCCTGTCCAATGAAGGAAAGCATGTTGTCTCCTTCTTGACCACTCTATCGACCTGTGTTGTCACCTTCAGGGATCAATGGACCTGAACACCCAGATCTCCCTCTACATCAATTTCCCCCAGGGCTTTTTCATTTACCATATAGTTCGCACTTGAATTGGATCTTCCAAAATGCATCACCTCACATTTGCCCAGATTGAACTCCATCTTCCATTTCTTTGCCCAACTCTCCAATCTATCTATATTCTGCTGCATTCTCTGACTGTCACCTTTACTATCTGCTACTCCACCAATCTTTGTGTCGTCTGCAATCAGAGGGCATGCATTTAAGGTGAGGGGGGAAATTCAAAGGAGATATAAGGGGCAAGTTTTTTTACAGAGTGGTAGGAGTCTGTAAGACACTACCAGGGATGGTAGTGGAAGCAATTACAATAGAGGCATTTAAGAGACTTTTAGTTGAGCAAATGAATATGCAGGAATGGAGGACTGTGGACCAAGGGCAGGCAGGAAGGATTAGTTTAATTTGGCATCATGTTCGGTACAACATTGTCAACGAAAGGGCCTGTTCATGTGCTATACTGTTCTATGTTTTGAATGTGAGGTGTTGAATATTGGAAAGGTAAATCAAGGCAGGACTTATACACTTAATAGAACAAAGAGAAATATAGCACAGGAACAGGCTCTTCAGCCCTCCAAGCCTGTGCTGATCATCATTCCGTAGCTAAACTGAAAAAACAAATTATCTACCCTTGTTCGGACCGTATCCCTCTATTCCCTCTCTTTTCATGTAACCATTCAGATGCCTCTTAAATGTCAATGAACTATTTCCACCATCTCTTATGGCAGTGTGTTTCAGGCTCCTATCACACTTTGCCTGATAATCTTCCCTCACACACCTCTCTTCAACTTTCCCCCTCTCACCTTGAACCTATGCTCCCTTTTAATTGAAAGTTGAACCCTGGGAAAACGCCTCTGACTATCGACCCTATCTGCCTCTCATAATTTTGTAGATGTCTATCAAGTCTCCTGTCAGCTGCTGTCTTCATGGTAAAGTCCTGGGAAACGTTGCTGAATAGAGAGACCGTGAAGTACAGCTTGATATTTCCTTGAAAGAGGAGTCACAGGTCGACAGAATAATGAAGAAGGCGTTTGGTACATTTGTGTTTATTGGTCAGTGCATTGAGTAAATGAGTTGGGAGGTCATGTTGTGGCTATACAGGACATTGGTGAGATCACTTTTGGAATGCTGTGTTCTGATTTGCTGTTATCAGAGGGTTGTTGTGAAACTTGAAATGGTTCAGAAAAAAAATTACAAGAATGTTGCCAGGTTTGGAGTGTTTGAACTATAGGGAGAGGCTGAATAGGCTGGGGCTATTTTCTCTGGACTGTCAGAGGCTGAGGTTTATAAAATCATGAGTGGCATGGATATGGTGAATAGCCAAGATCTTTTTCCAGGGTAGGGGAGTCTAAAGAGCATGGGTTTAAGGTGAGAGGAGAAAGATTTAAAAGGGACAACTTTTTCACACAGAGGGTGGAGCATTTAAAAGGCATCTGAAAGGATTTGTGAACAGGAAGAGTTAGAGGGCTATGGGCCAAATGGTACTAGATTAATTTAGGATATCTGGTCGGCATGGATGAGTTGGACATGCTGTACATCTTTATGACTCTATAAGAAATTGGACAGCAGCAAATTCCAACACGTAAGTCAGAGCAGGTCTGGCATCAGCAGCTTGCCGTTTGCTTCGCCGGGTTTTCAGACAACTCTTCATTGATCATGTTGTACTTTATCAGCACCATTCTTCTCCACCTTTTATACTTAAGTGGACATGATACAAACAATAGTGAGAATTGTAGTCCATGGATCTTGGTGAGATGCGTGTGCAGTGCCAAAGCTGAAGTGAATGGTGGCCATGTAAGCTTGAGGTAGCAGGGAGAATGTAGTGACACTTGTCCGTGACGAGCACAGAAGATCATTAACCTTATTTCTGCACTGCTATGCATTGAGTTTCATCCAGGACACTATACTAACCTGGGCCATACCCAAGTCCAGTGACTGAGTTTGGTGGCATGGCCTGCTTTGCTATCCACCACCCCATCCACCTATGTTCATATCAGCAAACCGAGGAGAAACTTGCTTTTCTGGACCACTTACCTCAGAGGAACAGTGCAGGATAGTTCCTGGCTTGCTGCATCTGAGCTGCAATGGAGCTGGGCTTGAAATATGGCATCATGATGGATGTCACCATGAGCACTTCAGCTTCTCCCTGCTGCACAATTCCAAAAGAAGGGCACTGAAGAAGCCGGCTGAATAATTAATTAACTGAAGAACAGAAAATTGCATAAAGAAAATTTATATGGGCCGCAGTGGACCACCTGCCATGAATCTCACCAAGGGAAACATGGCCAAAAAATGGTAAATTTCCATAAGACATAGGAGTGGAAGTAAGGCCATTCGGCCCATCGAGTCCACTCCGCCATTCAATCATGGCTGATGCGCATTTCAGCTCCACTTACCAGCGTTCTCCCCGCGCTCTTAGCGCTCTAAATATGCTGTATCCAAAGGCATTCTAAATGTTCAACTGATCAGAGATAGCCAACATATATTTGCAAAGGGCAGCTCATGATTGAACAGATACCAAAAATAATCAAAATGGTTAACAGATTGCTGGCCATTATAGCCAGGGGACTACAATAGAAAGGGCTAGAAGTCCTACCTCAGCTTTTTAAATCCTGAGTAGAGTACAACACTAAAGATTTACAAAATTAAAGTACTATTTCTATTTCAAAATCACCAAGAAATATTTGTTCATAAAAGGATGAGAGTGGGAACAAGAATCTTGATGTTTAGGAAGTATAATATGTAAGCACAAGGATAGGAATGGAAAAGGCTGTATTTGATAAAATCTGAACAAAAAACCTAAAGTGTGACTTGTGAAAGGTTTGGTTTGGAGTTTCATTTGTGTGATGTGAAAGAGAAGACCAACTTTCTAAATAGTTTAGAAAAGAATGGAAAGGATCTGCTGAAATGCTTCTTTGTTCATTCACTCTCCTCAGCATGTTGAATGTAATTAGGAAAAGACAGAGAATCTGGGCTGGGCAAACCAGACTTTATTGAGGGACAATTTCAAGAAAAAAACGGAAGGGGAAAGAAAGAGAATACAGATGATGTAAGACTTGAAAATCGGAAGAAGTTATTGCCAATTAAGAAATGGCACAGAATAGAGAGATGCACAAAACCTGCGAGCCAAGTGCCTGCATTCGGAAAGGGTACACATAATGGTCAGTTTTCAGAAAGAACTATTGGTCTTGAAGAGAGTGCAGTGAGGTGTTTTAGAATGATACCTGGATGGCAAAGGTTAAATTACAAGGAGAGAGTGTAGCAAATTAAGATAAGGTTCACTGGAATTTAAAATGCTATTGGGTGATTGATTCAAGTTTGCAAGATTTTAAGGGGAACAGCTACATTAGATAAAAACCTATTCCTGCCGGTTGGGGAGTCCAGCATTGGGGATCACATTCAGAAAATGAATGCCAGACCTTTGCTGAATGGAATTATAACATACTTATACACATAAAATACAGTTGATCTGTCTCAAATTGTTAATTTTAAGATAAAGATTGATCAGTTTACATCTTGAGGGGTACGGGACCAAAACATTTATGGGGATAAGTTACAAATCAGCCATGTTCTCATTGAATGGCCAGTTTGATGGGCTAAATATCTCATCTCACTGAGGGACTGCATGTAGAACAAAAAAAAGAAATACACACCAGATGTGATTGTACAAGAGAGAATGAAGAGAAGTTATTGCAGTTGATTCAGTAAGGAGAAATAGTATTCATAGAACAGAGAACATTAAAAAAAGCACAGAAGAGGCCCTTCATCCCACAATGTTGTGCTGAGTATCATTCCTAATCTAAAGTAAAATAACCTAACCTACGTACCCCTCAATTCATGTCCATGTGCATGTCCAGCAGTCGCTTAAATGTCCCTAATGACTCTGCTTCCACCACCACTGCTGGCAATGCATTCCATGCATTCACAACTCTCTGCGTAAAGAACCTACCTCAGATGTCTCCTCTATACCTTCCTCCTAATATCTTAAAATGATGACCCCTCATGCCAGTCAATCCTGCCCTGGGGAAAAGTCTCTGGCTACTGACTCTATCCATGCCTCTCATTACCTTGTATACCTTGATCAGCTCTCTTCCTTCTCGCCAGAGAGAAAAGTCTGAGCTTAGTCAACCTCTAATCCAGGCAGCATCCTGGTAAACCTTCTTTGCACCCTCTCCAAAGCCTCCGTATCTATCTTATAATAGGGTGACCAGAACTGGACACAGTATTCCAAGTGTGGTCTCGCCAGGGTCTTGTAGAGCTGCAGCAAAACCTCCCAGCTCTTAAACTTGATCCCCCTGATAATGAAAATCAAAACACCATATGCTTTTTTAACAACCCTATCCACTTGGTTGGCAACTTTGAGGGATCTGTGCACTAGAACACAAAGATCCCTCTGTTCCTTCACATTGCCAAGAATCCTGCAGCAAAACCTCGCGGCTCTTAAACTCGATTCCCCTGTTGCTGAAAGCCAGAACACTATATGCTTTCTTAACAACCCTATTTACTTGGGTGGCAACTTTTGAGGGATCTATGCACTTGAACACCAAGATCCTGCCGTTCCTCCACAGTGCTAAGAATCCTGTCTTTAATCCTATATTCAGCATTCAACTTCGACCTTCCAAAATGCATCACTGCGCATTTATCCAGGTTGAACGCCATCTGACATTTCTCAGCATAGCTCTGCATCCTGTCTATGTCATGCTGCAGCCTGCAATAGCCCTCGATCCTATCAACGTCACCTCCAACCTTTGTCATCTGCAAATTTACTAACCCACCCCTCAACCTCCTCATCCAAGTTATTTGTAAAAACTACAAAGAACAGAGGCCCAAGAACAGACCCCTGTGGGACACCACTCACCAATGACCTCCAGGCAGAATACTTTCCATCTGCAACCACTGTCAGCCAACCAATTCTGAATCCAGACAGCCAAATCTCCCTGTATCCCATACCTCCTGACTTTATGAATGAGCCTACCATGGGGAACCTTATCAAATGTCTCACATTTACCTCACAGTGACCACAACTGCCTCAATAGCAGTAGGGTCAGTAACTCAAGAACACAGGTTTAGAGTAGTTGTTAAAAGAACCAAAGAGGGCATGAGGGAAGGAATAATGCAGTGAGTTACCGTCATTTGCAGTGCACTGCCTGTAAGGTTGGTGGAAACAGATTGGTATCTTTGAAAACAAAATTGGCAAAATGGTTGAAGAGGAAATTGCAAGGTTATGGAGAAAGAACAGGGGAATAGGATTATTTGGTTACTGTATCTCTTTCAAAGAACTAGCCTAACATGATGGACTGAATAAAAATAAACTAAAGAAATATGGAAGCGGGAAATTTGAAGCAAAATAAAGTGCTGGAGAAACTGCACAGGCCTGGCAGCATCTATAGAGAGAAATAGTTAATATCTTGAGTTCATTTCACTTTGTCAGAACTGTCTTGGACTGAATGTTCTCTGCTAAGATTCTCTTACTTAAGGGAAGGCTAGGGGGATGGAAGGCTAAGCCTAAAGGGAGAAAAGCAGAGCTCAAAATGTAGGGCAGAATACTAGCATGTCTATTTGGAAGGCAAAGCAAAAGTTGAAGAATGGAAGTGGATTTGCATTCTTGCTCAATTACTTGGTTGTAAGAGCTGCTTTTTGCCTTTTTTTTCATCACTGGAGCTGATTTCCTTGATTTCTCCGAGCAGTAATTACTGTTTTTAAAAGTTTTGCTTTGTCTCTGGAACATTAAGAAAAATCAAAAACAACAATACTTTAGTCGGAAGGAAAGGGAGAGAGCAGAGGTTGTGGTTGGAGAGCTGCTCCAGAGCTCAATGAGAAACAACATCAAAAAAAGCCAAGCAGTGGACTGACATCACGAGAAATGGGGGTTGCATCCAAGAAAAACCAAGTGAAATTTCACAGCTGGCATCGTCAAGACCTCAAAATTGGGACTACTCACAGCTGGGACTGTCAGGATTGTAGAGCCTGATCAGCTAAGTGTTTTTCAGGCTTCAAAAAATTATGATTTCAAAGTTTCATGTAAATTTGTAACAGTGACTAGGATGAGGTCATTTTAAAAATATTTTACTGAGATCTGTAAAGTGGAGTCACAGACAGTGTAGCGAAAAAGGTGTTTGGTACGCTTGCGTTTTTTGGTCAGCGCATTGAGCATAGGAGTTGGGATGTCATGTTGACTATACAGGACATTGGTTAGGTCACTTAGTATTCTGGTCTCCCTGCTGTTGGAAAGATGTTGTGAAACTTGAAAGGGTTCAGAGAAGCTTTATATACATGTTGCCAGGGTTGGAGGATTTGAGCTGTAAGGAGTGACTGATGAGGTTGGGGCTTTTCTCACTGGAGCATTGGAGGCTGAAGAGAGTTTTTTTTAAATCATGAGGAGCATAGAAAGGGTGAGTAGCCAATGTCTTTTTCCAAGGGTGGGGGAGTCCAAAACTAGAGGGCATGGGTTTAAAGTGAAAGAAAAATTATGAAAGGGACCGAAAGGGCAACTTTTCCACACAGTGGTCGGTGGTGCATGTGTAGAATGAGCTGCCAGAGGAAGTGGTGAGGCAAGTACAATTGCAGCATTAAAAGACATCTGGATTGGTATTAGATTAGATTAGATTAGATTAGATTAGATTACTTACAGTGTGGAAACAGGCCCTTCGGCTATACTTGTATAGGAAGGGTTTAGAGGGCTATGGCCAAATGCTTGCATTAGGATTAGATTAATTTAGGTACCTGGTCAGGATGAGAAGATGGACAGAAGAGTCTGTTTCGGTGCTGCACAACTCTGTGACAAAAATGTATACCAGGTATACTGAATGATAGGAACCTAACTGTAAGGAGTAGAATGAACAAGGTAGGTAAACTAAGGGCACCAGTTGACATGAAAGTATGTTTTGTTTTAAACCAATACTGAATTTTGTTTAGAGAGGTGCAGGGATAGCAACTTAATGTTCCTGATTAGAACTTTTCTGACAAGGCTCAGAGGGAAATAAAACAGGAGGAGGAATGACAATTAAAGAAATAATCGCAGCCACAAAAACAATTGATATATTTGAACAATCAACAAATTAGGTTCTTTGGGCTGAATTAAAGGAAAAAAGGGCAGTTGCACTGTAGGGATTAGTAATAACATCTTTGAACAAATTGTTTTGAGAATACCTGTTGTAGACTGCCAAACAGTTCAAGGGAACTGGAAGAGCAAATCCAAGATAACAAATGCAAAACCAGTAGAAACTGTGCTCATGCGAAATTTCAGTTTTCCTCATATTAACTAGGATACAGTCAATATTGAAATAAGACGGCATAACATTCTAAAATGCAGCATTTGGCAAACCCAACATGCCAAAGCAATTCTGGATTTACTTTAGGTAATAAATGATAGCTGCAGTGAGAATGGGAGCATATAGTCTGGGATAGTGAAAGGTGAGAGTGAGAGCAGGCGACCCGGGGCAGCTGGCGGCGAGAGTGGGAGTAGTCAACTTGGGATGCTTGGCAGTGGTGGAATCAGGAATAAACTTCCTGTGGCAACAACAATTGAACAGGCTTCAAGGCAGCAAGAGCAGGCAGCCTAGGGCAGCAGTGGGGGGGGGGCGGGGGGGTGCGAGGCCGAACCTGAAGCGTTGCCCCCTTGTGAGAAGTGTTTTTCCACGTTATAGGACAAATGTTTGACTTTTAAAAACTTAGTTTTCCTTATTTTTCCTTTTTTTTTGCTGTGTGCTTAAGATTCTGTACTGAGGTATCTTTGTACCTAAGATGGCACCATAAGTGGTGACTTGTAGAATTTTCACTGTACTCATTTGAGTACATGACAAAAAACAGAATTCAATTCAAATTGAAAAACTTGTTGGAGTATCAGTAGGAAAACATTTTTCTGATATTTAGAAGAATGAGCAGTAATTTTATTCAAACGTGTGAGCTTCTTACAGGATAGATACCAAGAAATTATCTATGCGGGCTGAAGAGTCCAAAATGGTTTTCCAATAGGATTTCATTACAAACTTGTGGTGATCAGGCCACTGTTTTCAACATGTGTACAAATAGGTATAATTTAGTAAATTAAATGCATCCAAGCATTTGAAAATAGTTTTGAGGTTATAAAGTATCAATTTTAGAACATCACAGTGACTTAAACCACCCCCTGTTGTGTCTCTCCAAAGAGAAAGCAGCCCTATGGTCTGACAAGAATATGGTGACTTAAAAAATTTCCAAGCCTCTTTGTCACTAGCCAAAAGCACCAGCTTAAATAGCAAAACAAATTACTTCAAATTTTGCTGCTGTGAGTTCAGTTTGATATTAGACATGTAATTTTGTTGACATAAATATTTTCTGCCAAATCTATATGAATTTTGGACATGGTTTTTTGAACTGTGTTATTTTTCTTGAACATTTTATTGCATAATATACACAGTGAAGTCTTGTTTATTTTTAGAACACAGAACAATTAGGCACAGGGACAGACCCTTCAGCCCACGATGTTGTGCCGAACATGACTCCAAATTAAACTTATCCCTTCTGCCCTCCATTCCTTGCATATTCATGTGCTTATCTAAAAGTCTCTTAAATGTCCCTAATGTAACTACCTCCACCTTCCTTGGCAGTACGTTCCAGACTCCTACCACTCTGTTTAAAAAAAACTTTCCCCTTTCATCTTAAATACATCCCCATAATTTTAGACATTTCAACTCTGGGAAAAAGATTTTGACTGTCAACCCTATAGAACACAGAACATTACAGCGCAGTACTGGCCCTTCAGCCCTCGATGTTGCACGGACCTGTGAAACCAGTCTGAAGCCCATCTAAGTGACACTATTCCATTCTCATCCATAGGCCTATCCAAAGACGATTTAAATGTCCTTAAAATTGGCGAGCCGACTACTGTTTCAAGCAGTGCATTCCACACCCTTACTACTCTCTGAGTAAAGAAACTACCTCTGACATCTGTCCTATATCTATCACCCTTCAATTTGAAGCTATGCCCCCTTGTGCTCGCCATCACCATCCTAGGAAAAAGGCTCTCACTGTCCACCGTATCTAACCCTCTGATTATCTTGTGTGTCTCAATCAAGTCACCTCTCAACCTTCTCTCTAACGAAAACATCATCAAGTCTTCCGGTATTTCCTCGTAAGACCTTCCCTCCATACCAGGTAACATCCTAGTAAATCTCATCTGAACCCTTTCCAAAGCTTCCACATTCCTCCTATAATGCGGTGACCAGAACAATATGCAATACCCCAAATGTGGGTGCAGCAGAGTTATGTACAGCTGCAGCATGATCTCATAGTTCCAAAACTCAATCCCTCTACCAATAAAAGCTAACACATCGTATGCCTTCTTAACAACTCTATCAACCTGGGCGGAAACTTTCAAGGATCTATGTACATGGACACCGAGATCTCTCTGCTTATCTACATGACCAAGAATCTTACCATTAGCCCACTACTCTGTATTCCTGTTGTTCCTTCCAAAGTGAATCAATCACACTTTTCCACTATAATCTCTATTTGCCACTTCTCAGCCCAGCTCTGCAGCTTATCTGTGTCCCTCTGTAACCTACAACATCCTTTGTTACTATCCACAACTCTCCCAACCTTAGTGCCATCCACAAATTTACTAACACATACTCTGTGCCCTCATCCAGGTCATATATAAAAATGACAAACAGCAGTGGCCCCAGAACAGATCCTTGCAGTACACCACTAGTAACTGAACTCCAGGGTGAATATTTCCCATCAACCACCACCCTCTGTCTTCTTTTAACTAGCCAATTTCTGATCCAAACTGCTAAATGACCCTCAGTCCCATGCCTCTGTATTTTGTGAATAGCCCACCATGGGGCACCTGATCAAACACCTTACTGAAATCCATATACACCACGTCAACTGCTTTACCCTCATCCACCTTTTTAGTCACCTTCTCCAAGGACTCAATGATGTTACGACACGGGGTAAACTCTCCTGCTTAATTTAAAACCAGCAACGCAAAAGATTTATCCTGTCCAAAAGAGAAAATGCTGGAAAATTCAGCAGGTCTGGCAGCATCTGTAAGGAGAGAAAAGAGCTGATGTTTTGAGTCTAACTGACCCTTTGTCAAAGCTGATTTATCCTGTGTAGTAATCTGGAAAAATTCAAGTGGCCAAGAACAATGTAAAGTAAAAATGAACAACTTTATTGCTTAAAGTATAAGAGAAAAATGAACTAACCACTATTTATAATTTCTTTCTCTAACCTATAATTTATTTCTCTAACCTTCCCTTCCATAATACTAGTCCGATAAAACTCCCAATTAAGATTTACAGAACAACATTTATCTCAAAACCAGGCAGCTGTAGATTCTTGTCTTTGGATCTTGTCTTTTCTCCTTGTTAGGAATTTCTGCGTTACAGGTGACTGATCGAAAGGTTTTTTTTATTTTTTAATAGATGTTTTATTGAAAATTTGACATGTTTTTACAAACTTACAATATAGTATACGCAAATGCAAACATTAATATTCAATTAAATATTAAATAAATAATAACCAAAGCCTAACAGACAAAAAGAAGAGATAAAGAAAAAAGGAGAAAACAAAACTTAACTAACTACTAATCTAACCTATAACTAACCAGAGTGTATAATAAAATATCTTACTCAAGAGAAAAAAAGGATAACATAGAAATGAAATAGTAAAGTACATGCTCGGAACGAATTAACATCAAGTCATAATAAAACCCGTATTCATGTGGGATTCCTCCCCCCAAGGACCAGCCAGAACCGCTACCACAACTAGATGAAAGCCCTTGACAAAATGGCCAAAATATCTGTATCTATATATATTTCAGGAAGGGCTGCCATATTTTATAGAATAATTCAGTTTTTTGGTGCACCATATTTGCAAGGAAGTCAAGGGGAATACATTCCATAACCAACCTATACCAATCCGAAAGTCCTGGAGGGCCCTCAGTTACCGAGTTTACTAAGATATTTTTCCTTGCACAAAAAGAGAGAATTGAAAATAATTTCCTCCCGCGCACATCCAGAGAAGGCAAACTCGAAAAGCCCAGGAGGAGATACTGGATTGACTCTAATTTCCGCTCCACAATTTCTGTCAAACATTTGCTACTCTGACCCAGTATTTGCGGATCTTATGACATGTCCATAAGCAGTGTGTGAGATTGCCCACCTCTATTTTACATTTGGGACACATTAGAGATGCTCCTGCCCTAAATTTTGCCAATCGTTCCGGTGCTATATGAGTCCTATGGAGTATCTTTAACTGAATGGCTTGGGTTCTATTACAGATGGAGATTTTTCTAGCATTTTCCCAGATGTTGTCCCACATTTCTGTGGATATTTCCAACCCCAATTCCTGATCCCATGTTCTAAGCAAATGTTCCATGTCTTCCGAAACTTCATTATGTAATAAATGATAGAGAGTGCTGACCGAGGGTAAACCCAATGGCCACAACACTCTTCGTTCCCTATCTGATTTATATAGGCTATCTAATAACGTAGGAGAAAGTGAGGACTGCAGATGCTGGAGATCAGAGCTGAAAATGTGTTGCTGGAAAAGTGCAACAGGTCAGGCAGCATCCAAGGAGCAGGAGAATCGACGTTTCGGGCATGAGCCCTTCTTCAGGAATGAGGAAAGTGTGCCAAGCAGGCTAAGATAAAAGGTAGGGAGGAGGGACTTGGGGGAAGGGCGTTGGAAATGCGATAGGTGGAAGGAAGTTAAGGTGAGGGTGATAGGCTGGAGTGGGGGTGGTGGCGGAGAGGTCAGGAAGTTGATGCTGAGTTCGAGGGTTGGGACTGAGACAAGGTGGGGGGAGGGGAAATGAGGAAACTAGAGAAATCTGAGTTCATCCCTTGTGGTTTCATCCAATCACAAACAATAGAGGTCCCAGTACGGATTCCTGCGGAACATCACTAGTCACAGATCTCCAGACTGAAAAACACCCACCACCACAATCCTCTGCCTTATATGGACAAGCCAATTCTGAATCCACCCAGCCAAATCAATGTGGATCCCATGCATCTTAATCTTCTGAATGAGCCTAGTAGGGACCTTGTCGAAAGCCGTATTAAAATATATGTAGACAGCATTTACTGCTGTATGCTCATTGATCACCATTGTCACCCTCTCGAAAATTTCAACTAAGTTTGTAAGACATGACCTTCCCTGCACAAGGCCATGCTGAATATCCCTAATTAAGCCATGCTTTCTCAAATGGAAATAAGTCCTATCCCTAAGAATTTTCTCCAATAGTTTCTCAACCACTGATGTGAGACTGACTGATCTATAATTTCCGTGATTACCCCTATTTCCTTTCTCGAACAGAGGAACAACATTAGCTACTCACCAGTTCTCCGTGAACTCTCCAATAACTAATGAGGATACAAAGATCAAGGCCCCAGCAACCTCCTCTCTTGCCTTTCTCAATACCCTGAGGTAAATACCATCAGGCCTTGGGGACCGATGGATACATCTTAATGCTCTTCAAGAGACCCAATGTCACTTCTTTCATGCTCTTGGAATGCTCCACACAAAGCTCACTATCTCCATATCCTTCAACTGGGTAAATACTGATGCAAAGTACTCACTTAGATCTCACCCACATTGTCTGCCGTCAAACACTTGACTTATAATGTTTTGAGTTTTTTTTGCCACTGTTTCCAATGAACTGCTGGCTTTTTCATTGTCAGGGTCTGGTTTGCACTGTCATGATTGAAATATGTGAAAGTAATTTGGTCTGGTGGCACACCAATTCCCCAACATCTTTGGTGCTGCAAGTACCTTTGATAATACTAGGCAAGTTTGAGAGATATTAAACGTGTAGGGATACTAGACTTTGCCTTAACAAAATGCAACACCTCACATTTATCAAAATTAAACTCCATCTGCCATTCCTCGGTGCATTGGCCCCATCAAGGGTCTGTTGTCCTGAGATAACCATCTTCACTGTTCACTTCTCCAATTTGTGTCATCTGCGAACTTACTAACTATACCTCCTATGTTCACAAAATCATTTACATAAATGACAAAAAGCAGTGGACCCAGTGCCAATCCATGCCACGCACCACTGGCAATAGGCTATAGCCTGAAAGTCAACCCTCTAACGTCACCCTCTGTCTCTTGCCTTCAAGCTAATTTTGTATCCAGTTGGCTAGCTCCATAATGGATTCTAACTTTGCTAACCCATCTACCATGCAGAATGTTGACAAACACCTTGCTGAAGTCCATAAAGAAAACATTTTACTGCTCTGCTTTCATCAGTCTTCGTCACTTCTTTAAAAAACTCAGTTAAGTTAGTGAGACATGCTTTCTCATGCACAAAGACATTTTGACTCTTCCTAATCAGTCCTTGCCTTATTAAATGCATGTATATCCAGTCCCTCAGAATCCCCTCCAACAACTTAGCCACCAATGAAGTCAGCTCACCCTTCTATAGTTCCCTGGCTTTTCCTTACCACCTTGCTTAAATAATGGCACCACATTAGCCACCCTCCAGTTTTTCAACAACTCATCTGTGGCTTTCAATGATAGATACCTCAGCAAGGAACCTTGCAAACCCTTCCCACAAAGTTCTAGGATACACCTGCTCAGGCCCCAAAGATTAATGTGTTTTATGTTTAAGAACTCGACTACCACCTCTTCTGCCATATGAACACTTTAAGAAATCACTATTTATTTCCCCCAGTTCCCATTCCTTCTCCACAGTAAATACTGATGCAAAATATTTCCATATGAACCACCCACCTTCTGTGGTTTCACATGCAAATGGCCATGTTGATCTTTAAGGGGCCCTATTCTCTCATTAGTCAGTCTTGTGCACTTAGTGCATTTATAAAAACCCTTTGGATTCTATTGCAAACCTTTTGGATTTAACCAAAGCTATCTCATGTTCTCTTTCTGCTGTCCTGATTCCCCTCTTCAGTATATTCCCACTGCACTTATACTCCTCTAGGAATACACTCAATCCCAACTGTTTATACTGATACTGTACAGGAGATTGGTGAGACCACTTTTAGAAAACTGCATTCAATTTTAGTTTTCTTGCTATATTAATGCTATTGTTAAACCTGAAAGGATTCAGAAAAGATTCAAAAGGATGTTGCTAGGAATGGAGTGTTTGAGCTATCATTGACAGTCCCTTATAGACAAGGATGATATTCTTTCCATCTCACAGTAAGTGACTGCACAGACTGATGTGCCATCCACAGGCTCTGTTACATTTTGGGAAGAAGGTGATTGCGAGAAGGGATGGGTGGTATATTGGTGTGGCAGGACAGTCCTGTGGCTGTTTTCACCTGGCTTCCATATTTTCCTGATGGCAAGTGTCAAGGTGCTTGATGTTTTCCTGGATGCACCTCCTCCACTTTGGATGGTCTTGGGCCAATGTTTCCAGGGTGTTGGTGAGAATGCCACACTTCGCTGGTGAAGCTTTGAGGGTATCACTGAAGCATTTCTTCTCTCCACCTGGGGCTCACCTGCCATTTCAGAGCTGAGAGTAGAGCACGTGCTTGGGGAGTCTCGTGTCAGTTATGCAAAGGACATACCCAGCCCACAGTCGCCAAAGCGAGGGATGTTGGCCTGATCGAGAACGCTGGTGATGGTGTGTCTTTCTTCCCAACAGATTTGCAGGATATTGCGCAGGCAGTGTTGGTGGGACTGCTCCAGCACCTTGAGGCGTAGACCATCCATGCCTCAGAGCTATAAGGAGAGGCTGAATATGCTGGGGCTATTTTCCCTGGAGCATCAAAGGTTGAAGGGTGACCTTAGAGGTTTATAAAATCATGAGAGGCATGGATAGGAAGAATATCCAAGGTATTTTTCCCCAGGGTGGGGGTGTCCAAAACTAGAGAGCATAGGTTTAAGTGTTGAGAGTGTGGTGTTGGAAATGTACGGCAGGTCAGGCAGCATCCAAGAGTCGACGTTTCGGGCAAAAGCCCTTCATCAGGAATGATGGCATAGGTTTAAGGTGAGAGGGGAAAGGTATAAAAAGGACTCGAGGGGCAACTTTTTCATGCAGTGGGTGGTGAGTGTACGGAATGAGCTGCCAGTTGAGGTGATAGAGACTAGTACAATTACACCCTTTGAAAGACATCTGGGGGGTGGCTACATGAATAGGAAGGGTTTAGCGGGATATGGGCAAATTGTTGCCAAATCAGTTTAGGATATCTAGTTAATGCGGCTGAGTTGGAGCAAAAGGTCTTCTTCCATGCAGTATAATTCCATGACTTTAACTGGGGGCATAATACACTAGCATTTCAGACAGATTTGGAGAGAAATTTCTTCATCCTGTGAAGAATCTTTGGAATGTTCTACCTAGAAGACTGTGGCTGGTCCATTATTGATTATATTCTAGGCAAAGATTGAACAATCTTGGTTCAAGGGGACTCCTGTCCTCTTTATTATGTTTCTTCTATATGCTAGCAGCATATTTACATCAAAGCAGAACAAACCTGGGTCTAACTGATAGTGTGCAGCATTTGTATTCTCACATGAGTGTCACAAAATTCTCATGTGACTTATGTGTAACTTAGTGAACAATTAAGTAATACTTACTACAATTTCTTGACTTCCTTTTCATTTCTAATATTTACAACTGAGTCCATTTATTTCCTATCTGGTCTAACTACAAGTTGCATCATATCACTGACTAGCTGAACAGGTGAAAATCTCCAATTGAAAGTAAACTGTCTCTCTCCCTTCGAGGAATCTGCTGGGAGGTGATCATTGTCTATGACCAGTACCTCCAGGAATCTTTGTATTACAAAAGTTGCTCGCAATTTTTCAATTGTTGTCCCTTTTTTTTTATTTATTCAATTATGGGATGTGGGCATCACTGGTTCCTAGTTGTCCTTGAAAAAGTGATGGTAAGCTGCCTTCTTAAACTGCTGCAGTCTACCTGCTGTGCATTGAGCCATAATGTCATAAGGGAAGGCATTCTAGGATTGTGACCTCGCGACAGTAGAGGAAATGTGATATATTTCCAAGTCAGGATGGTCAGTGGCTTGGAGGGGAACTGGAGGTGATGGTGTTCCCATGTATCTGCTGCCCTTGTCCTTCCAGATGCAAGTAGTCTTGGGTTTGGAACGTGCTGTCTGAGGATCTTTGGTGAATTTCTGCAATGCACCTTTTGGATAGCACACACTTTTGCACATGACACTGACCCAACTAGCACTGAGCCAGCTCTTGGAGTGAGCAGAACCCTGACACACCTGTTCTTATTTTTTTCAGAGTCAGTCACCTGAACCAAAGAGATTCTGATCTCCTGTTTATTCCTTTTTTTTAACCTCCAGTGACGAGATTCTGAATCCCATCTTTTTTTATTGTGTGTGTGTATGTGCAGTTGAAGAACAACAAGTGCATAAATCTTTATTCATATTCCACCACAGGAAGAAGGAAACACTGAAGTGGGCAGTGACAAACAATGCCCTTCTCAACAAGGGGTAATGCTGAGTGATCAAAAAAGTGAAAGGGAGGGCAGGGAAGGGGAAATAAAGCACTCCATACACCGCAGTGACCACCTCTCCCTGAAAACCTTGATAGTGTTGCTAAACACTGCGTGCTCTTTCTCTAGGGAAACTTGGGCCCACACATAACTGGGAAGAGGGGCAGGCAATTATCCCTAATTACCCCCTAAACGGCCCGCTGCCTGGACTTCTTTGTGACCAGCCTGGCCAGGCCCAGGAGCAGACCCATGAGGAGTTCCACTGACCAACCTTCCCCCGTCCACACCAGGTGGCCAGAGATCAGGGCCATGGGCTGAAGTGTAACCAAAAACATAAAGAAGATCCTGAAGAAAACTAAAAAGGGAGTGCAAATGCCCACACCACATATATACATGACCCACATTTCCCACAGCATGACAGAACAAGCAATTGAACTGGGAGTCTGTGAAGCACCGCAATCTGTGGTTGCAGGGGACTGCTGCATGCAGCACCCTCCACCCAGATCCGTGAGAGAAAGGGGGAGGACTCCTGCATAGAGAGCCCTCCACTGGAGATCCGCACTGCCCGTTGGCAACTGGGCATGCTAAGGCGTGTCTGGGCAGTGCATAAGGAGAAGAGGTGGATAGTGTGCAACAGCAGTCAATAAATGGCCCACTGTTACTTCCCTAAGAAGTCAAAGCTAAAACCCGTGAGGCGGCTCAGGTTGTGTTTTTATTTTTAAAATTTTTTTTCTTTGTTTCTTTTACCCACACTACTACCTAACTGTGGTAGACTCCCGTTTTCTTTTGACAGCCAGGAGTCTCTGATTGGGGATGTTAACCTGGTCCAATCAGGGAACTCATACTCTATGAGGTCCATCTGGCTGACCTCGATCCAACCATTACCCTGATCCCTGTGGCACTGTCCCTGTTATAGCTTGCCAATCTGAAAAAAGACCCATTTATCTTTACTGCTTTTGTTAGCTAATCAATCCATTATCCATTCTAGTATGTTGCCCTGACATTGTGAGCTCTTGTATTGTAACCTTTAATGAGGCACCTTATCAAATGCCTTTTGAAAATCCAAGTGCACCATATCTACATGTTCTCTTTATCTACATTACTTATTATTTCCTCAAAAACTTGATCATGTTAGTTAAAGACAATTTCCTTTTCACAAACTATATGGTTTTGTTTGATCACATTATAATTTTTACAGTTTCTCTGCTGACCTCCTAACAAAGATATTAGATTACTGTTATTTATGTTTTTTTGCCTCCATCCTTTCTTGAATAATGGTGTTACATTTACTTTTTCCAGTCTTTGACCTTTCTGAATCATCATGCCAAATATCATGTCTCAAATTACTCATATCTTCTTTTGTTTTGTGACATAACTCAAAGTTTTATTTGAGTCGTTTATCATAAACTGCTTCCTCTGTCTCACTGAGGAACCTCCTCCATAAATGGGCCACTCACTCATTGAAATATTGTTTACTGTAATTAGTTTTACATTTACCTCTTTGAGTGCAGTCATGTCATGTACTTCTACTGTTCTAGGCAAGATGAATTAGTTCATTGTGGTTACTGTTATTTAGCCCCTCCAATGCTAAAGGCAGCAAACATATAAATCCTGAGCGAACTTGATACTGAAAGGAATTTCCCCTTGTGAAAGAGATATTAAGAGTAAAAAGGTCTTACTTTTAAGACAGAAATAATAATTTTGCTTTTGTTAGTGGTCATGCATCTGTGGAATTCTCTTCTACTGTGAGGCAAGATCATTGAATATTTGTAAGGCTGAGATGATAGATTATTGATTGACAAGACAGGGCGGGCAGAAAAAGAGTTGAGGTCAGAGTCAGATTAACCATGATTTTCTGAAATGGTGGACCAGGAGTGAGATGTCAAATGACCTACTCCTGCTCTTAATTCGTATTTTTGTATAACTTTATGAATAATCTACCATTTAAAATAATTTTGCAATTATGTATTGGCTAATTTGATAGGATTATTACTGTTAAAAGTATTTTATTTTTTATCTGACAGAATTTTGGGGAAACAAATAGTCCCTCCTGCTGATGAAGCATATTGTTGGTATCCTGGTGCAGAAAATGTTGCTACTCCATTGCCAACTTTCAGTTCAAGTTCTGAAGGAGATGTGACTGAGTAAGTATCAGCCAGGAATAATATTATAACATCAAAGGAGATGAGTCTAATTAGAAGAGAGTCAGGACTGAGGGGCATGAAAGGAAACTCACGTTGTGGTCCAACATGAAGGTTAGTCAACATGGGACCCAAGTGGGGAGAGACAACAAGAGGCCATGTGGTCTAATGAGGGCTGTATTGGCAAGGGATTGAGGCATGGGAGACTTCAATGATGTTGATATACTGGAGGAGTTGAGGCTATTCTCATTGAAGAGAAGAAGTTGGAAGGTGATTTTATAGCTGTCTTCAAAATTCTGCGAATTGAAGGGAGAGTAGATGGGAAAAATCTATTCCATGGGTGGAAAGGTTAAGAATTAGAAGACACCAAATTAACATAATTGGCAAAAGAGCCAAGAGTGAAATGATGCAGCAAGTGGTTAGGTTTTAGGAGACACTATCTGAGGGTGTGGTTGAGGCAGATTCCGTTGTGACTTTGGAAACTTGACCGCGAAAGAGACAAGGAAAATCAATGGATGAATGGAACTAGTTGAGTTACTATTGCAGGGAACAGAATGAGCTGAATGGCTTTCTTCTAACTTTTAACAACTGTACGAATGAAAGAAATGAGTAATTAATGTATTACATTTAGAAGGTTTTCAGAATGCATGTCATAAATTTCAATGTAATGGCATACACTAATTAATTGGATTTATTCTGAGACCAGAAGAAGGAACAAGAGTAGGTCATTTGGCCCTTAGACCTGCTCTGCTGGATAATGAGATTACGGCTGATCTGATAACAATCAACTTGACTTTCCTGCCTTTTCCCTGTAACCATAGTTTCTCTTACTGATTTGCAAAATTCTTCTATCTTATCTTTGAATATCCTTAACAACCCTCTTGGTAAAGAATTCCATAGATTGATTACCATCTGAGTGAAGAAATTCCTGACCGAATTAGGTGACCCCTTGTATTGAGATTATGTTTTCTGGCCTTAGACTGTTCTCCCAAAGGGGAAACCTTTCTGCATACACCCTATCAGGTCCCCTAAGAATCTTTCACATTTCAACAAGGTTGCCATATTCTTCTAAACGCTAGTGAATACAGGACCAAACTACTCAACCTCTCTAATAAAAGAAATTCCTACCCAGTCTCAACCTGGTGAACGTTTCTTGACTGTCTTCAGTGTTAGCATATCTTGCAATGTTGAGGGGATCAGTATTTTAGGTGTCTAGCTAGTGGCTGTGTAATTACAGAGTCGTAGAGATGTACAGCACGGAAACAGACCTTACAGTCCAACTCCTCCATGCCAACCAGATATCTTAAATTATCTTAGTCCCATTTGCCTCTAAACCCTTCCTATTCATATACCCACCATACACCTTTAAAATGCTGTAATAATACCATCCACCACCACTTCCTCTGGCAGCGTATTCCATACACGTACCACCCTCTGCATGAAAAAGCTTCCCCTTAGGTCCCTTTTATATCTTTCCCGTCTCATTCTTTAGTTCTGGATTCCCCAGCCCAGGGAAAAGAGCTTGTCTATTCACCTTATCCATGCCCCTCATGATTTTATAAACCTCTGCAAGGTCACCCCTCAGCCTCCAACGCTCTAGGTAAAACAGCCCCAGCCTATTTAGCCTCTCCTATATTTCAAACCTTCCAATCCTGGCAACATCCTTGTAAATCTTTCCTGAACCCTTTCAAGTTTTACAGCATCCTTCTGATAGGAAGGAAACCAGAATTGCATGCAATATTCCAAAAGTGACCTAACGAATATCCTGTACAGCCACAACATGAGGTCCCAATTCATATACTCAATACTGTGATCAGTAAAGGAAAGCATAACAAACGCCTTTTTTACGATCCTATCTACTTGCGACTCTACTTTCAAGGAAATATAAACCTACACTCCAAGGTCTCTTTGTTCAGCAACACTCCTCAGGACCTAACCAGTAAGTGTAGAAGTCCTACTCTGCTTTGCTTTTCCAAAATGCAGCACCTCACATTTATCTAAATTAAATTCCATCTGCCACTTCTCAGCCCATTGGCCCATCTAATCTAGATCCTACACCTTCTCTGAGGTGTAGAATGTACTTTGAGGTAACTTTCTTCGCTGTCCACTACACCTCCAATTTTGGTGTCATCTGCAAACTTATTGACTATACCTCACACATTCACATCCAAATCATTTATATAAATTATGAATGTAGTGGACCCAGCACCAATCCTCATGACACATCACTGGTTCACAGGCCTCCAGTCTGAAAAGCAACCCTCCACCACCATCCTCTGTCTTCTACCTCTGAGCCAGTGGCTAGTTCTCCCTGTATTCCATGAGATCCACCCTTGCTAATCAGTCTCCCATGAGGAACCTAACTATCGATGATATAAATATCTCAGTAAGGGGTCCAGCAATCACTTCCCTAGTTTCCCACAGGGTATACCTGAACAGGTCCTTTGGATTTATCCAGTTCTATGCATTTCAATACATCCAGCACCTCCTCTTCTGTAATATGGACACTTTTCAAGATGTCACCATCTATTTCCTCTCATTCTATATCTTCTGTATCCTTCCTCACAGTAAACACTGATGCAAAATGCTCATTTAGCATCTCGCCCATCTCCTGCGACTCCACACATAGGCTGCCTTTTTGATCTTTGAGGGGCCCTATTCTCTCCCTAGTTACCCTTTTTTCTTTAATCTATTTATAAAAATCCTTTGGTTTTTCCTTAACTCTATTTACCAAAGCTATCTCATGTCCCCTTTTTTGCCCTCATGATTTCCCTCTTAAGTATACTCCTACTGCAATTATACTCTTAAGGATTCGCTCGATCTCTCCTGTCTGTACCTGACATGCGTTTCCTTCTTTATCTTAACCGAAATCTCCATTTCTCTAAGTTCTAATGTCATAGGGAATGTGATAGGGACTGTCTAGTCAGAGGTACAGACAGATGTTTCTGCAGCTAGCAGTGAAAAATCAGAATGGTGTGTTGCCCCGGTGCCAGGATCAAGGATATCTCAGAGAAGGTGTAGAATGTTCTTGAAGGGGAGAGGGACTAGCAGGAGGTCATTGTACATATTGGAACCAACGACATAGGAAGGGAAAAGGATGTGATTCTGAAGGGTGAACATAGAAAATTAGGCAGGAATTTAAAAATGAAGTCCTCAAGGGTAGTAATATCTGGATTACTACTGGTTCTACAAGCTAGTGAGGGTAGGGAGCTGGTGCAGGCGAGAAGGGTTCACATTTTTGGATCATTGGAATCTCCTCTGGGGTAGACGTGACTTGTACAAGAAGGACAGATTGCACCTGAATTGGAAGGGGACTTATGTTATGGCAGGAAGATTTGTTAGAGCTGCCCAAGAGGATTTAAACTAGTAAGGTGGCAAGGTGGGACCCAGGAAAATAGTGAGGAAAGAGATCAATCTGAGACTGGTACAGTTGGGAAAGGGAGCAAGTTAAACAGTCAAGGCAGGCAGGACCAAATCAGAGAACAAGGTAGGACTGATGAATTTAACAGCATTTACTTCAATGCAAGAGGTCTAACAGGGAATGCAGATTAACTCAGGGCATGATTATCAACATGGGACTCAAATATTATATCAATTTCAGAAACGTGGGTCAGCGGTGGACAGGACTGGCAGCTTAATGTTCCAGGATACAAATGGTACAAGAAGGATAGAAAGGGAGGCAAGAGACGAGGCGTTTTTGATAAGGGATAACATTACTACTGTACTTAGGGAGGGTATTCCTGGGAATACATCCAGGGAAATCATTTGGGTGGAACTGAGAAATAAGAAAGGGATAATTACCTTATTTGGATTGTTTTATAGATGCCCTAATAGTCAGCAAGAAATTGAGAAACAGATTTGTAAGGAGATTATCTGTAAGAATAATAGGGTAGTTATGGTAAGGGATTTTAACTTTCCAAACATAGACTGGGACTGCCATAGTGTTAAAGGTTTAGATGGAGAGGAATTTGTTAAGTGTGTACAAGAACATTTTCTGATTCAGTATGTGAATGTTCCTATGAGAGAAGGTACAAAACTTGACCTACTCTTGGGTGACAAGGCAGGGAAGGCGACTGAGTTGTCAGTGAAGGAACATTTTGGGGCCAGTGACCATAATTCTATCATTTTCAAAGTAGTGATGGAAAAAGATAGACCGGATGTAAAAGTTAAAGTTCTAAATTAGAAGGAGGCTAATTTTGACAATATTAGGCAAGAACTTTCAAAAGCTGATTGGGGGCAGATGTTCATAGGCAAAGGGATGGCCAGAAAATGGAAAGCCTTCAAAAATGAGATAACAAGAGTCCAGACACAGAAATTCATGTTAAGGTGAAAGGAAAAGCTCATCGGTGTAGGGAATGCTGGATGACCTCTTGAAAGACTTCACTATTTTTATGCTCCATTCCTTCTGAAGTAAAGGCCAACATCCTATTTGCCATTGCAAGAATTTGTCTACCAGCTTTTTGTGATTTATGCACAAGGACTTTCAAGTCCTACTGTGCTGTCCTTACCTTCAACTTTCCCCATTCAAATAATCTCCAGCTCCTCTATTCTTTGCAAAAGTGCATAACTTCTTATTTTTCTTGTAAAAGTAGGGTATTTTCTTCTGGACAGAGAACGTAAAGGGGGATCTAGCAGAGAACAAATGTTGAAAGATGAGATCAAATGGTCGAAGTATGTAAAAGATTGATGATTATCAATCGATCATTGTTTACCCCAGGAGGTGTTAAAACCCTAAGATTGTTTAAGGTGAAACTGGATAAGTGCTTCAACAAAAGGGGAAAACAACAGACTGATTGAATTAAAGTAAAGATGCCAAAGTCCCAGAGGACCGTAGTCCTGCTGTGTCATCAGAGAATGATTGGTTGTGGTTTAACCTGAGGATAACCACATCTCAGACAAGCGAGCAGGTTGAGAAGGAAAACATCTCATAATAACTTCAGCTGATGGGGAAATTGAACCTAATCTGTTGGCATTACTGTGTTACCAGCCATCCAGCCAACCAAGCTAACTGACTTCTTGATTTGAATTAGAATAGCCTGTTGCTGTCACCTTAGTGATGGCAGAGTACCCTGTACAAACCAAAAGGCTCTCATGTAGACCCTAATAAATACAATCAATGACATGATCAAAATTTAACCTTTCTCAAATACATTCATGTAACTAGTACAAGATCATCCTTGTGATCTTACAACCAAGTTCTATCCTACTTTTGCCAATTGCAGGCACATGTCCAAAGGAGCTTATGACAAGCAGGAATTTTGGTTCATTTATCTGCTTCCCCAAGCTTGGGTAGTTCAGGCCAGTGACAACAACTGAAAGATCATCCTGTTTGCAGCCAGCTAATTGTACCATATTCAAGAAAAGTTGTAGAAAAACACACACAGGAAAGTACAGGCCGGTGAGTCTCATATCTGTGGCAGAGAAATTATTGGAAAAAGTACTGAAGGACAAAGTTAATCTCCACAGGAAGATACTGGGATTAACCAAGGATAGTCAGCATGGCTTTGTCAGGGGAAGATCACGTCTAATAAATCTGATTTAATTTTTTGAAGAGGTGATGACATGTATGAAGTTTGCCTCAGAGTACAATGGGATCAGATGGACCAATGCGCTGAGGAATGGCAGATGAAGTTAAACTTAGATAAATGTAAGGTACAGCATTTTGGAAAGGCAAATCAGAGCAGGATTTACACACTTGTGGTTGGGTCTTGGGAAGTGTTGCTAAACAAAGAGACCTTAGAGTGCATGTTCACAGTTCCTTGAAAGTGCAGTCGCAGCTAGATAGGATAGTGAAGAAGGTATGCTTTCCTTTATTGGACAGAGCATTGAGTATAGGAGTTGGGAGGACATGTTGTAGTTGTACAGGACTTTGGTTAGGCCACTTTTGGAACATTGTGTGCAATTTTGGTCTCCGGCAAATCGGACTAAATTAGGTTAGGATATCTGGTCGGCATGGACGAGTTGGACCAAAGGTTCTGTTTCCGTGCTGTACATCTCTATGACTCTATGTTGATAAGGATAATGAGATTGATGTGATCTATTGGACCTCAGTAGACTTTGACTTGGTCTGATATGGCAGACTATTGAAGAAGCTTAGGAATCCATAGGATCCAGAGCAGTTTGTCTTAGTGCCAGGATACAATGGGTGATGGCTGAAGGGTGTTTTTGTAATGGTGTTTTGTGACAGCTGTGTCTGGAGGTGTACCACAGGCTTTGTTGCTGGGTCCCTTCTTGTTTGTAATGTACATTAATGATCACTATGTTAGTACTGTGATAAGTAGCAAGGAGGAAAGTCAACAGGATGATAGACTGACAGGATGATATCAATGACTGAACAGTAAGAAATGAAATCAAATCCTGAACAGGACAAGGGAGTGTGCATGGAATAGCCAGACCTTCAGAACTCAAAGTTCACAGGGCCTTGATGCCCATACATCCTTGAAGGCAATAGGACAGGTCAACAAAGTGATTAAGAAGGCATAGGGGATGCTTGCCTTTATTAGTCAAGGCATTGTAAATAATAGCAAGGAGTTAATCATAGAAATCATAGATTCCCTACAGTGTGGAAACAGGCCATTTGGCCCAACATGTCAACACTGACCCTTCAAAGAATATCCCGCCTCGCCCCATTCCTCTACCCTATTGCTGTAAATTTCCCATGGCTAACGCACCTAACCTACACATCCCTGAACACGATGGGCAATTTATCATGAGCAATTCAACTAACCTGCACAACTTTGAACTATGGGAGGAAACCGGAATACCCCGAGGAAACCCATACAGACACAGGGAGAATGTGCCAGTCAGTCATCCAAGGCCAGAATTGAACCTGGGTCTCTGGTGCTGTGAGGCAGCAGTGCTAACCACGATATAACATTGATGAGACTACAGCTGGATTGCCACACCGTAGGAAGGTTGTGATTATAACATAGAGGGTGCAAAGGAGATTCATAAGCATGTTCCCTGGCCTGGAGTGATTCAGCTATGAAGAGAGACTGGAATAGAACAAAATGGGATCCCTAAAATGTGGAAAGAGGCCATCCGGCCCATTGAATCCACAACAACCCTCTGAAGAGCATCCCACCTCCAATCCTAACCATGTAACTCCACATTTCCCATGGCTAACCCATCTAATCTGCACACCCCTGGACACTATGGACAATTTAATATGGACAATCCACCTAACCTGCATATCTTTGGACTGTGGGAGGAAACTGGAGTAGCTAGATGAAACCCATGCAGACACAGGGAGGATGTGCAAACTCCAGTCACCCAAGGGTGGAATCAAAACCAGGTTCCTGGCGCTTTGAGGCAGCAGTGCTACCACTGAGCCACTGTGCCATGAGATAGACTATGGTAGTTTTCCTTAGAAGAGAAGCTAGGCAGGGATCTGATTGAGATGTGCAATATTATGAGGGGCGCAGATATTGAATTGAATTAGCTTTATTTTCACATAAGGTGGGCAGGGAGAAACTTTTCCTTTAGTAGAGAGTCAATAACTAGACAGACACAATTTTAGACTAAGGGAATTGAAGGTTTTTTTTCACCCAGAGGAACTCACTGCCTAAAAAAGCTGATAGAGGTGGGAGCCATTGCAACATTTAAGTAGTGTTTAGATGGGCACTTGAAACGCCGTAACATACAAGGCTATGAACCAAATGCTGAAAAATAGATTGCAATAGATAGATGTTTGAAATGGGCGGCATGGTGGTTCAATGGTTAGCACTTCTGCCTCACAGCACCAAGGTCCCAGGTTCGATTCCAGCCTTGGGTGACTGTCTGTGTGGAGTTTGCACCTTCTCCCCGTGTCTGTATGGGTTTCCGCCAGGTACTCCGGTTTCCTCCCACAGTCCAAAGATGTGCAGGTCAGGTGAATTGGCCATGCTAAATTACCCATAGTGCTTGGTGCATTAGTCGGGGGAAATGGGTCTGGGTGGGTTACACTTCGGAGGGTTGGTGTGGACTTGTTGGGCCGAAGGTCCTGTTTCCACACTGTATGGAATCTAATCTAGCATGGACATAATGGCCAATGGGCCCTTCTCCATGTTGTAAAAATTCTATGACTGATCTGCCCTAGAAGCTTCCCAATAAGCTAATTAGTTGGCTTAGCTGATTGTTGGAGAGCAGAGCAAGCAATATTTTATCCATCGCACATTTCCCCTTGTTTTTAACTGTTTCTGCTTTTTAACAGCCTAGATTTATCTTTTCTTTCAGACTTTGTGTTCTTGGTAAAAAAGTGACCATCTCGGATCTTTCTCAATGCAAAGATGGTGACTTTATGCAGAAGATTGCCACATTTCCTGGGGAAGAACATGAAGAGGCAGAGAATGGTGTGATTGTTGCTGAAGGCATTGTTGAGGAATACCTAGCAGTTGACCGCCGAGAGCCGTTAGTATCATGAAAACACTATTCTTGTTTAATGACTTCTAGGATCATCACTAACAAAACATTTGCTGTTCAGTGTTTTCAGCTAAAGCTTAATCCAGAATCCTGGTTACCAGCAGCACTTCTGATGAAAGTTGGGGCTCACTCTTCCACCTCTTCAACAACAGCTCCAACTTGTATTTATGAGCAAACTTAATGTAGTGGAACATACCATTACAGGGGAGTTGAGCAGTCTTTTCAGTCAGAAGGTGCCAAGAGTCTAGAACTCACTACCTTAAAGGGTGGTTGCAGCAGAAGTTCTTGCTGCATATAAAAAATACTTGTATCTGCTGATGAAAAGCTGTAATCTACAAGATGACAGAAAAAGAGATGTAAACTGAAATTTAGGCAAGATGGTTACTTTTTGGCATGCAGATATACTAAACCAAATAAAAACCAAAAGAACCGCGGATGCTGTCAATCAGAGACAAAAGTAGAAAATATTGGAAAAGCTCAACAGGTCTGGTAGCATATGTGGAGAGAAATCAGAGTGAACATTTTGAGTTGAGTAACCCTTCTTCAGAACTCAATATAGTAAGCTAAATACATTAAATTTTATGTTTAAAAGTGTACACCTTAAAATTAGGTTTCTTGTACTATACACTTGAACTCATCCAAATTCTGTTCATATACATTCTTTGTTCATATACATAGAACATTAGGGTGCAGTACAGGCCCTTTGGCCCTCGATGTTGCACCGCCCTGTGAAACCAATCTGAAGCCCATCTCAACTACACTATACCATTCTCGTCCATATGCCTATCCAATGGCCATTTAAATGTCTGTAAAGTTGGTGAGTCTACAACTGTTGCAGTTAGTACATTCCATGCCCCTACTACCCACTGAGTAAAGAAACTACCTCTGACATCTTGTCCGATATCTATCACCTCACAATTTGAAGCTATGTCCCCTCATGCAAGCCATCACCGTCCTAGGAAAAAGGGTGTCACTGTCCACCGATCTAACCCTATGATTATCTTATATGTCTCACTTAAGCCACCTCTCAACCATCATCACTCTTAACAAAAACACCCTCAAGTCCCTCAACCTTCCCTCCATACCAGGCAACATCCCAGTAAATTTCCTCTGAACCCTTTCCAAAGCTTCCACATCCTTCTGATAATGCGGTGACCAGAACTGCACGCAATAATCCAAGTACAGCTGTACAAGATTTTTATACAGCTGCAGCATGACCTCATGATTCCAAAACTCAATCCCTCTATTAACAAACCGTATGCCTTCTTAACAGGCCTATCAACCTGGGTGGCAACTTTGGGGGAATCTATGTACATGGACACCAATATCTGTCTGCTCATCTACACTGCCAAGAATCTTATCATTAGCCCAGTACTCTGTATTCCTGTTGCTCCTTCCAAAGTGAATCACCTCACACTTTTCTGCATTAAACTCCATTTGCCACCTCTCAGCCCATATCTGCAGCATATCTGTGTCCCTCTGTAACCTACGACATCCTTTGGCACTACCCACAGCTGTACTGACCTTAGTGTCGTCCGCAAATTTACTAACCCTTCCTTCTACGCCCTCATCCAGGTCATTTATAAAAATGACAAACAGCAGTGGTACACCATTAGTAACTGAACTCCAGAATGAATATGTCCCATCAGCCACCACTTTCAGCTAGCCAATTTCTGATCCAAACTGCTAAATCACCCTCAATCCCATATTTCCGTACTTTGTGCAGTAGCCTACCATGGGGAACTTAATCAAACGCCTTACTGAAATCCATATACACCACATCAACTCTTTACCCTCATCCAACTGTTTGGTCACCTTTTCAAAGAACTCAATAAGGTTTGTGAGGCACGAACTACCCTTCAGAAAACCGTGTTGACTATTCCTAATTATAAATCCTATCCCTTATAACTTTTCCAACGCTTTACCCACAAGCAAAGTAAATCTCACTGGTCTATAATTACCAGGGTTTTCTGTACTCTCCTTCTTGAACAAGGAAACAACATTTGCTATCCTCCAGTCTTCTGGCACTCTTTCTGTAGACAATGACGACATAAAGATCAAAGCCAGAGGCTTGGCAATCTCCTCCCTCGCTTCCCAGAGAATTCTCAGTTAAATCCCATTCAGCACAGGGGACTTACCTATTTTCACACTTTCCAGAACTTCTAACCCCTCCTCCTTGTGAATCTCAATCCCATCTAGTCTAGTAATCTGTTTCTCGGTATTCCCTTATCTCCAGGTGGTCGAATGGTTAGGACTTGGTGTTTTCACCGCCGTGGCCCGTGTTCGATTCCTGGTCAGGGAATTGCTATTTTCAAGTATCTTGCTGGGAAGCATTTAAAGGCAGTATAGTGACTCAGTGGTTAGCACTGCTGCCTCACAGCGCCAGGGACCCAGGTTCAATTCCAGCCTCAGGTGGCTGTGTGGAGTTTGCACATTCTCCCCATATCTGCAAGGATTTCCTCCAGGTGCTCTGGTTTCCTCCCATAATCCAAAAGATATGTAGGCAGGTGAATTGGCCATAGTGTTAGGTGCAATAGTCAGGTAAATGTCGGGGAATGGGTCTGGGTGGGTTACTCTTTGGATGGTTGTGTGGACTTGTTGGGCCAAATGGCCTGTTTCCACACTGTAGGTAATCTAATCTAATCGACTCCTCTCACTCCACATGCAGCTTCCCCCCTATGTCCTTGATTGGTCCTAATCTTACTCTCGTCATTCTTATATATAGATAGAAAGTTTTAGAGTTTTCCCAGATCCTATCCGCCAAGAACTTCTCATGTCCCCTCCTCGCATGTCCTCCCGCCCTCCTTAAGTCTTTCCTGGCTACTTTATAACTCACAATCTCCATAACTGAGCCTTCACAACTCATCCGAACATAAGCCTTCTTCTTTATCTTGACAAAAGATTCAATTCCTTGGTAAACCATGGCTCCTGCTCTCGACAACTTCCTCCCTGTCTGACAGGTACATACTTAGTAAGGACACACAGTGGCTGTTCCTTGAATACGCTCCACATTTCTATTGTGCCGTTCCCGTGCAGTTTCCTTCCCCATTCTTATTCTTGTCTAATCGCATCATAATTGCCTTTCCCCCAGCAACAATTCTTGCCCTAAGATATACCTATCACTTTCCTTCACAAAAGTAAACGTAACTGAATTGTGGTCATTATCACCAAAGTGCTCTTCTACCTCCAAGTCTAACACCTGGCCGTATTCATTACCCAGTACCAAATCTAATGTAGCCTCGCCCCTTGTTGGCTTGTCTACATATTGTGTCAGAAAACCCTCCTGCACACAATGGACAAACACTGACTAAAGTAACTGACTAAAGTACTTGAACTGTGGTTTTCCCAGTCAATATTTGGGAAGTTGAAGTCCCCCATAACAAGTACCCCGTCACTCTCGCTCCTATCAAGAATCATCTTTGCTATCCTTTCCTCTAAATCTCTGGAACTATTCAGAGGCTTATAGAAAACTCTCAACAGGGTGACCTCTCCTTACCTGTTTCTAACCTCAGCCTATGCTGCCTCAGTTGACAAGTCCTCAAACATCCTTTCTGCCACCATAATACCATCCTTGACTAACAATGCCACACGCGCACCTCTCTTACCATCATCTCTGTTCTTACTGAAACATCTAAATCCTGGAACCTGCAACAACCATTTCTGTCCCCACTCTACACATGTATCTGAAATGACCATAACTTAGAAATCCCAGATACTGACCCATGCTGCAAGTTCACCCACCTTATTCCAGATGCTCCTGGTGTTGAAATAGACAGACTTCAAATCAACTTCTTGCTTGCCAGTGCCCTCTTGCGTCCCTGAAAACTTATTTCGGACCTCCCTGTTCTCAACCTTCTCTATACTCTAATGACAATTTAGGTTCCCATCCCCCTGGTTAAACCCACCTGAAGAGCATTAGCAAATCTCCCCCACCCCCAGAATATTGGTACCCCGCAGTTCATGTGTCAACCATCCTGTTTATAGAGGTCTCACCTACCCCAGAATGAGCCCTAATTATCCAGATATCTGAAACCTTCCCTCCTGCACCATCCCTGTAGCCACGTGTTCAATTCCTCTCTCTCCTTATTCTTCGCCTCGCTAGCATGTGGCATGGGCAACAAACCAGAGATAACAACTCTGGTTGTTCTAGCTCTAAGCTTCCGCCCTAGCTCCCTGAATTTCTACCTTAAGTCTCCATCTCTCTTCCTACCTATGTCATTGGTGCCGATGTGGACCACAACTTGAAACTGCTCCCCCTCCCCCACAAAGTTCCCAAAAACGCGATCTGAGATATCACGAACCCTGGCACCTGGAATGCAACACACCAACCTTGAGGCTCTCTTATTCCCACAGAACCTTCTGTCTGTCCTCCTAACTATGGAGTAGTCAAATAGATTCCAGTTAAGTCATAGAGATGTACAGAATGGAAACAGACTCCTCGGTCTAAATGGCCCATGCCAACCAGATATCCAACCCCAATCTAGTTCCACCTGCCAGCAATCGGTCCCTACCCCTCCAAACTTTTCCCATTCATATACCCATCCAGATGCCTTCACCACTTCCTCTGGCAGCCCATTCCACACACGCACCACCGTCTGTGTGACAAAGTTGCCCCTTAGGTCTCTTTTGTATCTTTCCCCTCTCACCCTAAATCTATGCCCTCTAAATCACCCTCAATCCCATACCTCCATACTTTGTGCAGTAGCCTACCATGGGGAACTTAATCAAACGCCTTACTGAAATCCATATACACCACATCAACTGCTTTACCCTCATCCAACTGTTTGGTCACCTTTTCAAAGAACTCAATAAGGTTTGTGAGGCACGACCTACCCTTCAGAAAACCGTGTTGACTATTCCTAATCAACTTATTCCCCACCCCAGGGAAAATACCTCATCTATGTATCCTATCCATGCCCTACATGATTTTATAAACCTCTACAAGCCTCTGATGCTTCAGGGAAAACAGCTTCAGCCTGTTCAACCTCATTAGATAAGACTCAAAACGAAAATCCTATGTGATTTCACAAACTCCTCGATCTCCATTGCTCCCTATACCCTAATCTAGACACTGATGTGAATGGTTGAGCTAACTTAACTCAGGTGGGGAGGCACTGGTGTATTGATAAAGTAACTGGTCTAATAATCCAGAATTTGGGACCCTCCTCCAAAATGGATCAACGTGGTTTTCACCAGATTCCTCATTTCCCCTCCTTTCACGATGTGTCAACTGCCCTCTGAAATCAATTAGCGATTGGCAATAACACTAGTCTGATCAGCAGTACCCAAACCCCATGAATGAATCAACAAAAATGTACAGAAATCTAACCCAGATTCTCTTCTTTAGCCTCCAACTTTTCCCACTGAAAACATGGGAATGTGTAGGGGATAATTAGTTTATACAAAAACTAAAGCTATTCTTTAGGATCCAATTCAGTTAACAAAGAGGTGACTGTGGTATAATTAGGTGATGTTAGTGGTAGACAATGCTGAATTATTCCAGAACCTAGTCACACTTGTATTGTAGACTCCTGATGGTCACTGGGTGTTATGGTAGAAGTCAGGGTAAGTAAATAAAATGAAGAATTGTGTGTTGCAGATCTGAGAAAAAAAACAGAAATTGCTGGAGAAACACAGCAGGTCTGGCATGATCAGTGAGGAGGAAGCAGATTTGACATTTCGAGACCAGTGACTCTTCATCTGCACTTCATCAGATGAAGAGTCACTAGGCTTGAAACATTAACTCTTCTTTCTCCCCACAGATTTGCTGGATCCAACAAATTTTGTTTTGTACCAGGGTAAGTAATTGTGTTTTTTCTTTGCAATTTCGTTTCCATTTTTAAGATTTTGTGTCACATGTCTACACAGGGAAGATGAAAACTATGAGAAGAAATTGGCTCCTACTTTGCAGAGTGAAAGCAGACTGGGGCTACCTCTAGTCTCTCCGAGTCACTGCAGGAGAAATATAATCGTGGCAGAGCTCTTTAATGAGGTGTGGCTGGAATTCCTGGGTTGTATGGAGGAGCTGATCCGGAAGCAGTGGGAAGGGCACGTTTCAGGTATAAAGGCAACTGAACTAGATATAGACCATTTTGAAAATTGAAACACATAATTAGTTTCAACATCAGTAGTTCTAATCCGTGAATTGATGTTGCTCTGTGGAGATTTTGGTTAAACACTAAATCTGGAGATTACTGCTGTTTAAATCACTTTATTTAAGTATTTGAAGGAATTCATAGGTCATAGAGCTGCTAAATGAGATTCAGAGGTGGTCAAAGTCAAGGAAAGGGGCTGGTGCTATTCAGAGGTCAATCCCTTGCATTCATCTCTGCTTTCAGTTGTCCCAGATTAATGCAAATGGAGGCCCCTCCCAGCCCAGCTGGCAGCTTCATCTGTTACCTAGTCAGGCCACCGGCCACTTTGCCCACCTGCCAGGAATGCAAGTAGTTGGGGAGGTTCATGATAAGGCTATTTAAGCTGGTGAGATGCCAAGGAGGAGAATATCTCTCTACAGTCAACTGGCTAATTATTTTCCTTTCTTAGCACCTCCATGGAAGTAGCTTGCAACCCAAGTGATTGATATCCAGGTCAATAACAAGAGGGCATAATTTCAAATGGAAAGGCTGAATGTTTAGAAGAGATTTGAGGAAAACCTTTTTCACCCAGAGAGTGTTGGGATCAAAAATGTACTGCCTGGGTAGGTAATTGCAATGGGGAAATCCACAAACTTCAAGAAATACTTGGATGAACACTTGAAGTGCCATAATAATCAAGAACATGGATCTGTGATGGGAAAGTAGGGCTAGTGTAGGTAGTAGTATATTTTTGGCAGTGGGCCAAAAGGCCTCTTCAGTATGATTCTATGATCTTTGCTGGAAAACTTTGATAGACTCGTGACTGAATAAAATGTCAGAACTGGTCAGAAATGCTTGGGATGATGAGCAATGCATGTTGAATTAAAACCCAAGAGTGAAGAGGAATATTTAAAATTCTGGATGTAGGTTTGCATGCTGAGCTGGAAGGTTCGTTTTCAGCTTCCAACTCAGCAAGCAAACCTACATCCAGAACCTCAACCTGAGCTACAAATCTTTTCAAAACTCGCTAATTCAATGTCATAGATTTTTTGTTCTAGTAATGACCAGACGCATTCCCTGATAGTTGGTGACCATGTGACATAACTTACTCTTGGAAGTCCAGCAAGAACTCAAGTTTCCTGTCACTAAAGAAACTGAAGTAACTGCTGAGAGGCTGGTATGCTGTCACCAAGTCACCCCCCATTTACACATGCACAGTACATTGACTTCTACCAGCTGGCTCTGAGCAGTCCCTGGAGTGAGGAGACTCTCTAAGACTCCTGTTTATATTTGACAGCCAGAGCTTCCTGATGGTGCAGGTTAATAGCCTCAATCAAGGATCTCATACTCACCTTTTCCAATCCCTACATTCATCACAATCACCACCAAGTCTGCGGATGTCAGCCTGTTCTTTTTCCTGTAGCTTCTCTTGGGACATTTTCACCTTGGTCTTGTTCTTCCTACTCTGACTCCTTCACAGGCAGCGTGTGCTGGACCATAGCCTGTCCCTTGCACCTAGAGCATCTCGGGCGAAATTCCTTCTCTTCTTCAGGTGGTACCATTATCAAGGTTGTGACGTTGGCTGCATCCATCTTGGACTCTGACGTATCTTCAATACTAGATAGAAGGGGAAAGCCCACAGTTTCTGACAGTCTTTCTGGCTGTTCTGAGGGGTCAGGTATGTTTTGCTCCTGCCCCATTTGTTCAGGATTGCCTCACCTACTCAAATTGTGTGTGTCACAGGGCCTGACCTCATGTTGACCTTGACTCCTATCTATGCTGAGCCATTTCTGTCATTTTGACATCAAACTTTGTCCTCTGGAGTCAGTTGTCTCACTCAAAGGAGGCATGTTGCTGAAATTAGCATTCCTGATGCTCAAAGTTTGTGAGAAGATTTGTCGCTCGGGTGCTCAATGTTGTGGTTCAGTTTGCGGAGCTGGGAATTTGTGTTGCAGACGTTTCGTCCCCTATCTAGGTGACATCCTCAGTGCTTGGGAGCCTCTTGTGAAGCGCTTCTGTGATGTTTTCTCCGGCATTTATAGTGGTTTGTCTCTGCCGCTTCCGGTTGTCAGTTCCAGCTGTCCACTGCAGTGGCCGGTATATTGGGTCCAGGTCGATGTGTTTGTTGATAGAATCTGTGGATGAGTGCCATGCCTCTGGGAATTCCTTGGCTGTTCTCTGTTTGGCTTGTCCTATAATAGTAGTGTTGTCCCAGTCGAACTCAAGTTGTTTGTCATCTGCATGTGTGGCTACTAAGTCTTACCGCAAATTCAGCCCAAGCTCTGTGTCAGATATGTAGATGACATCTTTGTAATCATTAAAAACACAGAAATAGAAAACACACACCGGATCATCAACGCCACACTCACAGGAATCAGATTCACTAGAGAGGAAGAAAAGGACAACCAACTCCCATTCCTAGATGTGATGGTACAGAGAACACCAAATGGAGAATTCACCACAAAGGTATACAGGAAAGCCACACACACAGACCTAGTCCTGAACTATGAAAGCAACCACCCCAACACACACAAAAGAAGTTGCATCAAGACATTGTTCAAAGGGCCACAACACACTGCAGCACACCAGAACTGCAAAATGAGGAAGAAGAACACCTCTACAAGGTATTCGTCAAAAACAGATATCCCCGCAATTTCATCAACAGATGCCTAAGGAAAAGACAATGGAATGAGGACATGCCACCACCCAAAGGACTAGCCATGTTACCATACATCAAGAACATTTCTGAACTGACAGCCAGACTACTACGACCACTAGGACTCATAACAGCACCCAAGCCAACAGCCACTCTCAGACAACAACTCACCAGGACAAAGGACTCGATACCCAGCATGAGCAAAACCAACGTAGTGTACAACCAGCTATCCTTAGTAGCCACACATGCACATGACAAGCAACATGAGTTTGACTGGGACAACACTATTATTAAAGGACAAGCCAAACAGAGAACAGTCAGGGAATTCCTAGAGGCATGGCACTCATCCACAGATTCTATCAACAAACACATCGACCTGGACCCAATATACCGGCCACTGCAGCGGACAGCTCGAACTGACAACTGGAAGCGGCAGAGACAAATCACTATAAATGCTGGAGGAAACATCACAGAAGCGCTTCACTGGAGGCTCCCAAGCACTGAGGATGGCACCGAAACAGGGGACGAAACATCTGCAACACAAATTCCCAGCTCAGCGAACAGAATCACAACATTCCTGATGCTGTTTTGCCTTTGCCCCCCCCCCCCAGGTTCTGGAAGATAATGTTTATCCTCGTGCAGAGTCTTTTCCTCATCAGCAATTCTGCTGGAGCTACCTCTGGTGGTCTCTGGGCACATGAAGGGTGGTCCTGTAATCAAACAGGAACCAGGACAGTTTAGTATTGAATGAAGTTGTAGGTTGTTACTTTAAATCTGCCTTCAATGTTTGACTGTTGTTTCTGCCAAACTTATGGAGCAGTCCGAACATGCCAAGTGCCATTTGACTTCAGGAAATACTCAATATCCCTGCTGTTAAATGATGTCCCATTGTCCGTGACCAATATTTCTGGGAGTCCGTGTCGTGTGAATGATGCTCGCAGCTTTTCAGTCATCATTCCTGAGTTTCACGAATGAACTCTGTGCACGTACAACCACTTTGAATGGGCATCCACAATGACTAAGAACATTGAGTCCATGAAATGACCAACATAGTTGACGTTTATCCAAATCCATGAATGTGAGGGAGCTGCTGGCAATATTGCTCCACCAATGCAGTTATGTCAGCATCCACTCCTGGTCACTAGACATAACTTCTTATGAACACCTTAATTTTGGAAACCCTGGATGACCTTGGTGGAATTCAGCCAGTATATAGCAGCAATGTTTGCTCAGGATAATCAGTCTTGCTCCCCACCTTTCTCTACGGTGATCTGGTCTCGCTGGATCTGGAAAGGTTTCAAATCTGGTTATGATGGTCGTTTTGTTTTGCCCATCACCAACAGCTGTTTTAGTTTTGCCATGACAGAATCTTTTTGTGACCACAGTTGGATATTGTCAGCAGTGACTGGAAAAGTGTCCAGACAGTTAAACCCAGAATGGACTCTTCCAGTGGAGGCACCACCAGTGGTGTATCTGCTAGTGGGAGGCAGCTCAAGGCATCCACATTTGCAACTTGGCCTCCTGGACAGTGTAATTGGCCTCCTAGACAATTATTTGTAATTGTACCCGCTGAGAATAAGGGCCCACCACCGCATTCAACTTGGCGTGGCAAGGTTGCTCATTGGTTAGCACTGCTGCCTTACAGTGCCAGGGACCCGTGTTTGATTCCAACCTCGGGTGACTGTCTGCATGCCGTTTGTACATGCTCCCCATGTCTCCGTGGGTTTCCTCCGGGTGCTCCAGTTTCCTCTCAAAATCCAAAGATGTGCACGTTAGTTGAATTGGCCATGCTAAATTGCCCATAGTGTTCAGGGATGTGTAGGTTAGGTGCATTAGCTAGGGGTAAATATGGGAAATAGTGTAGGGGAATGGGTCTGAGTGGGTTACTCTTCGGAGGGTCGGTGTGGTGTCGTTGGGCCGAAGGGCCTATTTCCACACTGTAGGGGTTCTATGAATCTAATAGAAGCTATGGGCAGCACAGCCTTGTCTTATTTAGGTAACCCCAGCAGGAGTTTGTGGTCTGTTACTGTTACAAATTTACATCCAAAAAAGTATTGGTGCAATTTGCTCATTCCAAAGATGACTGCCAAACCTTCCTTCTCTCTGTGGGTATATCGTTGTTCACAATCAGCCAGCGTCGTTAAGCATATGCTAAGCAGGCGTTCCTCTCCATTGGACCACTGGTGAGCCATCACTATCCCGATACCTGGGGGGAGGCATTGCATGTCACTTGGGATTGTAGTGGCTACTTAACCAAGTCTGACCCCTCTTCAATAGCAAGTGTGAAGATGTCAAGATGGAGGCTAGATTACTTTTGAATTTCCCAAACTAATTCACCAACCCAAGGAAAGACCTAAGCTCCAGTACAGACATGGGATCCGGGTCATTTTTGTTCACCCTCACTTTATCTTCTGACAGGGATAACACAGTTTTGTCAACTCTGTAATACAAGTGGGTCACTTGGGGTGCCTGGAACACATATTGTCCCCTTCTAAGGTGTACATCTGCCTGGGAGAAACGTTTAAGCATTATGTCCGCGTTCTTCAAGTGCTCTTTATTGGTCTTCCCGGTTATTAGCACACCAACCAGATAAATGATAACCTGGGATAGACCTTGTGAAATATTTTCCATCATCCACTGGAAAAGGGCTCAGGCTGATTATACCCTAACTGTCAGTCTTGTGTATTGGTACAAGCCCTTATGTATTAGTTGTGGGACTCCGCATCTAGTCTTAATTACAGGTAGGTGTGGCTCATGTCCAGCTTTGTGAAGGACAGCCATACCAGTTTTGCACACAAGACTGGATTCTGAAGGACATTTTAGCTACTTGGCCAAGACTTTACTTTGTTTTGGGGTTTTGCTGCGGACTAACCTAGGATCCCTCTGCTCAGGATGTGCCCTGCGTGAGTATATGCAGTTGGCTCCACTCAAATGGTGTCCACTTCCGTTGGGATGCCCTGCAACTCACGTGCTCAACTTTGCCCTTTCTTCTTATTTATTTGTGGGATGAGGACATCGCTGGTTAGGCCATCATTTGTTGCTTATCCCGATTTGATCAGAGGGCAGTTAAGAGTCAACTACATTGCTGTGGGTCTGGATTCACAGATGGACAGATCAGGTAAGAATGACAGTGTCCTTCCCTAAAGGACATAAGTGAACCAGATGGATTTTTCCTGACAATCAGCAGATGTTCCATTAGAACTCTTAATTACAAATTTTTGAATTGAATTCAAATTCCGCATCTGCTGTAGCGGGATTTGAACCTGAGTCTGCAGAACATTACCGAGGTCTCAGTCCATCAATAATACCACTAGGCCATTGACTTCCCATAACAAAGCCAATTGTAGTGCCTTTTTGAAGTCCGGTTGGGCTTCACCTAGCAGGTGTTTTTGCATGGTTATGTCATTAATCCCACATAAAATGGTCTCTCAGCATCTCATTCACAAAATCACATGCTTCTGCCAGTAGTCTTAACATCGTCACAAATCCCAATATAGGTTCCATATGTTCTCAAACAGCTGAATAAAACTGATAGGGTTTCATAATTAGAGGAGGCTTGGAGTTGAGTTAATCTGCTGCTTGAAACCTTGTTTATGCCTTTTTTCACTTTCATAACAATTCAACTCTAATGCCCTTTTCACTGACCTTTCATGGAATATTGAAATATCTACTTCCAATCTCATCCCTGCCCTTATTGACTTGCAATGCATCCAATTTTAAATTCTCATCCAAATTCTTCCAAGATTTTATTGTCCCTATCTTTGTAAGTTTCTCCAGTATTAGAAAGCTGTACATATTCTGCATTCTGCAGATTCTGTCCTCTTTAAGCATTCTTTTCCATTGGTCAATTGTCTCTTCTCAGCCTCTCACTTTGGAATTTCCTTCTTAATCACCTGAAACGTCCTGTCTTCCAAGCCCACCTTGTTGATCCACCTCAATCATCCCTTCTCAAATCATCTTTCTCAGGTGATGATAAAGTTTTAACTTAATGTGCTTGAGAAATACCTTTCATTATAAGTATTTTCAAAGATGCTATACCAATACGGAAAAGAATGTGGAAGATTTAAATTATGTATCTTTTACAATCAAAATTCTTTACAATCAATGTTGAGACAGAGTAATTTCGTATTGTTGGAAATGCCAACAGTTAATTTATTACTGTCATTTTGGTGACTCATAGTTTAAATTAAATTAGTCCCAAAATTGCCCTAATAATAAATACAAACCAATGTATTAATTTGGATACATATTAAGCTAATAACAAAACTTTTAAATTGATTGCAGGAAGCATTAACTTAATTTCATCTGTATAGCTCTGCAGGAGTTGTGGGATATTTCTCTGAAAGTCTCTGGATGGTGGCACAGACTTGAGTTTTTTTTTAAACATACATTTAAGGCCAAAATTACGTTATTGAATGTAACTTCACAAACCATCAACGGCAATCCTCCCTCCAAGACAGAGGCTCACTAGCAATGTTGGTAGAATGCATCGCCTGCATAAAATGTTGAGCAGTATTGGAAAATGAAATGACCAACAGCTGTCCCACAGCTTACTTGGTACAATCCATTTTGTGCAGTCTTTCTTCAGTAATCCACTCTCCACTTTTGTCTGACTTCATATTGAGGACACCTTCTGTCATGTTGTATGCAACTACTACAGTGTTAAGAGTTTGACACTGTGAGCTATAGCAGCAGAGTTGTTTTCAACATAATCTGTAACATCATAAATCAGTATGACACCCACTTTACCATTACCATCAAGCCAAGTGAACCAACTCTGGTTTGATGAAAAATGCAGGAGGACATGCCAGAAGCAGCAGCAAGCATAGTAAAAATGAGGTGTCAATATTTTGAAGCTGCAACACAGGTCTACTTGATATATGTTCAAAATCACATGGTGTTTAGGTTGAGTATAAGGAAAGAAAGTGTTCACACTGGTAACAGATTTGAGAGTCATTGCACCCCAATTACATTGATTAACAAAAGTAGAATTGGAGGCACAAAGAAAGATCTTTTTGAACAGTGAGTGGCATTCATGAGGGCATTGGATGATCCTTTGAACAGAAAAGGTGTGTAGGGGTTTGGGGCAAAGGCAGTAGATTATCACAAGGTAATAGAATGGTGTAGGCATGATAGACTGAATTTTTTTTTTTCTCTAAGCCTGGAGATAGACCCTTCGGCCCAAATTGGTCCATGCCAATTGAAATGTCCATCAATGCTAACCTCATTTCCCTGCACTTGTCCCATATCCTTCTAAATCTTTCTGAACCATGTATTTGTCCAATGCCTTTTAAATGTTAATGTACCTGCCTCAACCACCTGTGCTGGCAATTCATTCCAGATGCGTACTACCCTTTGTGTCAAAAAAATTGTCCCTCAGGTTCCCTTTTATTCTTTCCCCTCTAACATTAAACTAATGCTTCTAGTCCTTGATTCTCCAACCTTGGGATAAAGACTGAGAGTCTTCACCTATCCATGCCTTTTATGATCTTATACATTTCTATAAGATCCCCCCTCAGACTCCTATGCTGCAAAGAAGAAAGTCCAGATTGTCCAACCTCTCCCAAAACTCAGAACCTTGAGTACTGGCAACATCCTTGTAAATTTCTTCTGCACTCTTTCCACTTTAATAACATCCTTACCAAGTTGACCAAAATTGAACACAATACTCCAAGCAGGGCCTTACCAACATGCTGTACAACTGCAACATAACTTCCCAACTTCTCTTCTCAGTGCCCTGACTAATGAAGGCCACTGTGCCAACAGCTTTCTTTATCGCCCTGTCTACTGCTTTCAGTGCACCTGAACTCTAAGGTCCCTCTGTTCCATTACACTCCTTAAGGCCCTACCAATCACTATGAAACTCCTACCTTGACTTGACTTTCCAAAATGCAAGATTTCACACTTAACTACATTAAACTTAATTTGCCATTTCTCAGCCCACTTGCCCAACTGATCAAGGTCCTGCAGCAATTTCTGATAACCTTCCTCACTATCCATGATACCCCCTATTTTAGTGTCATCTGCAAGCTCAGTAATCATGGCTTGTATATTCTCATCCAAATCATTGATATAGATAACAAGCAGCAATAGCCCAGCACTGACCCCTGAATCATGCCACTCATCACAGGCCTCTAGACCAACAAGCACCATTCCACTATTACACTCTATTACCTACCATCAAACCAACTGTGCATCCATTATGCCAGCTCCCCCAGATCCATGCGATCTAATCTTCCAGAGCAGCCTACCATGTGGAACCTTATCAAAGGCCTTACTGCTGCTCCTCTGATGCTGCCTGAACTGCTGTGCTCTTCCAGCACCACTAATCCAAAATCTAGTTTCCAGCATCTGCAGGCATTGTTTTTACCTCCATAAAGACTAAGCCTACTGCCCTGTCCTCATCAACCTTCTTGATCACTTCACCAAAGAACTCTTAATAAACTTGTGGGGCATGTTTTCCCACCCACAAAGCCATGCTGACTACTTCTAATCAAACTCAGTCTTTTCAAATGCATGTATATCTTATCCCTCAGAATCTTCTCAAAGAACTGACCTGCCACAGATATTACGCTTACTGGTCCATTGTTCCCAGGTTTTTCTTTGATGCCCTCATGAATAAGAGCACACCATTTGCTACACTCCAGTCTTCTGGGACCTCACCTGTGGCTAGCGATGATGCAAAAATATCAGCTAGGGACCCCACAATTTTTTCTTCTGCAGCCTCTTGCAGGGTTCTTGGATATATCTGGTCAGGACCAGGAGATTTATCCACCTTCACACATTGAAATACATCTAACACCCCCTTTCCTTTGATATGGGCTGTCCCAAAGATATCACCACTAGCTTCTCCAAGTTCCTAAGTTTTCACGTTTTTCTTCATAGTAAAAATAGGGGAGAAATATTTATTGAGGACTTTGTCCACCTACTCCAGTTCCACATTTACATGTCCATTTTGATCCTTGAGGGGTCCTGTTCTGTCTCTAATTATTTCTTTTTCCTTTAATATACTTAACTAACATCTATGGATTTTCCCTAACCATCTCAGCCAAGGCTATCACATGCCCCCTTTTCGTCTTCCTTATCTTCTTCTTCCATAAACCCCTGTATCCCCGACATTCCTCCAGGGATTCCCAGCTGCCTGTACCTGAGTCATGCCTCCTCCGTTTTTCTGGTCAAAGTCTCAATATCTCTTGTCACCTAGTATTCCTTTTTCTTGCCAGTCTTGCCCTTCACCCTCAAAGGAACATATAGGAATCCAAACAAGCAGACAAAACACATCCAGAAACCCTAGCCACTCCCTTCTACATCAAAGACATCTCAGAAATAACTGCCAGACTACTCAGACCCCTTGGCATCATGGTAGCCCACAAACCCACTAACACACTAAAACAGCAGCTAATGAACTTAGAAGACCCAATACAGACAACAAGCAAAACTAATGTCATTTACAAAATATCGTGCAAGAACTGTAACAAACACTATATTGGACAAACAGGCAGAAAACTAGCCATCAGAATACATGAGCATCAACTGGCCACAAAACGACATGACCGTCTCTCACTAGTATCCTTACATACAGATAAGGAGGGAAACCACTTCGACTGAGACAACACATCCATTCTAGGATAAGCCAAACAGAGAAATTCACGGGAATTCCAAGAAGCATGGCAGTCCAACCGGAACTCTATCAACAAACACATCAAGTTAGACCCCATCTACCATCTCCTGAGAAAAAGAACAGGAAATGACATCACCAACCCAAAGAAACCCAAACATATAAATAGAAAGCAGGAATCATCAGCAATGCTTTGTCCAGAGGCCCACTGAAGATATTACCTAGGAGGGTGACGAAACATCTGGAAATGAACCTTCCAGCTCAGCAAGCAAACCTAAATCCAGAACATATAGAACTTGAACTCTAATTATCTCACTTCTAACGACCTTCCACTTGCCAGACATCCCTTTGCCTGCAAGCAAACTACTCCAATCAACCCCTGCAAGTTCCTGTCTAATTGAACCAAAATGCGCCTTGCCTCAATTTAGAAATTGAACCTGTGGATCAGTTTTGACCCTCTCCATAATTATTTTAAACTTAATAAAACAATGACCACTGTTGCAAAAAAGCTCCCCCAAGGCCATCTCAGTCCTATTTCTGCCCTATTTCCCAAGAGTAGGTTGTGTTTTGTCCCTTCCCAAGTAGGACCCTCGATACTGCTTGAGGAAACTTTGCTGAACAAATGCTACCCCATTTAAGCCCTTAACACTAAGGCAGTCCCTGTCTATGTTAGGAAAATTAAACTTCCCAGTGTAGCAACACTGTTGCTCCTGCAACTCTCCCCAGTCTCCCTATATATTTGTTCCTCCAATTCTTGTTGATTATTTGGGGGCGAACTGTGCAACATGAATAATGTCACCATCCCCTTCTTATTTCTTAGCTCCACTCTCAAAGCCTCACTGGATGATCCTTCAATTATTTCACCTCTGACCATTGCTATGATACTGTCTTAATCAAAATGCAACTCCCCCTCCCCTCTTTCTTGCCTGAAGCACCGGTACCCTGGCACATTAAGCTGCCAGTCCTGTCCCTCCCTTAGCCAAATGTCTGTAATAGCTATAATATCCCAGTCCCATGTACCTATCCACACCCTGAATTCATCAGCTTGTCAGTCTTCTTGCATTGAAATAGATGCAAGTTAATCCAAGAGGCATTTCTTGCTCTCTGTTGTGTTCCACCCTGATCTGTCTCTTCAACATACTATTTCTGCTTACTGTATCTCCTTCCAGCCCCGGACTTCACTCCCTCGTGTCAAGAATCCCAGCCCCCTGCTGATCTAGTTTAAACCCTCCCTTGTAGCACTAGCAAACCTGGCTGCCAAACTATTGGTCCCCCTCCAGTTCAGGTGCAACCTGTCCCTCTTGAACAGGTCACCTCTGCCCCAGAAAGATCCCAGTGATCTAAAAATCTGAATGCCTGCTCTCTCCACCATGTTTTAGCCACTCATTCATCTTACATGAGTGGTTAGGATCTGGAATAGAGCATAGAACATTACAGCGCAGTACAAGCCCTTTGGCCCTTGATGTCGCGCCGACCTGTGGAACCAATCTGAAGTCCATCCAACCTACACTATTCCGCTTTCATCCATATGTTTATCCAATGACCATTTAAATGTCTATAAGGTTGGCGAGTCTACTACTGTTGTAGACAGGCTGTTCCAGACCCTTACTATTCTCTGAGTAAAGAATCTACCTCTGACATCTGTCCTATATCTATCACCCCTGAATTTAAAGCCATGTGCCCTCATGCTAGCCATCACCATCTGAGGAAAAAGGCTGTCACTGTCCACCCGATCTAACCTTCTGACTGACTGATATGTTTCAATTAAGTCACCTCTCAACCTTCTGTCTATTGAAAAGTACCTCAGCCTTTCCTCATAAGACCTTCCCTCCATACCAGGCAACATCCTAGTAAATCTCCTGTGAACCCCTTCGAAAGCTTCCAAATCCTTCCTATAATGTGGTGACCAGAACTGTACGCAATACTTCAAGTGTGGCCACACAAGAGTTTGGTACAGCTGCAACATTATATCATTGTTCCGAAACTCGGTCCCTCTACCAATAAAAGCTAATACATCATGTGCCTTCTTAACAACCCTATCAATCTGGGTGGCAACTTTCAGGGATCTATGTACATGGACACTGAGATCTCTCTGCTCATCTACACTATCAAGAATTTACCATTAGTCCAGTACTCTGTATTCCTATTGCTCTCTCCAAAGTGAATGACCTCACACTTTTCTGCATTCAACTCCATTTGCCAACTCTCAATCCAGCTCTGCAGCTTACCTATGTCTCTCTGAACCTGCAACATCCTTCAGGAATGCATTGCCTGATAAAGTGGTTGGTGCCAGATTCCACTAAGGCAAAAAGTAAGTTTAAGGGGAGGCAATGACACAATACTATTGTACAGAAAATAATCTATAGACCCAAGATGGAGACATGGAACACATGGTGAAATTTGAATTCAATTAATAAGTATGATTTCAAAGCATGTCTCATGATGATCATGAAACCATTGTCGATTGTCCTAAAATAAAAGACCTCTGCTGACTGATAACCTGCATGCGACTCTAATCCCAAACCAGTGAGATTGATTTTTTAGTGACCTCTGAAGTGGCCAAAAATAGAAATGGAAGAAATGACTTTCTGATATTATTATATTCAACCTTAATCATTAGGACTGATCTTTATGCAATCTGTGTGTTCCACAGATGAAGAGAAGAGCACTGCCTCAGACGAAAGTGCAGGAATCGAGCAAACAAATTTGTTCTTGCCCCTTGAACCGCAGTTATCACAAGTTCGAGTACCAGCTTTGACCTCTTATTTAACAAAATCTCAGGTTAGTGTGGACATGTGGACAGAGTTAATACAATGCGGAACTTTATTTAAATTGAAGTACTAGTTAGGCATCAGTTGAAGTGCTGAACACAGTTGAGATAATCACATCATACCAATCTGGGAAAGTGGGAAAATGTAAAATTATGTACTTTAGCATGAAGAATGGAAGCGCTGAATGGTATTTGAATTAGATTTATTGTAACGTGTACTTGAATTACGAAACAGCAAGAGTACATGAAAAGTATACAATATTGGCAACACATGGCATCATCTTACAAAGTACTTAAGTACAAAAAAAAATTAAAATGTTGCACTACGTTGCTAATATATATATATATATATAGTATAAGTTAGGAAAATAAGAAATAAAGCTAAAAAGAAAGACATTGCACTTTTTCCATAAGGGCTTACACGTGGTCTGACCAGGCTCCACTGGTTCCCAACCAGTAGCTATGTTCACTGCAGGCCCACTGGCCGGACAGAGGGATTTAGGAGTCCTTATGCGTAAATCACAAAAAGCTATTATCGAGATTCAGCATGAATAGGGAAGACATTTATTTCAAAGTGAATGGAATATAAAAATAGAGAAGTCTATATAAGGTACTTGCCAAACCACATCTAGAGTAGTGTTAACCGTTTTTATTTAATTGTCTAAGAAAAGATATACTGGCATGAGGCAGTTCAGAGAAGATTCATGAGGCTGATCTTGGGTATGAAGAGATTTTCTTAATGAGGAGAGGTTGAGTATATTAGATTTGTATTGACTGGCATTTAGGAGAATGAGAGGCAACCTTATTGAACCAGAGAGGAGTCTTCGGGCTAAACAGAGCAGATATTGAGAGGTTGTGACTTCTTCTGGTAGAATCTAGGGCCAAAGGACATAATTGTAAAATCAAGGAATTGCCTATTTAAGACAGGGATAAGAAGGAATTTCTTCTCTAAGTAGAGTGGAATTCTTCCCTGCAGCAAGCTGTTGAGGGTGGAATGTTAAGTATGTGCATGTCTGAGATAGACAGATTTTTAATCTCTAAGGGAATCAAAGGATATGAGGAAAAGGCAAGAAAGTAGAGTTGAGAATTAGCTGTGATCTTACTGAATAGTGGAGCAGACTTCAGCTTATAGTCATATAGGATAGAAGTGACATTGCAGAAATATGTGGCAATCAGGATATCGAACTAAGGGAGGAACGCAAGAAAATTATAATTACCAGGGAACTGGTACTGACCAATTGTTAGGGCTATGGACTGACAAGTGTCCAGGTCCTGATGTACTTCATCATCGGGCTTTAACATTTTTGCAATAGTTTTAATTTTCCAAAGTTTCTGAGATTCAGTAAACATTCCATTTGAATGATAAATACAAAATATAATTCCTTTGTTCAAAAAGAGAGGGAGACAAAAAGCGAGACCAGCCAGTCAGCTTAACATGTGTCATAAGGAAAATGTTTGAACATGCACGGTACTAAGGAACAGACAACATGATTTTATGAAAGGGAAATCAAGTTTAACCATGTTTATTGGCGTTCTTTGAGGAAATTACATGCTGTGGATGTACTGTCCTCAGATTTCTAGGAACCAATTGATAAGATGCCATATAAATGTTATTGCAGAAAATTGAACCTCATGGTGTAGGAGGTAGCATATTGACATGCCTCAATAACAAGAGATATGTTAATTTGTTCTTTTCCAGGTTGACAAGGTGTAACCAGTGGTGTGCTTTTTTACAATTTATAGAAATGATTTGGTGAAGAGACAGAAGTATGGTTGTAAATTTTAATAAAGATGACACAAAGAAGGGTAGAAAATTAAATTGTGAAGAAGACATTGCATAGCTATGAAGTGATATATGTTGGTTAAGTGAATGGAGAAAGAAATGCCAAATGGTATGTAATATGGGAAAATGCTGAAATTGTCCACTTCTGTGGAATGACAGAAAAGGAAGCAGAACTAGATGGCCTCTTGAAAAGCAAAGGATAGAGCCATCTGGTTTCATTTTTTGGAAGTCTGTCTTGTTTAATTCTCTAGATTTCTGATGTTTTTTGAATAAGGCTGTGATTTGATTCTCTAGTTGTGGGGTCGTGCTTGTAGCCTGACCACCCACTTCACATTCAATAACAAGACCTGCAAACAAATCAACAGAACACCCATTGGATCACCAATTTCAGGGTTTCCAGCAGAAGCAGTTATTGAGGTACTCGGGAAAGAACAGCTCTCCCAACCATCCAACCCAAACTTTAGTTCCACTATGTGAATGACACCTTTGTTGTCACCAAACGAAACAAATAAAGGAAATGTACAATACCATCAATAATATCCTTACTGGCATAAATTACACAAAAGAGGAAGAGAACACAACAAACTGCCATTCCTAGGTGTCACAGTAGAGTGAGCACTCAATGGGGAACTTCAAACCTGCGCCTACAGGAAAACAACGCATGTGGACCAAATACTGAACTACAGAAGCAATCATCCCAACATCCACAAACGAAGCTGCATTAGAACATTATTTCAATGAGCCACCACACACTGCAGCACTGAAGAACACAAAGAAGGGAAGAGAAATATATGTACAGCGTATTCAAGAAGAACGGATACCCAATAAACATAGTCCACCGATTTCTTTAGCAATAAATCCAAACAAGCAGAAACAATGCGCCCAGAAACCCGAGCCACTTTACCCTACATCAAAGGCATTTCTGAAATGAATTCCAGACTACTCAGACCTCTTGGCATCATGGTAGCCCACAAACTTACCAATGCACTAAAACAGCGGCTAATGAACTTACAAACAACAAGCAAAATGAATGTAATTTACAAAATACCTTGCAAGGACTGTAACAAATACTACATCGGACAAACAGGTAGAAAATTGGCCACTAGGATACATGAACATCAACTAGCCACAAAAATACATGACCCACTATCACTCGTATCAATAAACACATCGATTTGGACTCCATCTACCGTCCTCTGAGTAAAAAAAACAGAAATGACATTACCCACCCAAAGAAACCTAAACACATAAATAGAAAGTGGGACATGCCACCAGCGCTTCACCGTAGGCTCACTGATGATGTTACCTCGTATGGTGATGAAACTTGACAACAAACCTTCCAGCTCAGTGAGCAAACTTGCATCCAAAATCTCAACCTGAGCTACAAAACTTTTCAAAAATTGTGAATGCCTAAGTTTCTGTAAATGGTGGTGGTACTGAGCCATTTTTGGTGATGGGCATCAGAATTTGACCTTTAGTACTTTCACTAAGTAGTGTTCAATTTGAAGGAGTTTTTATTCATCAGTTGGTGAAAAACAATACATGGTAATTAGTAAGTGGTTGCGTTTTCTGTGTTTGATCCAGAGGTTCATTAAATCCTGAGTTGATATTTTCCAGTGCCACTTATAACCTGATGGCCCAGGATGATGATGTCTGGGATGTTGACTGATGTGTATAATTCTATACATGATTTGGAGATGCCGGTGTTGGACTGGGGTGTACAAGTTAAAAATCACACAACACCAGGTTATAGTCCAACAGGTTTAATTGGAAGCATACTAGCTTTCGGAGCGATGCTCCTTCATCAGGTGATAATCCTTCATCAGGTGATATACATGATTCTATACATGTTTCCCTAACCTTGGTACCAATCCACACATGTTGCTGACAAGAAGTTTGCAAGCAGAGGGCTTTCATTTTCCTTTGACATGTCTTGGTTGATTGCTAATATTGCAGTTGGCTGGACCATTCACCTTTTTTTCTTTTCTAGCGATTTGATTCAACTGAGTGGCTTGCTATGCAACTTCAGAAGACATTTAAGAGTCAACCACGATGGTGTGGATCGGGAGTCACATACAGGACAGATGAGGTAAGGATTCTGGAACCAACAGGACTTTTATGACAATCCCTCAGCTTTATAGTCACTTCTATTGGTTTTAGCTTTATATTTATTTATTTTGGTTAATATTAATTCAAAATCTGAATTTGTGTCTTTTGCAAATTGGTTGAAACCTCCAGACTACTAGTTTAGTACATGATAGCTTACTCTAAGCAATGCAGAAAGAAGCTTTTTTGTTCTTTCCACCTCAAGTGGATATTTGTAAAGGATATCTATTTAGTCATTTGTTCCAAACCTTTGTAAAGTAAAATCATAACTTTATATCATGAAGATCTGTCAGTACTTTCACAATTCCCACTTGCCAGTCTATAATCAACTCCTTGTAATCTTTGGGCCTTTGTCAATAGCTAACTAATTTTCTAACTTTCCACTTCTTATTCTGCAGTATGTATCATGTCCTTTGAGCTCTGCAATGTCAACTCTGTAGTTTTCTGTGTTCAACTCTGCAGTCTGCTGAATTACCTTTCACGTGAAGCATTACAATTCAGGATTCAGAGGAGCAGGTGTTGGACTGGGTGGAGAAAGTTAAAAATCACACAACACTAGGTTGGACTATAATCTAGTGTTGTACAATTCAAGAAAATACTATCTTGCCCAGTGTGTCCATGTTATTGTTTAAGATCCACACCATCTTCCTCCCATCCAGCTTCATCTCATCCCATCAAAATATCCATATGTTCCTTTCAACTTTACATGCTTAATTATCTTTCCTACAAATGCACCAAATCTGTTATCCTCAGCTACTCTCTGTGGTCATCTGTTCCAAATTTTCACTACTCTTTTGGTTAACAAAGTTTCTCCTGAATTCCTTCTTGCATTTTTTTGTGACCATCGTATATGTATATCTCCAAGTTATGTCTGCCCACAGGAGGTAACTTCAACCCTTTGTAATCAGGTATTCCTCTGTCTTATCCAGCAAAGAAAGCACCAAGTCCTTCTTGATAGGCATAACCTCTCAGTTCTGATATCATCCAAATACATCTTGTGTTTTCTTCTCCAGTACCGTAATGTCTCTTTTATAACAAGAGTGGAACTTTTCATTGTGCCACAAGTGTGGTTTAACCAATGTCTACTTTTTCATTCCACCCCCTTGAGAAGAACATGCTATATTTTATCTATTTTTTAAAGGCATATAATTCTCAATTTTAATTTTAACAATTGTTGAAGCATCAATTAAGAGTAAGTGAGGACTGCAGATGCTGGAGATCACAGACGAAGAGTGTGATGCTGGAAAAGCACAGTTGGGCAGGCAGCATCCGAGGAGCAGGAGAATCGACATTTCATCATAAGCCCTTCATCAGGAATGAAGCTTCATGGAATGCTGCCTAACTGTCTGTGCTTTTCCAGCACCACACTCTTCGACTCTGAAGCATCAATTGCCCTTTGAAGAAATGAACAACAGTTCTATCAGCACCAGTCTCATGGAACATTACTTCACACTATTTTCTAATTTGAATAGCCATCTTTAACCCCCTATTCTGCTTTCTGTTTTGCTTTTGAATTAGTTACTCAGAGTAATATGTTCTGACACTGACCAAAGAGCAGGTTATATTGAACTTGATATTTTATGATGTGTCAGCATTAATTAACAACATGAAAGTAAATGCATCCTTGGGTAGCAGTTAGTATAATATGATCGAATTTTACATCCAATTTTAAAAGGAGAAGTTAGACTAGTATTTTAAACTGAAGTAAGGGCAACTATCTGGCAAAAAAGGTGATATAGAGTCATAGAGATGTACAGCATGGAAACAGAACCTTGGGTCCAACTCATCCATTTGGTTATCAGAACCTAATCCAGTCCCATTTGCCAGCACTTGGCCCATATCCCTCTAAATCCTTCCTATATATATATATATATATACCCATCCAATTGCCTTTTAAATGTTGCAATTGTACCAGCCTCCACCACGTTCTCTGGCAGATCAATCCAAGCACACACCACCCTCTGTGTGAAAAGGTTGCCTCTTAATGTCCCTTTTATATCTTTCTCCTCTCACCCTAAACCTCTACTTGTGGACTCCCACACCCCAGGGAAAATACCTTGTCTATTTATCCTGTCCACCCTCTCTTGACGAGTTTTGAGAAGATTTGTAGCTCAGGTTGAGGTTCTGGATGTAGGTTTGATCACTGAGCAGGAAGGTTAATGTCCAGATGTTTTGTCACCCTACTAGGTAACATGCAAACATATAAATAGAAAGCAAGAATCATCAGCAGTGCTTCGTTCAGAGGCCCACTGAAGATGTTACCTAGTTGGGTGATGAAACAGCTGGAAATGAACCTTCAAGCTCAGTGAGCAAACCTACTTACAGACCCTCCTCTTGATTTTATAAATCTCTATAAGGTCATCCCTCCCTGGACGCTCCAGGGAAAACAGCCCCAGCCTATTCAACCGCTCCCTGTAGCTCAAACCCTCCAACCCTGGCAACATCCTGGTAAATCTTTTCTGAAACCTTTCACATTTCACAATATCCTTCTGATAGGAAGGAGACCAGGATAGCACACAATATTCCAAAAGTGTCCTAACCAATGTCCTGATAAGCCATAATGTGACATCCTGTACTCAATGCTGTGACCAGTAAAGGAAAGCATACCAAACACCTTCTTCACTATCCTATCCACCTGCAATTCTACTTTCAAGGAACTATGAACCTGCACTCCAAGGTCTCTTTGTTCAGCAACACTCTGCAGGACCTGCACATTAAGTGCGTAAGTCCTGCTCTGATTTACTTTTCCAAAATGCAGCACCTCACATTTATCTAAATTAAACTCAATCTGCCACTACTCAGCCCATTGGCCCATCTGATCAAGATCCTGTTGTACTCTGAGTAACCTTCTTCGCTGACCACTATATCTACAATTTTGATGTCATCTGCAAATTTACTTATTATACCTCCTATGTTCACATCCAAATTATTTATATAAATGACAAAATAATGGAATCAGCACCAATTCTTGTGGCACTCCACTGGTCACAGGCCTCCGGTCTGAAAAGCACCATCACAGTGGCAGACATTCAATGAGGTATTACAGAAGACTAGCGATATCCATATTCTAACTATAAAGAAAGATTCGAAAGCATCCATTGTTAATTAGATAAGTTAAGGGCATTTGTTATGGACCAAGCCAGATCCACTCAAAACATTTTAAGAAGGTAGCCCAGAACCTAACTGTTCTAGTTCCTTTAAGTAGATGTAAGTTTGAATATTTCAGGTGTGATGCAGCTGGTCAAACTACTCAGTCTTAAATAAAACAGAATTTATTCACGCACAAACAAAAGAAAGCCGAATTTGGGATAACATAACTATTTGAAAGCCCAACAGGCACGACAATCCAATTTAACTAAGAGCTGTTCCAATTTCCTGCAACATCCCATAAACACACCCCTTGGCAAAAAGGTCAGTTCAAACACAAGTTTTTATGGGGGAGAAATGTCAGAGAGAGAGAATATCAGCATTTGTCTATTTATCATATCCATGCCCCTCATGATTTTATAAACCTCTATAAGGTCACCTCTCACCCTCCAACACTCCAGGGAAAACAGCTCCAGCCTATTCAGCCTCTCCTTATAGCTCAAATCGGTAAAAACAATGACTGCAGATACTGGAAACCAGATTCTGGAGTAGAGTGGTGCTGGAAAAGCACAGCAGTTCAGACAGCATCCGAGGAGCAGGAAAATTGACATTTCAGGCAAAAGCCCTTCATCAGGAATACAGCAACATTGACTAACATGACCTCTCAACTTCTATACTCAATGCCTGGATCAATAAAGGAAAGTATTTCAAATACCTTCTTCACTATTCTATCTGCCTGCGACTCTACTTTCAAGGAACTGTGAACCTTCACTCCAAGGTCTTTTTGTTCAGCAACTTTCCCTAGAACCTTACCATTAAATGTGTAAGCCCTGCTGTGATTTGCTTTTCCAAAAAGCAGCACCTTACATTTATTTAAATTAAACCCCATCTGCCACTCCTTGGCCCATTGGCCCATCTGATCAAGATCCCGTTGTACTCTGAGGTAACCTTCTACGCTGTCCACTAAACCTCCAATTTTGGTGTCATCTGCAAACTTACTATCCTTTGTTCACATCAAAATCATTTATATAATTGACAAAAAGTAGTGAATCGAGCACCGATCGTTATGGCACTCCACTGCTTACAAGCCTCCAGTCTGAAAAGCAACCCTCCATCACCACCCGCTGTCTTCTAACTTCAAGCCAGTTCTGTATCCGATTGGCTGGTTTTCTCTGTATTCCATAAGTTCCAACCTTGCTTACCAGTCTCCCATGGGGAACCTTTTTGCACGCCTTACTGAAGTCCATAACGATCATGTCCACCACTGTGCCCTCATCAGTCCCTGTGTTACTTCTTCAAAAAACTCAATCGTATTCTTGAGACATCATTTCCCACGCACAAAGCCATGCTGACTATCCCTAATCAGACCTTGCCTTTCCAAATAAATGTAAATCCTGTCCCTCAGGATTCCCTCCAACAACTGGCCCACCACCAATGTAAGGCTCACCAGCCTACAGTTCCCTGGCTTTTCCTTACTACCTTTCTTAAATAGTTGCACCACGTTAGCCAACCTCCAGTCTTCTGGCACCTCACCTGTGACTATCGATGATACAAATATCTCAGCAAGAGGCCCAGCAATCACTTCCCTAGCTTCCCACAGAGCTCTAGGGTACACCTGATCAGGTCCTGGGGATTTAGCAACTTTAATGTCTTTAATGTGTTTCAAGACATCCAGCACTCCCTCCTCTGTAATATGGGCGTTTTTCAAGATGTCACCATCTACTTCCCCACATTGTATATCTTCCATGTCCTTCTCCACAGTAAATACTGATGCAAAATACTCGTTCAGTATCTCCCCCATCTCCTGCTCTACAGATAGGGTGCCTTGCTGATCTCTGAGGGGCCCTATTCTCTCCCTAGTCACTCTTTTGTAGTGGATTTGTAAAAACCCTTTGGATTCTCCGGAACTCTGTTTGCCAAAGCTATCTCATGTCCCCTTTTGCCCTCCTGATTTCCTCTTAAATATACTCCTACTGCCTTTATACTCTTGTAAGGAATCTCTCGGTCTCTCCTGTCTACATGCTTCCTTCTTTTTCTTAACCAAAATTTCAATTTCTCTAGTCATCCAGCATTCCTTAAACCTACCAGCCTTTTCTTTCACCCTGACAGGAATATACTGTCACTGGACTCTTGTTATCTCATTTTTGAAGGCTTCCCATTTTCCAGCTGTCCCTTTACCTGTGAACATCTGCCCCCATCAGCTTTTGAAAGTTTTTGCCTAATACCATCAAAATTAGCTTTTCTCCAATTTAGAACTTCAACTTTTAGACCTGATCTATCTTTTACCATCACTGTTTTAAAACTCATAGAATTATCATTGCTGGCCCCAAAGTGCTCCCCCACTGATACCTCACCTGCCCTGCCTTATTTCCCAAGAGTAGGTCAAGTTTTGAGCCTTCACTCCTCGTTACATCCACATACTATATCCAAAAACTTTCTTGTACACACTTGACAAATTCCTCTCCATCGAAACCCTTAACAATATGGGAGTCCTAGTGTATGTTTGGAAAGTTAAAATCCCCTATCATAACCATCCTATTATTCTTATAGATAACTGAGATCTCCTTACAAATTTGTTTCTCAATTTCCCGCTGACTATTAGGGGGGTCTATAATATAATCCCAATAAGGTGATCATCTCTTTCTTATTTCTCAGTTCCACCCAAATAACTTCCCTGGATGTATTCCCAGGAATTTTCTCCCTAAGTACAACAGTAATGTTGTCCCTTATCACCTTATCAAAATTGCCACCCTCCCCTTCTCTCTTGCCTCCCTTTCTTTCCTTCCTCTAGCATTTGTATCCTGGAACATTAAGCTGTCAATTCTGTACATCCTTGAGCCACGTTTCCGTAATTGCTATGATATCCCAGTCCCATGTTCCTAACCATGCCCTGAGTTCATCTGCCTTCCCTGTTAGGCCTCTTGCATTGAAGTAAAAGCAGTTTAATGTATTAGTCCTACCTTGTTCTCTGCGTTGTTCCTCCCTGCCCTGACTGTTTGACTTCCTCCCTTTCCCAACTGTACCAGTCTCAGATTGATCTCTTTCCTCACTATGTCCCTGGGTCCCACCACACCACCTTACTAATTTAAATCCTCTTGAGCAGCTCTCTGCCAGTATATTAGTCCCCTTCCAATTCAGGTGCAATCCATCCTTCTTGTACAGGTCAGTTCTACCCCAGAAGAGATTCCAATGATTCAAAAATATGAACCTTTCTCCCATGCACCAGCTTCTCAACCATCTGGTCTATCCTCCTATTCCTACCTTCACTAGCTCGTAGCACCAGGAGTAATTGAGATATTGAGGGGTGGCATGGTGGCTCAGTGGTTAGCACTGCCGCCTCACAGCGCCAGGGACCCAGGTTCGATTCCTGCCTTAGGTGACTGTGTGGAGTTTGCACATTCTCCCCGTGTCTGCGTGCATTTCCTCCGGGTGCTCCGGTTTCCTCCCATTGTCCAAAGATGTGCAGGTCAGGTGAGTTGGTCATGCTAAATTGCCCATTGTCAGGGGTGAATATGGGAATGGGTCTGGGTGGGTTACTCTTTAGAGGGTCGATATGGACTTGTTGGGCCGAAGGACCTGTTTCCATACTGTAGGGAATCTAATCTAATTATTATCCTTGAGGACCTCATTTTAAAATTCCTGCCTTGCTTTTTATATTCTCCCTTCAGAATCTCATTCTTTTCCCTTCCTGTGTCATCGGTTCCAATGTGTACAATGACGTCCTGCTGGTCTCTCTCCCCTTTGAGAATATTCTGCACCCTGTCTGATATATCCTTGATCCTGGCACCAGGGAGGCAAACACCATTCTGATTTTTTGCTGCAGGCTGCTGAAATGTCTGTCTGTGCTTCTGACCAGCGAGTCCCCTATCACAACCAATCGCTTGGAACTCGCGTATTCCTCATTACAGTTGAGCCTGTCTCCATACCAGAAACTTGGATATTGGTGCTACAGTCCCCTGAAAGTCCATCACCCCTGACATTTTCCATGTCACCATATTTGTTTGAAATGGGGATAGCCACAGAACACTCCTGCACCACCTGCCTACCTCTTCTACCTTTCCTGGAGTTAACCTATCTGACTGTATCTGTGGTTTTACTCCTTTTCTTTAACTGCCATCCATCACACCCCCTAGCTCTTGTAACTTCTTCATTGTCCCAAACTGTCGCTCCAACCGATCCATTTGATCTGACAGGATTCATAACCAAACACATTTCTTGCAGACATAGTTCTCAGTAACATGTAAACTCTCTCTGAATTCCCACAGCTGACAAGAAGACCAGAAAATAGCACTGTCATTTTGCTCTGAAAAAGTGCTCCAGGCTAACTTAGTAATTACGGTTTGTGTATTAAAAATTTTATCAAAAGACTGCTTTTAATAAAACATATAATCAAGAATGAATCCATTCTACTGTAGACTTAAAGCACGGTTTCATGTTAAAAACTATGCACTTATCTGTTCCTCTGCTGTGAGTTCTCCCACATACATTCCTTCAAGGTCAGCTATGAATTTCTCTGTTTGTTAATTTTTCCGAGACGCACTCTGATGTCCCAAGATACATGAACTCTAACAGGAAAGGCATCAACTGTGTGGATTCACTGCTATGTCAGTTAGCAGTGGAGGTTTCTTTTTCTCTCTCCCTCACTGACCATGTGCTTGCTGTCTTTGTCTTTCTCAACACTCTGTTAAGATTTCTTTCTGGCTAGAGTCACTATCAAATAGTTCACCTCAGCCAATCTCCTTTTGACTTGATAAGGGCCACTAAATTTTGCTTTTAAAAGTTTACCTATCACTGGACGTAACACTAACACTGTCTCTGATGGCAAAATTGCAAATTTTTGATTTCATGTCTGCTTCTTGTTTCATTGTGTACTGTAATACTTTTAAGTGCTGTCTCGCCCACTCCCTACCTCCGTTTATTTGTTCCCTAACCTCTGACACAGATTCCAATATGTGGCCCCTGAATTTTATTGGTCCTCTCACTTGATGCTGAAAAACTAATTGAAGTGGACTCAATTTGATCGATTCATTTAGTGCATCTCTGATGGCAAAAAGTACAAACGGAATTCCTTTATCCCAATCATTTGAATAGTCTTGACTATAAGCCCTCAACTTTGTCTTTAATGTCTGATGCCACTTTTCTAGCGCTGCCTGTGATTGTGGATGATATGCAGTAGAATTGAATTGTTTTATTTCTAAGCTGTACATAATTTTGATGTAAAGTTTGACCTTGATCTGATTGTATCTCTGTGGGTAGTCCATAATCGTGAAAACTTTGAGTAACTCCTCTCCAAACCTTTTAGCTATGATATTGCAAAATGGAATGGCCTGTGGAAATCTCGTGGACACATCCATTGTTGTTAACAAATACTGATGCCCACATTTGTTTTAGGTAGAGGTCCCACACAATCAATTAAGCTTCAGGTTCCTCAAATGCATGACTAGATGTTAAAGGTTCAGGTTTTCCAATTGCCTGACATGGATGATATTTTTGTCAAAATTCAACTACATCCTTGTGGAATCCAAGCCAGTCAAAATGTTTTTATATTTTAGCTTGAGTTTTTGTACCCCTATATATCATCCTACTGGTAGTTCACATGAAACCCGCAACACCTCCTCTCTATAACCCACTCGTAATATGACTTGATGAACTTCTGCCCATTTCTTGTCTGCCTCAATATATGATGGTTTCCATTTCCTCATTTTTAAGATAGTAGCACTCAGGAGTACATTCAGATTATTTCTGATTCTGTTCTAACTCAGTTAATTTCTCTGAGTTTAAGATGTCTACTTTGTCATCCATCTGCTCCTGGTTTGTCTCAAACATTTGATCAAACAGGGTCTCTGATAATGCCATTTCAACTTTCTTATCTCTCTGATTTCTCATGTTTCGACTGGTGAATTTGTGACCTCGTTACCACACTATCAGGAAATGTCCCAGGATACACTTCCTATAATACCTCAGTTGCCTGATTTTCCACTGGCTTTTCAGCCACTTTAGAAGCGCTTCTACCTGTGAACCAGCTATGCCTTTAGCAAGGACAAATTGGAGCTGAGATTTTGTCCAGTATTCCACTCTTCACTGGACACTCGAACCACTCTCTGCATATTTGTTGTGGTTCTGTTCTCCGCGCTGGGAATTTGTGTTGCAGACATTTTCTCCTCTATCTAGGTGACATCCTCAGCGCTTGGGAGCCTCCTGTAAAGCGCTTCTGTGTTGTTTCCTCTCAGACAACAACTCACCAGGACAAAGGACCCGACACCAAGCATGAGCAAAACCAACATAGTGTACAAAATCCAATGCAAGGACTGAACAAAACACTACATAGGACAAACAGGAAGACAGTTAACGATCCGTATCCATGAACACCAACTAGCCATGAAACGACACGACCAGCTATCCTTAGTAGCCACACACACAGATGACAAGCAACATGAGTTCGACTGGGACAACACTACTACTATAGGACAAGCCAAGCAGAGAACAACCAGGGAATTCCTAGAGGCATGGCACTCATCCACAGATTCTATCAACAAACACATTGACCTGGACCCAATATACCGGCCACTGCAGCAGACAGCTGGAACTGACAACCGGAAGCGGCAGGTACAAATCACTATAAATGCCGGAGGAAAGATCACAGAAGCGCTTCACAGGAGGCTCCCAAGCACTGAGGATGTCACCTAGACAGGGGACGAAACGTCTGCAACCCATTTCCGAGCGCAGCGAACAGAACCACAACGACGAGCACCTGAGCTACAAATCTTCTCACAAACTTTGACTCTCTGCATAATTGAGCGCTTCTTGTCTCAAAGTGAATTCCCGTGACTAGCACTTTTTCTGGTAATGGTCCTTCAGAGGTACATATCTCCTCATCTTTCAGCATCAAAGATTGAAAGGATCCTGTATCTCTTAATGTGGTAACCTCTTTACCTGCAGCTCCGAGCCAATGTGAATAATCTTTACTTTCCAAGTATATGGTTTAAGAAAATCTGGTACTTCCTCCTTAAGCAACCCCCCACCAGCCTGTACATTGTGGTGCAGCCTTTTTATCTCCACTGTGCTTTCCATTACCACTCCAAAAAAAATTCACTGGCTTATCCTGTTTTCCTATATCTGTCTTCCCAGTGCTCTTTCTAACCCACAAATACTGTGATTTCATGTGGCAATGAAAACATCGGAGCTTTTTAACTTCTCTTCCACCTTCAAAGGTTTCCTTTTTACCCTGTGGTAAGTTATCCTTCTGATCTTCACCGAGATGTGAGGATTTCTCTTTACCCCAGTTTCTTTCCCTCACAGTTTGAAATTGATGTTAGAAGACAAACTTTGATTTATGAACCAACTCATAACCATCAGCCATTTCAGCTGCTAATCAATGATGCTGTTTTAACTCTTGCTCCTCCACATGAGTTCACACTATCTCAGGAAATAAATTTAGATTACTTACATTTTTAGATTACTTACAGTGTGGATACAGGCCCTTCGACCCAACAAGTCCACACTGACCCGCCGAAGCGCAACCCACCAATTCCCCTACATTTACCCCTTTACCTAACACTACAGGCAATTTAGCATGGCCAATTCACCTGACCCTCCCACTCCTCCAAGGTAATCGTCTCGCTCAGAGCGTCATGGGCTTGCTCTATTTTTAATGCCCTTGTCCACCTCTCAATATTACTTTGTTTGATCCTTTCAAACTCAATGTAGGTTTGACCAGGGTCCCCCCCTTAGATTCCTGTAGGCTTCTAGCGCAAGCTCACATGCACTTAAAATGGCTTTCTTCACCTCCTCATACACCCCAGAGACCACCTGTGATAGTGATGCAAATACCTTACTAGCTCTACCTACAAGTTTTGTTTTGATCAACAAAACCCTCGTGATCATTGGCCATTGCATTCATTTAGCCACTTCTCAAATGAGATGAAGACGCCATCAAATTCAGGCAATGCGTGAATATATTTAAACAGCTTCTCATCAGGCTTTGGCTACCACGGGTTTTCTCATTCTCACTGTCTTTCTCACTAAGCTTATCTTCAGCTTTCATCTCCATCCTTTTTAGCCGACTTCTGTCTAAGTGCCAATTTATGACATTCAAACTCACTATCTTTATTCCTTTCATCTCTCTCCTTTTATTTTTGTTTTTCTAAAGCGATTCTGTCCTTTTCTTTTTGTTCTGCTAGGGCCTTTCTTTTTTTTTCTCTTTTAATCGTAATTCAAACAGTTTCACTTTTTTCTCTTTCTTTTTCTTTTGCATCTAACTTAAGCTGCTTCATTTTCAATTGAGCATTAGCTATCTGTGAAGATACTGATGGCGGTTCCATGAAGTTTATATGCTGAGCTATTGTATATATCTCTTTTCTTACAGACAAAGGTAACTCCAACTCCAGCTTGACTGTCAATTCCAGCAACTTTCCTTGTTCACCTTTTGTAAGCCGCCAAAGTCTCTTCTTCAACCACTAGAAAACTTTTAGTAACTGAAAGAGCCATTACTGCACCAAGCACTGCTTAAACCACCTGAATTTTAACACCTGGAACAAATGACACTCACACCTACCACTGCTTTTGAATCCAACAACCCTAATCCCAGGTCAGAACTCTAGAACAAATTCTGCAAAGAGCCCCCAGTCTATTATGGACCATGCCAGACCCCTTCGAAACTTGTTAAGAAGGTAACCTAACTTCTCTAGCTGTTCTGCAATTTCCTTCAACATCCCATAAATACACCCCTTGGCAAAAAGGTAAATTCAAACATAGGTTCTTACAGGAAAGAGATGTCAGAGAGAGAGAGAGGGAATCAGCATGGAACTGTTTCTTTGGGTCCCCAGCTACAAGGAGAAAAAACCCTGACTGGGAGAACTGGTCACTCCCCCATCATTGTATAAGTGTTCTTAAAAAAACCTTTCCTGACTGTTAACTTAGTCAGCATGTTTTCGCCATTACTACAGTAGCCACTTCAGACATTTCAGCACCTCTGCCTTTATGAGCCCTCTTGAAAAAAAAACCAAAGACCGAATGACCTTGTTAAAGGAACAGAACTGCCTCAAAGTATCAAAGTTAAGGACAGTAGTGGGAGACTGTGTATTGAGTCGGAAGAGATAGGAGAGGTCTTGAATGAGTACTTTTCTTCAGTATTTAAAAATGAGAGGGATTGTATTGTTGAAGAAGAGAGTATGAAACGGACTGGTAAGCTAGAGGAGATACTTGTTTAGGAAGGAAGATGTGTTGGGCATATTGAAAAACTTGAGGATAGACAAGTCCCCTGGGCCTGAAGGGATATATCCTAGGATTATGTGGGAAGCAAGAGAGGAAATTGCAGAACCGTTGGCAATGATCTTTTCGTCTTCACTGTCAATGGGGATGCTGTGTGGGGACTGGAGAGTGGCAAATGTTGTGCCCCTGTTCAAAAAAGGGAATAGGGATAACCCTGGGAATTACAGGCCAGTTAGTCTTACTTTGGTGGTAGATAAAGTAATGGAAAGAGTACTGAGGGATACGATTTATGAGTATCTGGAAAGACACTGCTTGATTAGGGACAGCCAGCACGGATTTGTGCCTTGCAAGTCTTATTGAATTCTTTGAGGAGGTGACCAAGCATGTGGATGAGGGTAGAGCAGTGGATGTAGTGTACATGGATTTTAGTAAGGCATTTGATAAGGTTCCCCATGGTAGGCTTATGCGGAAAGTCAGGAGGCATGGGATAGTGGGAAGTTTGGCCAGTTGGATAGAGAACTGGCTAACCGGTCGAAGTCAGAGAGTGGTAGTAGATGGTAAATATTCAGCCTGGAGCCCAGTTACAAGTGGAGTTCAGCAGGGATCAGTTCTGGGTCCTCTGCTGTTTGTAATTTTTATTAATGACTTGGAAGAGGGAGTTGAAGGGTGGGTCAGTACATTTGCAGACGATACGAAGATTGGTGGAGTTGCGGATAGTGAGGAGGGCTGTTGTCGGCTGCAAAGGGACTTAGATATGATGCAGAGCTAGGCTGAGGAGTGGCAGATGGCATTCAACCCTGTCAAGTGTGAGGTTGTCCATTTTGGAAGTACAAATAAGAATGCGGAATACCGGGTTAACGGTAGGGTTCTTAGTAAGGTGGAGGAGCAGCGGGATCTTGGGGTCTATGTTCATAGATCTTTGAAAGTTTCCACTCAGATGGATAGAGCTTGTAAGAAGGCCTATGGTGTATTAGCGTTCATTAGCAAAGGGATTGAATTCAAGAGTTGTGAGGTGATGTTGCAGCTGTACAGGACCTTGGTAAGGCCACATTTGGAGTACTGTGTGCAGTTCTGGTCGCCTCATTTTAGGAAAGATGTGGAAGCTTTGGAGAGGGTGCAGAGGAGATTTACCAGGATGTTGTCTGGAATGGAGAATAGGTCGTACGAGGATAGGTTGAGAGTGCTAGGTCTTTTCTCAATGGATCGGCGAAGGATGAGGGGCGACTTGATAAAGGTTTATAAGATGATCAGGGGAATAGATAGAGTAGACAGTCAGAAGTATTTTCCCCGGGTACAATAGAGTGTTACAAGGGGACATAAATTTAAGGTGAAGGGTGGAAGGTATAGGGGGGATGTCTGGGGTAGGTTCTTTACCCAGAGAGTGGTGGGGGCATGAAATGTGCTGCCCGTGGGAGTGGTAGAGTCAGAATCATTGGTGACCTTTAAGCGGCAATTGGATAGGTACATGGATAGGTGTTTAAGCTCGGACAAATGTTCGGCACAACATCGTGGGCCGAAGGGCCTGTTCTGTGCTGTATTGTTCTATGTTCTATGTTCTATTAAGGAGAAAGTACATAACTGCACGAAGTTGAGTGCCAGGTCAGATAATCAGCCAGAATGTAGAAAATTGGCATGAAATGACTAAACATTTACTCAGCAAGTGAAAAAAGAAGTGGATAAGACGAAGTTTGCTGGGTATCTGAACAAGTATAGTAAGAGTCCTTGTGTGTATTTATAAAAGAAAAAAGGTAAGTAAAGTTAGTATTGGTCTTTGAGAGTGAGAATAGGGAGGTAATAGTAGGTAACAAGGAAATGGCCGATAAAATGAACAAATGTTTTACTTCTGTCTTCACACAAGAGGATACAAAAATTTACAGTAATAACTGTAACTCAGGACGTAGAAGGAGGGGGGATCTTCGTAAAATTACAATCACAAGGGAACAAGTGTTCAGCAAACCAGTGGAGCTGCAGGCTGACAAGCCTCCAAGTCCAGATGGATGTCATTTTAGGGTCTTAAATGATGTTGCAAATGAAGTAGTCGATGTTTTGGTGTTATTTCTCCAAAATTGCCTCGATTCTGGGAAGGTTCCTTCGACTGAAAAGTTGCAAATACAACCCGTCTACTTAAGGGAGACGGGAAGAAAATAATAAGCCAGAAGCTAGTTAGTTTGTCATCTGTCAAAGGGAATGTCTTAGAATCAATCATTAATGAGATGATAGCCACACACTTTGAAAACCTCAAGGTAATGATGAAGAGATTCATAAATATGGTTTCATAAAGGGAGATCATGTTTCATTAATTTGTTGGAATTCTTGGACTGAGTAAACACGCGCTGTGGATAATAGGATGTCAGCACTGTACTTGGATTTCTAGAAGATGCCAAGTCAAATGTTACTGCAGAGAGATTAAAAAAAATTCTGTGGGGGCAACATGTCAGCAAGGATAGAATATTGGCAGGAAATAGAATATGCCTAAATGGATCTTAATTAACAGGATGTGACATGTGCTGTCCCTCAAGTTTGTGCCGGAACCTCAAATGTTTGCAACTTACACTCATGATTTGAAGATAAATTTGCATATGATACTAAGATATACAGGGAAACATGTTATAAACAAGACACAAAGAAGTTGCGTGGAAACTGAAATAATTGTGGATGCTGTAAAATGAAAACAGAAATTGCTGGAAAAGCTGAGCAGCTCTTGCAGCATCTGTGGAGAGAAATCAGCGTTAATGTTTCAGGTTGAGTGACCATTCCTCGGTTCTGTTAACTCTGATTTCTGTTCACAGACGCTCCTAGGTCTGATGAAGAAGCTGCAGATAGATCATGAATAATTTGAGTGAGTGATACAAATTCTGGCAGATAAAGTGTAATATTGGGTGCAAAAACTTAGTATGCAAGTATAGCATGTAATCAAGAAGTTAATGGAATGCTGTGAGATGGCATTCTGACCATCAATCCTGTGCTGCCATTCGACATAATCATGGCTGATTGAACATTTCAATGGCTTTTACCCTATGAAGACAACTTTAGTACAACCTATCTCCTTTCTTTACTAAAATTCTGAAAATAAGGATATATTCAATCCAACACCTGACTGAGTTATAAAGTAAATTAATCACTTTGCCATATTTTGTCTGCTCAACTAGTCCTCTGATATTGCTTCTTCAGATTCTTTCCCTCTGTGCCAGAGAGAGGGGGGGGGGGGGAGAGAGAGAGAGAGAGAGAGAGACTTTAACCCTTCCCATGCTGAGTGAAGATTAACTTTTGAGTCTTTGGGAAGAGGGCCCCAAGACACTTTGAGGGGATGTAAAATGGCATGATTTCAAAGAAGGAAGGGAAGGGAATTATCCCTGGCGTCATGCACAATATGTTTGTCTCCATGAAAATCACTAAAGAGACTATCTTGTAATTGTCACATTGCTGTTTGTTGGAGCTTGCTGTGCACAAAATGGCTGCTACGTTTCTTACATTACAACACTGACACTTCAAATGTATTTTACTGGCTGTGAAGCACATGGGATATCTTGAGCATATGAGAGACACTGTAGAAATAAGAGTTTGTTCACTCTCTCCTCTTCAAGGTGAATTTTGTCCTGTCTGCATATGGACTATGACATTCCCTTCATGAAAAGGACCTTGGCTTTTCCCTCTACAATGTAAACCCCGGACTTCATTCTGTGCATTGGTGCAATGTGCTCTGACACTTCCATGTTGATGCTATTGATGTTGCAATCTATATCTTGCTAACATTTAGATGACATGCTGCTGGGTATGGAGTGCAAAGATCACAAAGATACCTACAAATCAAAAAGGCCATTGTGTTCAGCTGATCCTTCAATGATTGCAGAGCTTTTGCTCCTACTGCTCAGGCATTAATGGTTGCTGGTCAACCAACAGCTCAGAATCTTATGGTTTCTTACAAAGCCAGATTTTCCAGCCGATTAAGCAATATGCATAATTTCTTCTCTCCCTAGAGTTTTACTTCGTATTTTTCCAAAGTAATTTGACTTTCTATAATCAGCAAGTGGATTATAGCCCACATTAAACTAGTGGTCTAATTTCAAGAAACCTTTTTAATCCAGGAAGTGTTCAAACAGTTCAGTATTTCCCAGTTTTTCTTCACATTGTCCATAAACATAAATATGTATTCCCAACAATGATATGTTGAGGAAGTTTAATCTAGATTGACAATGGGATGGAATCTGAGACAGAATTTGATTCGGAGGAAAACAAAGGTACATTAGACGAAAGTGGAAGCCATAGAAACAAATGCAAGCATCGAAGAGCCAAAATGCAGGACAAGGTAGGCATCCCATTCCATTATTGTTGCTAGGTCAAAATCTTGCAACTCTCTTGTTACAGTATAATGCGACTACCCACTCTAAATAGACAGCAGATGTTCAAGAACGCAGCTCGCCATCACCTTCTGAAGGGTGAGCAGGAATGGACAATAAATGGTGGACCAGCTAACAAAACTCAAATTCCTGAATGAATAAATAAGACAACTGATGGAAAATATGAAAGTAAATGGTTCTGATCTAATTGCTATATAGTTTCATGTACATCAAAGCTGGGCATTGAGTATTCAACTGAGTATTTAGAAACCACAGGCAAAAACAAAAGGGGCATACGGTAGTGCGGATAAAAATGTTAAATTCATGACTGAGAAAGGAACTTAGGTCAGCACATCATACTTAGAATCTGACTGGAGCTAAGATACATCAAGTAACATTGTGGTAGGAGTTGTTTGTAAGTTCCCGGATACAGGTGGAGGACACAGTGTAAACCATTAGAACACGAGAAGTGCATGTATCAAGGTTGATATAATCATAAGGTGTGACTTCAAGCTACATATAAATTAACTGAATGAAATAAGCAGCAGTGATAGAACATAGAACAGTACATCACAGTACAGGCCTTTAGCCCTCGATGTTGTGCCGACCTTTTATCCTACTCTAAGATCAAACTAACCAACATATCCTACATTTTACTACCATCCATGTGCCTATCCAAGAGTCACTTACATGTCCCTAATGTATCTGACTCTACTACCACTGCTGGCAGTGCATTCCACGCACCCATCAATCTCTGTGTAAAGAACCTATCTCTGACATCTCCTCTAAACCTCCTGCAATCACTAAAATTATGGCCCCTCATGATAGCCATTTCCACCCTGGGAAAACATCTCTCGCTATCCACTTTGCTTATGACGCCTGTCATCATGTACACTTCTATCAAGTCACCTCTCATCCTTCTTTGCTCCAATGAGAAAAGCCCAGCTCCCTCAACCTAGCTCCCTCAAGCCCTCCAGCCCAGGGAGCATCCTGGTAAATTTCCTCTGCACCCTCTCTAAAGCTTTCACATCCTTCCTATAATGAGGCAAACAGAACTTAACACAATATTTCAATGTGCTCTAATCCAAGGCTTTTTAGAGCTACAGCATAACCTTGCGGTTCTTAAACTCAGTACCCCGCTATTGAAAACCAACACACCATATGTCTTCTTATCAACCGTACCAACTTGGGTGGCAACTTCAAGGGATCTATGAATGATGGACCCCAAAATCTCTCTGTTCCTCCAGGCTGCCAAGAATCCTACCTTTAACCCTGTAATCTGCATTTAAATTCAACCTACTAAAATGAATCCAGAGTGAATTCCATCCGTCACTTCTTAGCCCAGCTCTGCATCCTGTCAATGTCCCTACAACCTACACCAGCCCTCCACTCTAAGCACAACTCCATCAACCTTTATGTCAGCAGCAACCTTACTAACCGAATCTTCCACTTCCTCATTCAAGTAATTTATAAGAATCTCATAGAGCAGAGGTCCCAGAATAGATTCCTGCAGAGCACCACTGGTCACCCTGATTCAGGCTGAATACTCTCCTTCTGCTACCACTCCTTGTCTTCTCGGGGCCACCCAATTCTGTATCCAGACAGCCAAATTCCTCTGTATCCCACACATCCTTCCTCTCTGAATGAGCCCACCATGGGGAACCATATCAAGTGCCTTGCTAAAATCCATATACACCACTTCCACTGCTCTACCTTAATCAATGTATTTTGTCACATCCTCAAAGAATTCAGTAAGGCTTGTGAGGCATGATCTGCCCCTCTCAAAGCCATGCTATCTGTAATCAAGCTGTGCTTTTCCAAATAATCAAATCCTATCCCTCAGAATCCGCTCCAGCAATCTGCTCACCACAGATGTAAGACTGACTGGTCTGTAATTCCCAGGGTTTTCCCAATTCCCTTTCTTGAAGAACGAAATAACATTTGCCATCTTTCAATCATCTGGCGCTACTCCAGTGGAAAGTGAAGATGCAAAGATCTTTGCCAAAGGCGCAGCAATCGCTTCCCTTGCTTCCCATAGTAACCTGGGATATGTCCAGTAGGCCGAGGAGACTTATCCATCCTCCTGTTTTTCAAAATTATCAGCACATCCTCCTTCTTAACATCAACCTGTTAAAGAATATCAGCTTGTTTCACACTGTCCTCACAAACGTCAAGGTCCCTCTCACTCGTGAATACTGAAGCAAAGTATTTATTAAGAACCTCCTCTACCCCCTCCTCTGACTTCATGCACAAGTTCCCTCCACTGTCCCTGATTGGTCCTACCCTCATTACAGCCATTTTTTTGTTCCTCACATAAATGTAGAATGCCTTGAGGTTTTCCTTAATTCTATCTGTTAAGGCTTTTTCATGCCCCTTCTCGCTCTAAGTCCATTCTTCAGTTCCTCTGGCTACCTTGTAACCCTGTAGATCCCTGTCTAATGTTTACTTCCTCAACTTTAAGTAAACTTCCTTCTTTTACTTGACTAGATGTTCCACATCTCCTGTCCCCCAAGATTCCTTCACCCTACTATCGCTTTCTTGTCTGAGTGGGACAGACCTATCCAGCACTTGCAGCAAGTGCTCCCTGAACAACCTCCACAGTTATGTCATGCGTTTCCCCGAGAATATCTGCTCCCAATTTATTCACAGTTGTTGCCTAATAGCATTGTAATTTCCCCCTCCCCCAATTAAATACTTTCCTATACCATGTCCTGTTATCCCTCTGTATGACTATAGTAAAGCTTAAGGAGTTGTGATCACTATCATCAAAATGCTCTCCCACCGAGAGATCTGACACCTGACATGGCTCATTGCCAAGCACCAAGTTCAATATGGCCTCACTTCTCGTCGGCCTATCCACATATTGAGTCAGGAATCCTTCCTGGACATCCCTGACAAAATCTGCTCCTAGTTATAATACAATCTGTTTGTATTAAGGAAGTTCCAATCAATAAGTCACCCATGACAACAACCCTGTCACTTCTGCACCTTTCCAAAATCTGCCTCCAAATCTGCTTCTCCATCTCTTTGTTGCTAGTTAAGGGTCTATAGAAAACTCCCAGTAAAGTGACTGCTCCTTTCCTGTTTCCGACTTCTACCCATAATGACTCTGTACACAAACCCTTCTCGATGACCTCCCTTTTTGCAGCTGTCATAGGGGATTCTTGCACTGACAGCCTATTCCCTTGCCCCTCTCCTGACGGTCACCTAGCGAAATTTATCCTGTAACTTTGGTATGACCTCCCTATAACTCATGCCTATCACCTCCTCAGCCTCCCAAATGATCCAAAGTTCATCCAGCTCCAGTTTCCTGAAGTGGTCTGTGAGGAGCTGGTGTTTTTGTGTAATCCTCGCAGGTGAAGTCAGCACAGACACTCGTGGTGACCCTTACTTCCTACATCCTGTAAGAGGAGCATGCAGCTTCTAGACCCTATGCTCTAAATTGCCAAAAGAGATTTTAAAAACCTTTACCTTACCAACTCTGCATGCAGTCTTTTTTATTTGGTTGGAGACATGACACCCGTTAAGCCACTGCCTGAATATATTAGTTCACTTACCCAACAGTCCTTGTGCCCATTTCCTCTCCTGTTCAGCCTTTGCTCCGCTGAATCACAAGGTAAGTATTTAATATTCAAACTTAATATGCAAATATACAAACTGATGTGGATGATGTATTCCTGGAATGATGAAGGGCTTTTGCCTGAAGCGTCAACTCTCCTGCACCTTGGATGATGCCTGACCTGCTCTGCTTTCCCAGCACCACACTCTCGACTCTAACCTCCAGCATCTGCAGTCATCACTTTCGCCTAGCACCTTCATAGAACAGTCCATTGAGGAATTACCTGGGGAACAGACGATTTATATTTGTGTTATGTAATGTAGGAGAGCTAAATAATCTGCTGGAAAAGAATCTTTATGGCAGTGTTATCACAATATGTTGGAATTTTCTATTAAATTTAGAAAGAATGTGGTTTAGCTAATTGATATCTTAAATCTAAACAAAAGAAATTCAAATTGAGGAGTAAGTTGTCTAAGTAAATTGGGAAAAAACATTATGACGTATGATGGTTGGCAGGCAATGGCTAGTACTTAAAGACAATATATTTCTCTAACGTACAAAAAGAAATCATGGTCAACATGAAGTTAAAGATAGTATTAAATCAAAAAGGAACCTTACATAGTTGTTGAAAAGGCAGTAAGCCTGAAGATTAGGAGCATTTTAAAATTCAACAAAGGAAAACAAAAAATCTAATCAAGTTAGAACAGGAGTTAAGTGTAAACAAGAAAGCAAGACAGAAAAAAACAGACTGTAGAAGCTTCTATAGGTACGTAAAAAGTAAAAGCTTAGCAAAGGCAAATATAGATCCATGACAGACGCAGAGACAGGAATATGGTCTGATGGGAAAACGGAGTGATAGAGAAGTTGAATAATTAAGTTGTGCCAAGTTTGGTACCCATGGGAATGGTCTCAACTGGGACCTTGGGTTCATGTCACACTACAGGTGACCTCACTGTACTATACACTCTCCCACCCACATGCACACAAATGTGCACGTGCACACACACTCTCTCTCAAAGACAAACTTTCTCTCATGTGCTCACACATACACCCCCACACTCCCACCCACACACACATTCTCTCACAGACTTATACCCCATTACACTCACACACATACACATTCATGCACTCTCTCACAGATACTCACACCGCCCACCCTCAAATACACCCACATGCACACACTCACTCGGTCTCCCATGCACGCACATTCACCTATGTTTGTGAGATGAATTTGGATTTGCAGAATTACATTTTGTTTTGCTCAAAAGCTGCATGAATGTAAGATTCTGTAAATCCCACTTTAGAAATAGAGTCAATTTGACCTAACATTGGGACACAGACAGACTTTAACCTCACACCTCCAATGCATTATCTGAGCTGAGATGACACCTATTGTTAAAGTTATTTTGAGAATGTAACTTTAAAAATGTTCTGGGATTTACATATGAGGGAACCAAAACTAACAGGATCATTCTAAAAGATGAAAGACATAAGCTAAATTTGTTTAGTGTTATGTTCCATGACACTGCAATCCTGTTAATATAAATCCTGTGTCTTATGATTCTGCTCCATAGTCACCTGACAAAGAAGCAGTGCTTCGAAAGCTAGTGCTTCCAAATAAACCTTTTGTAGTATAAACTGATGTTGTATGATTTTTAACTAAGTTGTGCCTGACTTCATGGAGGAAGGTATAAGCTTTCTCCCAGAAATTATGGAGATCTAGGGGCAAGTGAGAATGAAAAACTGAAAGAAATTAGTTTTGGTTATAAGGTAGTACAGGTATATCAGTGAGATTCATGCTACTAAATGTTGACAATCCCCAGGACAGATGATGTATATTCCAGAGTCTTGATAAAACTGGTTTTCAAGATAGCGGATGTCTTGATGATAATCTTGCAAGTTTTTATGGAATCTGAAATGATGCGTGCAGATTGGAAGTTTGCAAATTAACTTCACTATTTTGGAAAATATTTAGAGTATTGTGAGCAATTTTGGGCCCCATACCTCAAGAAGAGAGGGTCCAGAGAGGATTCACAAGAATGATCTTAGGAATGAAAGGCTTAACACATTGAGGCATGTTTGAGGACTGTGCAAATTGGAGTTTAGAAGGATGAGGGGGGATCTGATTGAAACTTACTGCATACTGAATGGCCTGGACCGAGTGGGCATTGGGAAGATGTTTCCATTGGCAGGAGAGACGAGGACCTGAGGGCACAGTCTTAAAGTGAAGACCCTTTAGAATGGAGGTAAGGAGAAGCTTCTTCAGCGAAAGAATGATGAATTTGTGAAATTCATCACTACAGAAGGCTGTGGAGGCCAGGTCATTGAGTATGTTTAAAACAAAGATGTTCTTGATTGCCAATAAGATCAAAGGTTATAGGGAGAAAGCGGGAAAATGGGGTTGAAAAACCTATCAGCCATGATTGAATGGCGGAACAGACTTAATGGGCCAATTGGCAGAATTTCACGGATAGTGAGGACAGCTGAGAAGATCATTGGGGTCTCTCTTCCCTCCATTATAGACATTTACACCACACGCTACATCCAAAAGGCTAACAGCATTGTGGAAGACCCCACACATTCCTCACTCAGTCTCTTCTCCCTCCTGCTGTCGGGCAGAAGATACTGGAGCATTCGGTCTCTCACAGCCAGGCTGTGCAACAGTTTCTTCCCCCAAACCATCAAGCTCCTTAACGCAGTATGATTGGACTCTTTCCCATCTGAAGTTCTTTGCACAACTTCGAATTGCTGCTAGAGAAAAATCTATTATCATTCTTCCATTACACTGTAACTTGCATGTTTTGCACTTCTTATGCATTTTATGCCATGTACGATTGTGTATTTTGTGCTATCCATGTAGCACCCCTGGTCCTGGAGGAATGCTGTCTCATTTTTACTGTATCAGTTGTATATGGTAGAAATGACAAATAAAAGCTACTCTACTCCATGTCTTATGGTCTAAAGAACTACAGACTTGTTAACCTGATGTGAGTTCTAAGGAAATACTAGAATCTATTATATAGGATGTGATAACGATGCAATATCGAAAATAATCGGCTAATCAGACAGAATCAACATGGATATGTAAAATGGAGAATCATGTTTGATTAATTTGTTGGCGTTTTTGTGAATATTCCTGGCACATTCAATCAGGGGAACCACTGGATATGTATTTGGATTTTCAGAAGGCTTTTGATTAGACAGCGTCCAGGAGTTAGGAAGTAAAATTTGAGCATGTGGGATAGAATGTAATATACTGGCATGGATTGAGGATTGATTCACGGAAGGAAAATAGAATGTCAAAAAGAATGGGTCATTCTTAGGCTGTGTTGGCAGGCTGTGACTAGTGAGATATTAAAAAGATCCATATTTGAGCTCCAGCTTTTCAGAATTCAAACTAATGATTCAGTAACGAGGACAATGATAATATTTCCAATTTATTATAATTATATTTCAATGGTAATATTTATTGATGACACAAACTTGGTGGGAATGTGAGTTGTGAGGAGGAAGAAAAACGCTTCGTGGGGATTAAGACAGGTTGAGTAAAGAAATGACAAATAGTATACAATGTACAGCTGTAGGTAAGTTTGAGATTATCCACTTCGGTAGGAGGAGTAGAGGTATAGAATATTTCTTGAATGGTGAGAGGTTGGGAAATATTGATGTCCAAAGGGACAGGGGTGTCCTTGTTCATAAGTCATTGTGGAGATGGAGCGAGCAATTAGAAAGGTCAATGGTATGTTGGCCGTTATTGCAAGAGGAATTAAACACAGGACTGAAGAAATGTTGTTTCAGGTGCATATAGCCTTTATTAGAGGGCAATATTCTGTGCAGTGCTGGCGCCCTTGCCCAAGGAAGGATGTATTTACCATTGAGAGCCTGCAGCAGAAATTCCTGAAATGGCAGGACTGAGAGAAGCAATAGAGAAGAGGAGACTGAGTGTTCAGAACAATAAGAGCTAATCTCATTGAAACTTAACAAAATTATTCAAGAGCTAGACAGTGTAGATGTAGAAAGATTGTTTCCCTTGGCTGCTAAATTCTGGAACCAGGTCACCCTCCACCCAGTCCCATTCCCCCTACCCTAAATTTACCCCTGACTAAAACACCTAACCTACACATCCTTGAACATTATGGGCAATTTAGCTCAGCCAGTTAAACTAACCTGCATATTTTTGGACTGTGAGAGGAAACAGGAGCACCCAGAGGAAACCCACGCAGACACGGGGAGAATGTGCAAACTCCACACAGAGTGTCGCCTGGGGCTGGAGTCAAAACCAGGTCCCTGGTGCAGTGAGGCAGCAGTACTAACCATCGAGCCACCGTGCCAATATTCAAAAAGATGGAATAAGTGGATTCCCATGGTTAAAGGGTGGATAATTATAAATGAAACAGAAGATCTCATCAAGTTTTAAGAAGTGGCAAAAATTAAACCCGGTTAAGGGTGCCACTTTGTATTTGGGAAAGCTAGAAGAGCAGCTCCTACTAACTTCAATGGCAGGATCTGGTTAACACTTTTTAGCTTCCTTTCCTAGCCACAGTCAGACAGTTTCAGAAGCTGGAGGGTGGGCGAGCCTTCATTGTCAGCGTAGGAGTAGACAAGCAAACAAAGAGGTTTGGAAAAGCCGGTGAGCTATGAGATTAGAGACAATTAGGGTGGATTGGAGACTGGTGTCTCGAAGATAAGGATTGGGAGACTGAAGGCAAATTACAAACAAGAATAGGAAATATTGGAAAGAGGAGAGATGAGAAAGGCTGGTTTGTTGGCATGACAAAATTGAGGACAGTGGGGGAGCTGATCAAAATAGGAGGATCTAATTATGTACAGGACTGAATTGCAGTTGGGGAGGAGAGGCAAGCAAGTTGGCTTTGTGGGCCTGGGTGGAGTATATCTGCTCCTTTCAGATCATAGCCATTGTTCCAATTTGTTGGCTTTTTTTTTGTTGGTTGTGATTCTGCTGTTCCCGGTAACACTCCACCTAATCTTGTCTTTTGCTTCATTATTCACGTTCCATTACCATACTCTTTTTGTCTTGTCATCTCTTTTACAGAAAAACTAGGAGCAGGAGTAGGTCATCTGGCCCCTCGACCCTGCTCCGCTATTCAATAAGATCATGGCTGATCTTTTCATGGCCTTAGTTCCACTTATGCACCCTCTCACCATAAGCCTTAATTCCTTTACTGTTCAAAAAAATTATCTATCTTAGCTTTAAAAACATTTACTGAGGAAGCCTCAACTACTTCAGTGGGCAGGGAATTCCTTAGATTCACAACCCTCTGGGTGAATACGTTCCTTTTTAATTCAGTCATAAATCTCCTTCCCTTACTTTTGAGACTATGCAGTCTTGTCCTCGCTTCACCCACCAGTGGAAACGTCCTCTCTACTTCTTTCTTAACTATTCCCTTCATAATTTTATATGTTTCTGTAAGATTCCCCCTTATTCTTCTAAATTTCAATTAAAATAATCCCAGTCTAAAAGCTGTTTTGTCATTTGGTATCTCTTGTCTTCCAGCATGTCAAAGAGCATCCCTTTTATCCAAAATTAAGCAATGCAGGTGCTGAAATCTATTCTAAAGAAAGACTATCAACCTGACGTTTCAACTATTTCTCTTTCCACAGATGTTGACTGACTTATTGAGTTTTTCTGGTATTTTTGATTTTATTTCAACTTCATCACAATCTTGCTTCACTTGTTCATTGTTGTTGGTTGTCAAACGTTTTGACAAATTTCTTGAAGGAGCCAGTTTCTCCCAGTTTAGCATTGCAAATACTAAAGCTAATACTTTAGTCTCTGCAATAACTCCATACCTTTGACTCCACATTCAGTCTGCTCCTCAGTTTGAATCAGGTTGTTCATATTTGTAGTGTCCAATTTAATCCCAAGTTGAGCTTCTGACATCATATCTGGTCTGTCACAAAGATGACCCCTTTCCATATCTAAAATTGACTGCCTCAACCCCTACTTCAGCTCCCACATTACAGAGGAGGAGAAGGTGCAGGATGTCTTGAAATGCATAACAGTGGATAAATCCCAGGAACTGATCAGCTGTACCCTAGATCTCTGTGGGAAGCTAAGGAAGTGATTGCTGGGCCCGTTACTGAGATATTTGTATCATTGATAGTCACAGGTGAAGTGCCGGAAGACTGGACATTAGCTAACATGGTGCCACTATTTAAGAAAGGTGGTAAGGAAAAGCCAGTGAACTATAGATCGATGAGCCTGATGATGGTGGGCAAGTTGTTGGAGGGAATCCTAAGGGACAGGATTTACATGTGTTTGGAAAGGCAAGGACTGATTAGGGATAATCAGCATGGCCTTGTGTGTGGGGAATCATGACTCACGAACTTGATTGAATTTTTTGAAGAAGCAACAAAGAGGATTGATGAGAGCAGAGTGGTAGACATGATCTATATGGATTTCAGTAAGGTGTTCGACAAGGTTCCTTGTGGGAGACTGGTTAGCAAGGTTAGATCTTATGGAATACAGGGAGAATTTGGATACAGAACTGACTGGAAGGTAGAAGACGATGTGTCAGAAGGATTGGTGCTGAGTCCAATGCTTTGTGTCATTTATATAAATGATTTGGATGTGAACATAGAAGGTAGTTAGAAAATTTGCAGATGACACCAAAATTGAAAGTGTAATGGACAGCGAAGAAGGTTACTCAGTTTGCAACGAGATCTTAATCAGATGGGCCAATGGGCTGGGGGATGACAGGTGGAGTTTAATTTAGATATATGTGAGGTGCTGTATTTTTGAAAAGAAAATCAGAATAGGACTTATACACTTAATGGTAAGGTCCTTGGGAGTGTTGCTGAACAAGGAGACTTTGGAGTGCAGGTTTATAGTTCCTTGAAAGTGGAGTCGTAGGTAGATAGGATAGTGAAGAAGGCATTTGGTATGCTTTCCTTTATTGGTCAGAGTATTGAGTACAGGAGTTGGGAGGTCATGTTGTGGCTGTACAAGACATTTGTTCGCCACTTTTTGGAATATTGCATGCAATTCAGGTCTACCTATCGGAAGGGTGTTGTAAAACCTGAAAGCGTTCAGAAAAGATTTACAAGGATCTTTTTTTGTCAGTGTTGGAGGGTTTGAGCTATAGGGAGACGCTGAATAGGCTGGGGCTGTTTTCCCTGGAGCATCGAAGGCTGAGGGATGACCTTATAGAAGTTTATAAAATCATGAGAGGCATCAATAGGATAAATAGGTTGGGTGAGTCCAGAACTAGAGGCCATAGGTTTAGGGTGAGAGGGGAACGATGTAAAAGGGTCAACTTTTTCACACAGAGCATGGTGCATGTATGGAATGAGGAAGTGATGGAGGCTGGTACAATTACATCATTTAAAAGGCATCAGGATCGGTATGAATAGGAAGAATTTAGAGGGATATGGGCCAAATGCTTGGGGTGGCATGGTGGCTCAGTGGTTAGTACTGCTGCCTCACAGTGCCAGGGATACGAGTTTGATTCCAGCTTCAGGCGACTGTCTGTGTGGAGTTTGCACATTCTCCCTGTGTCTACATGGATTTCCTCCGGATGCATGACATGTCAGTGCCACATCTCATCATGTACCAACGCCTTAGACGGCGATAGTCATTTCTTCACTTCCCTAAAGTCTTAGCTGCAAGACCATTTCTAAGGCTGACCCTTTTTCATTAGCAGATGTAAGAACATAGAACAGTACAGCACAGTACAAGTCCTTTGGCTCTCAATGTTGTGCCAACCTTTTATCCTACTCTAAGATTAAAGTAACCTACATATCCTTCATTTTACTATCATCCATGTGCCCATCCAAGAGTTGCTTAAATATCCCTAATTGTGTCTGACTCTACTACCACCTCTGACCGTGCATTCCACACACCCGCCACTCTGTGCAAAGAAGCAACCTCTGACATCTCCCCTTAACGTTCCTCCAATCAACTTGTGATAGCCATTTCTGCACTGTGATAAAGTCTCTGACTCTTCAGTCTATCTATGCCTCTCATCATCTTGTACACCTCTATCAAGTCACCTCTCATCCTTCTTCGCTCCAATGAGAAAAGCCCTGGCTCCCTCAATCTTTCTTCATAAGACATGACCTCCAGTCCAGGCATCCTGATAAATCTCCTCTGATGCCTCTCTAAAGCTTCCACATCCTTCCTATAATGAGGTGACCAGAGCTGAACACAATATTCCAAGTGTGGTCTAACCAGGGCTCTAAGTAGCTGTAATATCACCTCACAGCTCTTAACCTCAGTCCTCCTGTTCATGAAAGCCAACACACCATATCAACTTGGGTGGCAACTTTGGGGGATCTAAGGCTCTATGTTCCTCCACGCTGCCAAGAATCTTGTCCTTAACTGTATTCTCTATTCAAATTTAACCTTCAAAAATGAACCACTTCACACTTTTCCAGTTTGAACTCCATTTGCCACCCTGCCGCATTGCAACCTTTCACAGCCCTCCACACTATCCACCATTCCACCAACTTTTGTGTCATCGGCAAACTTACCACCCTTCCATTAACCCGCCTTCCACTTCCTCATCCAAGTCATTTATAAAAATCACAAAGAACAAAGGTCCCAGAATAGATCCCTGCAGAACACCACTGGTCACTGAGCTCCCAGCTAAATACTTTCCATCGACCACCACCCTATGTCTTCTATGAGCCAGGCAATTCTGTATCCAGATAGCCAGATTTCCGTGCATCCCATGTCCCCTTACTTTCTGATTGAGCCTACCATGAGGAACCTTATCAAACACCTTGCTAAAATCTATGTACACCACATCCACTTCTCGACCTTCAATGTGTTTTGTCACATCCTTAAAGAATTTAGTAAGCCTTGTGAGCCATGCTACTCTCTCCAATCAGACTTTGCTTTTCCATGTAATCATAAATCCTGTTTCTCAGAATCTTCTCCAATAATTTGTCACCACAACAGACGTAAGACTGACTGGTCTATAATTCCAAGAGTTATCCCTATTCCTTCTCTTGAACATTTGCCATCCTCTAGTGATGTGGCAGTACTAGAGTGGACAGTAAGGATGCAAACATCATCGCCAAAGGCGCAGCAATCTCTTCCCACATTTCCCAGTGTAATCTTGGGTATATCCCATCTGGCCTAGGGGAGTTACCTATTCTTATGTTTATCAAAGCTTTCAACACATCCTTCTTCTTAACATCAGCCTGTTTGAGCATGTCAGCCTTTTTCATGTTGTCTACACAAGCAACAAAGCCCCTCTCAGCACTGAATACTGAAACAAAGTATTCATTAAGGACCTCCCCAATCTGTCACCAGACACAGATTCCCTCCACTAATCTCTGATTTGTCCTACCCTCACACTGGCCATCCTGTTGTTCCTCATATTAGTGTAGAACGTCTAGGGGTTTTTCTTAATCCAACTCGCTAAAACATTTTATGCCCCCTTTGAGCTCTCCTACGTCCATTTTTCATTTCCTTCATGGCTATTTTGTAACCGTCTAGAGCCTTCTCAACCTAAATGAGCTTTCTTATTTCTCTTGACTAGATGGTCCACATCCCTTGTCACCCAAGGTTTCTTCACCCTACCATCCCTTCCTTGCCTCAGTGGGTCAAACCTATCCAGCACTATCAGCAAGTGCTCCCTAAACAACCTCCACATTTCTGTCGTGAGAACATCTGTTACCAATTTAAGCACCTCATTCCTGCCTAATAACATTATAATTCCTCCTCCCACAATTAACTCATTTCCTGTACGTCTGCTCCTATCCCTCTCCTTGACTATAGTAAAGGTCAGGGAGTTGTGATCACTAAGCTCTCCAATCAAGAGATTTGACACCTGACCTGGTTCATTGCCAAACACCAAATCCATTCTGGCATCTCCTCTGGAAGGCCTATCCACATATTGAGCCATGGACACACCGAACAAAAACTGCTCCACCCAAACTATTTGCATTAAGGAGGTTTAAATCAATGTTAGGGAAGTTAAAGTCACCCATGACAACAACCCTGTAACTTCTGCACATTTCCAATATCTGCCTCCTAATCTTCTCCTCCATGTCTCTGTTGCTATTGGGGGGGTCTGCTCCTTTTTTGTTTCTGACTTTCATCCATACTGACTCAGTAGATAAACACTCATCAAAGACTTCCCTTTCTGCACCTGTGATACTATCACTGATTAGCATTGTCTCTCCCCCACCTCTCTTACCTCTCTCTCTATTCCTATTCCATCTAAACCCTGGAACGTCCAATGACCATTCCTGCCCCTGTGATATCCAAGTCAGCGTAACTGCCACAAATCCTCACCCCATGTTTTAAGTTCATCACCCTTATTTCTGATATTTCTTGCCTCAAAATAGATACACTTCAACCAATCACACTGAATGCAACTTTGTCCTATCAACTGTCTAACTCCCCACACTGCACTCTGTATCTGCCTGTTCACCAGCTATCCCATTCTCTGCTCCGTAGCTCCGGTTCCCAACCCCTGCCAAACTAGTTTGAACCCTCCTGAAGAGCTCTAGCAAATCTCTCACCCAGGATATTGGTGTCCCTCCTGTTCAGTTGTAACCCATCATCCTTGTACAGGTCCCACTTTCCCCAGAATCTATCCCAATGATTCCAAATATCTTGAAGCCCTCACTCCTGCATCAGGTCTGCAGCCACACATTCAGCTGAACACGCTCTCTGTTTCTAGCCTCACTAGCCTGTGGCACCAGTAGCAATCCTGAGATTCCTAATTTGCTCGTCCTGCCTTTTAGCTTCCAATCTAACACCCTATATTCACTTTTCACAACCTTACCCCTTTTCCTCGCTGTGTCATTGGTACCAATGTGAGTGACAGAGTATGCCAATGGAAGTGATCACGCTCACCAGGCTGACAGAGCTTGGGGAGCATCTCTTGAGGAAAGGAAATTGCACAGCCTCAATCAGGACCTCTCCTGAACTTTGGGATCCTAGGTCAGTCCACAGCAAATCCTCAAAAACAAGGCCAAGCCTTGGCCAAATGATTAAACGTTTCTCTCGGATCTGGGCTAGCAGGCCATGATAATTGCTGCTGACATACAGACACGAGACAGCAAAAGACTTCCACCAGGCCTGAATTGACTGAGAGAACTCATAGGCCAGAATCCAGGAGAGTCCACATTCTGGAAAGTCCATCTATAGCTGGTTTGGAACATGTAAATTGTTTAGCACATCCAAGTCAGAAATAATCAAAATAAACATCTGGCTAAATGGTCACTCAGTTCTAATGGAGGTCTATACCAGCATGGCGTGGTTAAGGAACCAGACTTTATCAAAATTTGTCTGGACATCAGCTCTTAAATTTGCTTAAGACTTCAGCCAGGCTGAGAATCTACTCTGGGAAACCTTTTCAGATTAAAGGTCCACGTTTGGTTGAAGTCTCTTATAGAACACAGCAAGTCAAGCAGCATGAGGAGGTGGAGAAGTCCTGAAGAAGGGTTACACCTGAAACATTGACACCTTCACTTCCTCATGCTGCCTGGCTTGCTGTGTTCTTCAAGCCTCCTGCTTGTTTACATTGGATTCCAGCATCTGCAGTTTTTTTGTCTCTTATGAGAAGCAGCTGGTTCAGTTACCTGTAAAAGAATTGGGCCCAAACTTGATGTGGTGAAATTGGCTGAGAAAGATTGAACTTGATACTTTTCAATTAGAAAATAGCTGTCTCAGTGAAGTCCAAATTATATACTCAAAACGTTTTTCAGGGTGATTGAGGGACTATCATAGGGGCCATGGTGATCTTATATGTTACAATTATGATTAGAGGAGGATTCCCAGAAGTATGCTACAATTAATATCCGCAAGAGTTTATACCAACATAAGAGACTTCCTTTTCGGCTATCATCAGCCCGTGCTTTTTTCCAATGGATGATGGAGAACAATTTACAAAGTCAACCCCAGGTTGCTATTTATAGGGGTGACAAGCTAATACCCAAGAAGACCAAAAAAGAATATTTAGAGAACTTTGAAATAGTGCTTAAATATTTCCCCAAGATAGAGGTATGCATTAAGCAGGAAAAATTTGTGCTCCAGGCATCCCAAGCCACCTACTTGGGCTACAGTGTCGACAAGACGTTTTGGAGCGTAAAGTGAGGGTGATCAAAGGTGCTCCAGCTCCCACATCTGTCACAAGTTTAGGTCTTACCTTGAGTTGCTGAATTGTTATGTAACCTGGCCTTCATCTTAGCACCCAGCAGCCAGAGGTCGTGGTACGCATCGATACCAATGACATAGCTAGCAAAACAGATGAGGACCTGAAAAGACGGTATTGGGAGTTAGGTTGGAAGCTAAAAGAGGTAGCAGATTGGAAGGCAGATTTTGGAAATGCGCAAAACTAACAGGATAGTTGTCATGGGTGACTTCAATTTCACTAATATTGATTGGAACCTCTTTAGTGCAAATAGTTTGGATGGAGCAGATTTTGTCAGGTGTGTCCAGGAAGGATTCCTGACTCAATATGTGGATAGGCCAACTAAGAGGGGAGGCCATATTGGATTTTGTGCTTGGCAATGAACCAGGTCAGGTGTCACGTCTGTTAGTGGGAGAGCATTTAGGTGATAGTGATCACAACTCCCTGACCTTTACTATAGTCATGGAGAAGGATAGAAGCAGACAGTATGGGAAAGTATTTAATCGGGGCAAGTTCCACAATGCTTTAGGCAGGAACTGTGGAGCATAAATTGGGACCAGATATTCTCAGGGGCATGCATGACAGAAATGTAGAGGTTGTTTAGGGAGCACTTTGTGCGAGTGCTGGATAGGAAGGGATGGTAGGGTGAAGGAACGTTGGATGACAAGAGATGTGGATCTTTTATTAAAAGGAAGAAGGAAGCTTACTTAGGGTTGAGAAGGTAAGGATCAGACAGCGCTGTGGAGGGTTACAAGGTTGGATTAGTGGTGCTGGAAGAGCACAGCAGTTCAGGCAGCATCCAACGAGCAGCGAAATCAACGTTTCGGACAAAAGCCCTCCTTTATTCCTGATGAAGGGCTTTTGCCCGAAACGTTGATTTCGCTGCTCGTTGGATGCTGCCTGAACTGCTGTGCTCTTCCAGCACCACTAATCCAGTATTTGATTTTCAGCATCTGCAGTCATTGTTTTTACCAGGGTTACAAGGTTGCCAGGAAGAATGGATTGAGGAGAGCTAGGAGGGGGCATGAAAAAGCTTTGGCAAGTAGGGTTAAGGAAAACCTCAAGGCATTCTGCACTTACGTGAGGAACAACAGGATGGCCAGAGTGAGGGCAGGGCCATTCAGGGATAGTGGATGGAACCTGAGCCAGGAGGCAGTAGCAGAGATACTTAATTAATGTTTTGCTGCAGTTGTTGTTGTTTGTGAAGATGGTGTGAAACAGACTGATATGCTGGAAGAGGCTGATGTTAAGAAAGAGGATGTGCTACAAATTTTGAAAAACATGAACTTAGATAAGTCCCCAGGGCCCAACGGAATACACCGAAGATTACTACGGGAAGTGAGCAAGGGATTGCTGCACCTTTGGCGATGCTGTTTGCATCCCCACTATTCACTGGAGTAGTACCAAATGAATGCAGGATGGCAAATGCTATTCCCTTGTTCAAAAAAACAGAACAGGGATAACCCTGGGAATTTCAGACCAGTCAGTCTTACATCTGTGGTGAGCAAATTGTTGGAGAGGATTCTGAGAGCTAGGCTTTATGATTGTTTGAAAAAGTATAGTTTGATTAGTGATAGATAGCATGAATTTGTGAGGGGCAGGGCATGCCTCACAAGCCTTATCGACTTCTTTGATGATGTGACAAAACACATTGATGAAGGTAGAATAGTGGATGTGGTGTGTATGGATTTTAGTAAGGTATTTGATAAGGCTCCCTATGATAAACTCTTTCAGAAAGTACGGCGGCATGGGACTGTCTGTATGTTTGGCTGTCTGGATACAGAATTGGCTGGCCCATAGAAGACAGAAAGTGGTAGTAGATTGAAAGTATTCAACCGAGAGCTCAGTGACCAGTGATGCTCCACAGGGATCTGTTCTGGGATCTCTGCTCTTTATGATTTTTATAAATGACTTGGATGAGGAAGTGGAAGGCTGGGTTAGTAAGTTCACTAATGACGTGGAGTTGTGGGTAGTGTGGAAGGCTGTGGTCAGATGCAATGGGATATGGATGCGGAGCTGGGCTAACAAATTGCAGTTGGGGTTCACTGGAAAAGTGTGAAGTAATTTATTTTGGAAGGTCAAATTTGAATACAGATTATAGGGTTAAAGGCAGGATTCTTGGCACTGTGGAAGAACAGAGGGATCTTGGAGTCCACATCCATAGATCGCTCCAAGTTGCCACTCAAGTTGATAAGGATTGTTAAGAAGGTGTATGGTGTTGTGGCTTTCATTAGCAGCGGGATCCATATCCCATGTCAGAGGTAGGAGTTGTGGGTGCATGGAATGCAATGCCAGCAGTGGTAGTAGATTAGGGCCATTTAAGCGATTCTTGGATAGGTACATGGATGATAGTAAAATGTAGGTTAGTTCGATCTTAGAGGAGAATAAAAGGTCGGCACAACATCAAGGTCCAAAGAGCCTGTCGGATGCTGTACTATTGCATGTTCTATGCTCAACTTACTGTCTTTTCTGACAACAAAGCTTGTTTGAATTACAGTTGGGCTTCAGCTAGTAGATGATTTTGCATGATCACATCATTAATCCCACATATCCAAGTGGGCATTCATCTTAACCTTGTCAAAAATACTGATATGGGCTCCCCAGTTCTTGAACTGTTGAGTAAAACCGATAGTGTCTTAGAATTAGTGGGGGATTTAGCAAATATTCTTTTGCTAAATCCATCAACTCTTGAAACGTTTTAGTATCAGATGCCTCCGGGCAAATTAGGCTTCTAACAACCAAAATAGCTCTGGGTCTACCCACTGTCAGGAGAATTACTCATTGCTTTACATCTGTGCAATGTCATTTGCCCAAAGAAAATGCATTCTTTGCTCATACTGAGCCCAGTCTTCGAGTACAGCATTGAATGAGTCAAGCTTCACAAATAGCAGCATGATGCCAGAAATGCTTACCTCTAACTCAAAGACAACTGTTATGAGCGAATCTTTTTAGGCTATATCCCACGCTTGTCACCACTGAAATAACTCCACAAAGACCAGTACCCCGTCACCAAGTCACCTTTATTTACACGTGCATGATACATAACACTAACCCAGTTAGCACAAAGCCAGTTCCTGTAGTGAGCAGAACCTCTGACCCTCCTGTTTATATCTGTCAGCCAGGACTTCATGATTGGACCAGATTAAGAGCCCCAATCAGGGAACTCATTCTGTGAGATCCACCTGGCTAACATCCTTCCAGTCTCAACAATTTGGTGTATTTTTTTTGTCTGATTGACATTCTGGATCATCATGGAAATCTTTTGACATAAATTTATTACATAAATTTATTTTGTTGTTGGAATCTGAATTATTTCATTGGCATGCAGGTTCAGCAAGCATACTCTGGAGCAGTACAGAGCAGGCCAAGTAGTTTGCAGATCCAAGGGATTCCCTTTCATCAGCGAAGCACTTCATTATCTGGGAAGATTCAGTAAGTACTGTTGTTGCAGTGAGCTTTGCTGTTAGTTTATTATCTTGATGTCCTATGAGGAAGGGTCACCAGCTTCAAAACATTAACTGACTCCGCTTCACAGATGCTGAGCTTTTCCAGCAGCTTCTGTTTTTGTTCATGCCATTCTATGACATGGCGGATCATCTCAATAACATTTGCTCACACACTTTCCATATTAGATTTCATTTATTATTGTCATGGTTATTGAGATACAATGAAAGTATTGTTTTGCATGCTGTCCAATTAAATCATACCTTATATAAATATATCAGGGTAATAGAACGGAATGCAGAAAATAGTGTTACAGCTACAGAGAAAGTGGAGAGAAAATCAACTCTAAAATATAAGAAGTCCGTTCTTCAGTCTGATAAAGATAGGAAGAAGCTAACCTTGAATCTGTCTTCAAACATTTGTATCATCTGCCTGGTAGAAGAGAGTATAATCATAGCTGCTTTCCCAAGGCACAAGCAAGAAGAAGAAACAAGCATCAAGACAGAAGGAATGTTTTCCTAACAGACTGGGCTGCATTCTCAACTCTCTGTAATTTCTTGCAGTCTAGGGCAGAGCAGTTGCCATACCAAACTGTGATGCTTTCTATAGTACATCTATAAAAAATTGCTAAGACTCATTGTGGACATGCCGAATTTTCTTAGCCTCCTAAGGAAGTAGAGGTATTGCTATGCTTTCTTGACTGCAGTGTCAATGTGGATGGACTAGGTTAGATTGTTGGTGATATTTACTCCTCGGAACTTGAAGCTGTCAACTTTCCCTACCTCAGCACCATTGATCCAGACAGGCACATGTCCTCCACTCCACTTCCTGAAGTCGATGACCGGCTCCTTCGCTTTGACTTTTCCCATGACACTAAGCTCTATATTTCTTTCCAAAACTCTGTCTCGTTGTTTGAGATCCGATTGACTACGGTGGTGTCATCAGCAAATTTCATGAAAGTGCGGACTGCAGATGCTGGAGATCAGAGTCAAAAGGTCTGGTGCTGGAAGGAGGAGCAGGAGAGCCCAATACCTCATCTTCACCATGGTTTGAGACAAAAATGGTTAGGGACAAAAAAACTTCAGATGCTGGAATCCAAAGACAGGCAGAAGCCCAGAAGAACACACAAAGCGAGGCAGCATCAGGAGATGGAGAAGTCAACATATCGGGTGTAACCTCTCTTCAGGACTGGAAGTGGGTGTAGGGGAACCTGCAGTGAAAGGGAGTGGGGAGGGAAAGGTGGTGAAATGGGGATAGGTGAAGGCAAGTAAAGGGTACAACCTGATTGGTCAATGGGAGGAATGAATCCGGTTGGTGGCAGGGAGCATTGGAAGGGATGGGGAGGGGCTCGGAAGGGAGTCGGGGCTTGGAAGGGAGGTTATTTGAAATTGGAGAACTTGATGTTTAGTCCTCCGGGCTGTAGGCTGCCCAGGCGGGAGATAGAAATAGAAAGTTACAACGCAGTACAGGCCCTTCAGCCCTCGATGTTGCACCGACCTATGAAAATAATGTGATGTCCATCTTACTGACACAATTGCATTATCATCCATATGAATGTCCAATGCCCATTTAAATGCCCATAACGTTAGTGAGTCTACTGCTGTTGCAGGCATGCCCCTACTACTGTCTGAGTAAAGAAACTACCCCGATATCGGTCCTAAATCTATTTAAAGCTATGTCCCCTCGAGTTAGCCTTCACCATCCAAAGAAAAAGGCTCTCACTGTCCACCCTATCTAACTTTCTGATTAAATTATGAGTCTCAATTAAGTCACCTCTCAACCTTCTTGTCTCCAACAAAAACAGCCTCAGTTCCCTCAGCCTTTCCTTGTAAGACTTTCCTTCCATAACAGGCAACATTCTAGTAAATCTCTTCTGAATCTTTTCCAAAGCTTCCACATCGTTCCTATAATGTGGTGACAGAACTGCACACAATACTCCAAGTGCGGTCTTACCAGTGTCTTGTAGAGCTGAAGCATGACCTCATGGCTCCGAAACTCAAATGCCAACACACGCCAACACACTCAAACCCCTTCTTAATGACCCTATCAACCTGGGAGGCAACTTTCCAGGATTTATGCACCTGAACACTGAGATCTCTCTGTTCATCTTCACTGCCAAGAATTTTACCATTACCTGAGTACTCTGCATTCCTGTTACTTATCCGAAGTGAACTACCTCACACTTTTCTGTATTAAAATCCATTTGCCACTTCTCAGTTCAGCTCTGCATCTTATCTATGTGCACCCACAACATCCTTCGGCATTATCTATAACTCTGCCTACCTTCGTGTCATCCACAAATTTACTAACCCATCCTTCTACGCCCACATCCAGATCATTTGTAAAAATGACAAACAACAGTGGCCCCAGAACAGATCCTTGTGGCACACCACTGTAACTGAACTCCAGGATTAACATTTCCCATCTGTCTTCTGTCAGCTAGCCAATTTCTGATCCAAACCGCTAAATCACCTTCAATCTTGTAACTCCTTATTTTGTGCAATAGCCTACCATGTGGAACCTTATCAAACGCCTTACTGTAGCCCATACACACCACATCAACCACCTTACTTTCATCCACCTGTTCTGTCACTTTCTTGAAGAACTCAATAAGGTTTGTGAGGCACGACCTACTCTTTACAAAACCGTGTTGACTATCCCTAATCAAGTTATTCCTTTCCAGATTATTATAAATCATATCTCTTATTACCTTTGCCAACATCTTACCCACAACCAAAATAAAGCTCACTGGCCTATAATTACCAGGGTTGTCCTGACCCCATTTCTCAAACAAGGGAACATTTGTTATCGTCCAGTCTTTTGCCATTACTCCTTTCGACAATGATGACATAAAGATCGAAGCTAAAGGCTCTGCAATCTCTTCCCTGGCTTCCCAGAGGATCCAAGGATAAATCCCATCCAGCCTCGGGGGCTTATCTATTTTCAGATCTTCCAAAATTGCCAAACCCTCCTCTTTATCAACCTCAGCCCCAACTAATCTTGTAGCCTGTATCTCCATCTTCTCACTACTGACGAAAAACTGACAAAAAGTATTCATTAAATGCTTCTCCAATGTCCTCAGATTCCACACACAACTTTCCACTCCTATCTTTGATTGGTCCTAATCTTACTCTAGTCATTCTTTTATTGTAGTTACACCTATTGAAGGCCTTAGGGTTTTCCTTGATCCTATCCGCTAACAACCTCTCATTTCCCTCCTGGCTATTCTTAGCCCTCCCTTTAGATCTTTTCTGGCTAACTTATAACTCTCAGCCTTCATGCGTCATCCTGACATCCTCTTCCTCTTGACAAGAGCTTCAGCTTCTTTAGTAAACCATGTTTTTTTGAAGAAGTAACAAAGAGGATTGATGAGGGCAGAGCAGTAGATGTGATCTGTATGGACTTCAGTAAGGCGTTCGACAAGGTTCACCATGGGAGACTGCTTAGCAAGGTTAGATCTCACAGAATACAGGGAGAACTAGCCATTTGGATACAGAACTGGCTCAAAGGTAGAAGACAGAGGGTGGTGGTGGAGGGTTGTTTTTCAGACTGGAGGCCTGTGACCAGTGGAGTGCCACAAGGTCCTCTACTTTTTGCCATTTACATAAATGATTTGGATGCGAGCATAAGAGATACAGTTAGTACGTTTGCAGATGACACCAAAATTGGAGGTGTAGTGGACTGCGAAGAAGGTTACCTCAGATTACAACAGGATCTTGACCAGATGGAGTTTAATTGAGATAAATGCAAGGTGCTGCGTTTTGGGAAAGCAAATCTTAGCAGCACTTTTCCACTTAATGGTAAGGCCTTAGGGAGTGTTGCTGAGCAAAGAAACCTTGGAGTGCAGGTTCATAGCTCCTTGAAAGTGGAATTGCAGGTAGATAGGATAGTGAAGAAGGCATTCGGTATGCTTTCTTTTATTGGTCAGAGTATTGAGTACATGAGTTGGGAGGTCGTGTTGCAGCTATACAGGACATTGGTTAGGCCATTGTTAGAATATTGCGTGCAATTCTGGTCTCGTTCCTATCAAATCCTGCCAGGGTTGGAGATTTGAGTTATAAGGAGAGGCTGAACAGGCTGGGACTTTTTTCCCTGGAGTGTCAGAGGCTGAGTGGTGACCTTATAGAGGTTTACAAAATTATGAGGGGCATGGATAGGATAAATAGACAAATTCTTTTCCCTGAGATATTAGAGTCCAGAACTAGAGGGCATAGTATTAGGGTGAGAGGGGGGAAAATATAAGAGAGACCTGAGGGGCAACTTTTTTACACAGAGGTGGGACACATGTATGGAAGTGTGGACGCTGGTACAATTGCAACATATAAAAGGCATTTGGATGGGTATTTGAATAGGAAGGGTTTGGAGGGATATGGGCCGAGGTTTGACTAAATTGGGTTGGTATATCTGGTCAGCATGGATGGGTTAGACTGAAGGGTCTGTTTCCATGCGGTACATCTCTATGACTCTATGAGTCTCTTGACAATTACCTCCCTGTCTGATAGGTATATACTTATCAAGGACCCGCAGTAGCTGTTCTTTGAATAAGCTCCACATTTCAATTGTGTCCATCCCCTGCAATTTCCTTCCCCATCCTATGCATCCTAACTCTTGCCTAATCGCACCATAACTGCCTTTCCCCCAGTTATACCTCTTTTCCTGTGGTATATACCTAACCCTGCCCATTGCTATTGTAAACAACCAAATTATGATCACTATCGCCAAAGTGCTCACCTACCTCCAAATCTAACACCTGACTGGTTCATTTCCCAGTACCAAATCCAATATGGCATCTCCCTTTGTTGGCCTGTCTATATACTGTGTCAGGAAACCCTCCTGTACACATTGAACAAAAACTGACCCATCTAAACTACTTGAACTATAGTATTCCCAATCAGTATTGGGGAAGTTAAAGTCCCTACAACAACTACCCTGTTACTCTTGCTCCAATCGAGAATCATCTTTGCTATCCTTTCCTCTACATCCCTGGAACAATTTGGAGGTCTGTAGAAAACTCCCAACAGGGTGACCTCCCCTTTCCAGTTTCTAACCTCAGCCCAAACTACTTCAGTGGATGAGTCCTCAAAAGTTACCTCAGCTGCTGTAATACTATCCTTGATTAACAATGAGGGCAGAGCGGTAGAGTTGACCTACATGGACTTCAGTAAGGCGTTCGACAAGATTTTACCATCTTTTTACCATCTTCTTTGTTCTTACTGAAACATCTAAATCCCAGAATCTGCAACAACCATTCCTGTCCCTCCTCTAGTCATGTCTGTGAAATGGCCACAACATCGAAATCCCAGGTATCAACCCATGCTGCAAGTTCATCTTATTCCAGATGCTCCTGGCATTGAAGTACACACATTTCAAACCAACATCCTGATTGCTGTATCCTGTTGCAACCTTGTAAACCTATCACTACCCACAACCTCCTGTACACTGGAACTACAATTCAGGTTCCCATCCACCTGCTGCATTAGTTTAAACACACCCCCCACCCCTGAAGAGCATTAGCAAATTTCCCCCCCAGGATATTAGTGCCCCTCTGGTTCAGGTGAAGACCATCCTGTTTGTGGAGGTCCTACCTTTCCCAGAAAGGGCTCCATTTATCCAAGAATTGGGGTAGCACGGTGTCTCAGTGGTTAGCACTGCTGCCTCACAGCAGCAGGGTCCCAGGTTCAATTCCAGCCTCGGGCAACTGTCTGTGTGGAGTTTACACATTCTCCCCATGTCTGCATGGGTTTCCTCCGGGTGCTCCAGTTTCCTCCCATAGTCCAAAGATGTGTGGGTCAGGTGAATTGGCCATGCTAAATTGCCCATAATGTTAGGTGCATTAGTTAGAGGGAAATGGGTTTTGGTTGGGTTACTCTTCGGAGGGTCGATGTGGATTGATTGGGCCAAAGGGCCTGTTTCCACACTGTAGGTAATCTGATCTAATCCAAAACCCTCCCTCCTGCACCATCCCTGCAGCCACGTGTTCAGCTCTGCTCTCTCCCTCTTCCTTGCTTCACTAGCATGTGGCTCAGGTAACAAACCAGAGATAACGACTCTGTTTGTTCTAGCTCTCAGCTTCCACCCTAGCTCCCTGAATTTCTGCCTTAGATCCCCACCGTTCTTCCTACCTATGTCGTTAGTGCCTATGCTCCCCTCCCCCTCGAGGATCCTGAAAACACAGTAAGAGTCATCACGAGCCCTGACACCTGGGAGGCAGCACACCAATCGTGAGTGTCTCTCGTTCCACAAAACCTCCTATCTGTCCCTCTAACTATGGAGTCCCCAATGTTTAAAGCTCTGCTCCTCTTCCCCCTTCCCCTCTGAGCAACAGGGACAGACTCTGTGCCAGAGATCTGTGCCCCATGGCTTACCCCTGGTAAGTAGCCCCCCGCAACAATATACTTGTTGAGAGGAACCACCATAGGACATCCCTTTTCTACTCCCAACGGTATACCGTCTACCTTCTTCATGTAGCTGTGGAGTAACTACCTCCCTATAACTCCTTCAACTCCTTTGACTCCTGAATGATCCGAAGTTCATCCAGCTCCAGCTCCAGTTCCATAACACGATGAGGTGTCGTTCCTCCAATGTTTGGTGTGGTTCGCTGGGGCAGTGGAGGAGGCCAAGGATGATCATGTCGGAAAGGAAGTGGTTGGGGGAATTGAAATGGGTGGTGACTGGGGGGGTCTGGTTGGCCCCTGCGAACCCAGCTGTGATGCTTGGTGTGCCACACCCTAAGTTTACATTCGGTCTCCCTGATGTAGAGAAGACTACATTGGGAGCACCTGATGCAGTAAACTAGGTTGAAAGAGAGGCAGGTGAACCTTTGTCTCACCTGGAAGAACTGTTTCGGGCCCTGGATGGAGGTGGGTGGGGGGCTAGCAAACTGGCAGGTTTTGCATCTTTTCCGATTGCAGGGGAGGGTACCTGGGAGTTCGGCGGATTTGGTGGATGGAGTGACGCAAGTCAAGAAGTGTTGAAGGGAACGGTCCTTGTGGAAGGCAGAGGGAGTGGGGAGGGGAAGATGTTCTTGGTGGTGGGGTATAGTTAGTTTTGGCCAAAGTGTTTAAGGGTGATGTGTTGGATGCGGAGACTGGTAGGGTGATACGTGAGGACAAGGGGTCTCTGAATTTATTGCGTTGGGGAGGTGTTTTAGTGTAGTGGAACGGGGAATGGAGGTGGCATGGTGGAGAGCTGTCTGGATGACAGACAGAGGAAAAGCACATTGTTTGAAATAGGTGGACATTTGGGATTCTCGCTAATGGAATGTCTCCTCATCCGAACAGGTGTTGAGTGGACACACCCCCAATTCTGAAGAAGGGTTACACCCAAAACATCGACTTCTCCACTTCCTGATGCTGCCTGACTTGCTGTATTCTTCCAACCTCCTACCTATCTGTTTTGGATTCCAGCATCTGCAGTTTTCTTTGTCTCTAACCTAGTTTGTTCCACTGCAAAGTCTCTTCAAAGGATGTCCACTTTTGAGGAAGTTCTCGGCCTCCCTCAGCTATGCACTCAGTGAGTCCCTTTCTCACTGCCACAGTGCCGTGACCTCCTCAGCCCTGCAGCTCTTTGACCACACGATGAAACAAACTCAATACTACAGCCATGTGACATTCCTTAGCTGCTGTCTTTGCAACCATCTCATCCCTCAAGGCCTACAGTTACATTTTAATCCTTCTAAATTTGGGCACACCTTTGATGCTCCATACTTGCTATACCTCTAATGCCTCCACCATCAATTCTCTCTCCGGATTCTCTGCTACACCCTTTCGGCTATGAGGTGGCACCTCCATTCCCTCTCCTCAACCCTCCCCCAGCTCAAGGCCTCCCTTTCTTCAACATGTGGAGGCCCTCTACAAAAAACAAAAACAAATTTACAGTCCAGGAACAGGCCTTTTGGCCCTCGAAGCCTGAGCCGATTCAAATCTACTGTCTAAACCTGTCGCCCAATTCCTAAACATCTAAAGACCTACCAGCTCTTATACTCAATATCCCATCCGGTGAAGGCAAGCATACCATTTGCATTCTTGACCACTCTATCCACCTGTGCAGCAACCTCAGAGTACAAAGGACCTGAACTCCCAGATCTCTCTGCTCATCAACATTTCCCAAGGCTCTTCCATTTACTGTATAATTCACTCTAGAATTAGACTTGCCAAAATGCATCACCTCACATTTGCCTGGATTGAACTCCATCTGCCATTTCTCTGCCCAACTCTCCAGTCTATCTATACTTTCCTGTATTCTTTGACAGTCCCTTATCCTTTCTGCTACTCTGCCAATCTTTGTATTATCATACCAACAGTGCCCTCTTCCAGATCATTTATGTATATCTGGGATAGTAGTTGAGAAACTCCCTTCAACTACTACTTTCTGTCTCCTGTTGCTCAACCAGTTCTTTATCCCCCTAGCTAAACACCCTACATACCACGTGACTTCACTTTCTACATTAGTTTACCATGGGAAACCTTGTAAAATGCCTTACTAAAGTAAATGTATATGCCATCAACAGCTCTTCCTTCATCTATCAACTTGGTCACTTCCTCAAAGAACTCTATTAAGTTGGTAAGGCACCATCTCCCCCGCACAAAACCATTTTGCCTATCACTGATAAGCCCATTCTTTTCTAAATATAAATAGATCCTATTCCTCAGTACCTTCTCCAGCAACTTTCCCACCACTGACGTCAGACTCACTGTTCTGTAGTTACCGGGAATATCCCTACTACCCTTCTTATACAGGAGGACAACATGAGCAACCTTCCAGCTCTCCAGCACCTCACCTGTGTTTAAGGATGCCACAAAGATATCTGTCAGTGCCCCAGCTATTTCTTCTCTCGCCTCCCTCAGCAACCTGGGATAGATCCCATCCGGTCCTGGGGATTTGTCCACCTTACTAACCTCTAGCCTACCCAACACATCAAACGGAGAATCCACCAGCTCAACAAAAAGTTTTTGGTGAGTTGGAAATTGGAAGTTTACAAAGCTCTACTCTTCTCACCTCCAATTGGAGAACTCACTCCCTGTTTGAAAACTTCACCCTGGTTCCAGCTGCCTCCAGGCCCCGCCCCACGCTGCTACCACCACCAATATCCACATGGAGACTCCCTACAGCACCAGGCTTCTCCAGTTCAAAGTGACTTCCGGATTGGACGCCACTTCCAATTCAAGATTGGTATCCGTGCCACTGTAACCATCTACTGGGACCCCCAAGTGCTCATCCGCAACCACCATCTCCAGTCCTGATGTCTCCTGCAATGCTGCCCTGGGTTCTGCTGACAACAGCACTCGGACCAGCCTTGACTTCCAGTTACCGCCTCTACTGCTGGCTCTGCCCACTCTACAAGCAAGACTCGGACTACATTTCCCAGGGTCACCCCTCATTATTACTGCTGACCTGCAGCCAGCCAGCACAGCAGCTCTCCATCCTCAAACATCCACCCCTATAATGCACCCTACCCCTCCACCTCTCTTTCTCTTCACTGTGGATGTGCAGTTCTTATATGCATCCATACCCCAGAAGATTGCCTCCAGAACCTCCACTTCTTTGTCTCCAACTGACCCATCCAGTCCCCCTCCACCAATACCCTCCTCCGCCTCACTAAACTGGTCTTCACCCTCAATAACTTTTCCTTTAACTCCTCCCATTTGCTCCAAATCAAAGGTGTGGCCATGGGCACCCAGCTGGGCCCAGTTACACCTGTCTCTTTGTTGGCTATAAGGAACAGTCCCTCTTCAGTACCTACATAGGTACGGTGCCCTAACTCTTCCACCTTTACATCGATGACCGCATCGGTACAGTGTCCTGCACCTGGGCTGAATTGGAACAGTTCGTCAACTTCACACAGAACTTCCATCCCACCCTCAAATTCACTTGGTCCATTTCTGAAACCTCCCACCCCTTTCTTGACCTCACCTTTCCATCTCCGGCAATAGTCTGCAGACGGACGTCTACTACAAGCCCACAGACTCTCATAACTGCCTGGATTATTCCTCCCTCCACCTAGTATCCTACAAGAACTCCATCCCATTCCCCAATTCCTCTGCTGCATCTGCTCAGACGAGAAGACATTCCACTCTCGAGCATCCCAAATTAGATTAGATTGCCTACAATGTGGAAACAGGCCCTTCGGGCCAAACAGTCCACACTGATCCTCCGAAGAGTAACCCACCCAGACCCATTTGCCTCTGACTAATTGACCTAACATTAGCATGGCCAATTCACCTGCACATCTTTGTGACCGTGGGAGGAAACCGGAGCACCCAGAGGAAACCCACGCAGACATGGGGAGAATGTGCAAACTCCACATAGACAGTCACCCCAGGCTGGAATCAAACGTGGGACCCTGATGTGAGGCAGCAGTGCTAACCACTGAGCCACCTATAAGGCAGCAGGGGAGTAGAACCCATGACTTTGTGAAGGCGAGAACCTTAATCCAGCGGCTAAGACCGCTCGGCCATGATCCACCTATTTCAAACAACATGCTTTTCCTCCCTCTGTCATCCAGACAGCCCTCCGCCATACCACCTCCATTCCCTGTTCCACTGCTCTAAACCTCCGCCAATGCAACAAAGACAGAGTCCACCTTGTCCTCACCTACCACCCCACCCGTCATCCCCAAACACTTCTGCCAATTCCAATTGGACCCCACCACCAAGAACATCTTCCACTCCCCAACCCTCTCTGCCTTCTGCAAGGACTGTTCCCTTCAACAGTACTTGATTTGCACCACTCTCCCCACCAACTCCCCCAGAACCCCCAGATACTCTCCCTGCAACCAGAAAAAGTGCAAAACCTGCTGGTACATCACCCTCATCACTTTCATCCAGGGCACCAAACAGTTCTTCCAGGTGAGACAAATGTTCACTTGTTCCAACCTAGTTTACTGCAACAGGTGCTCCCAGTGTGGTCTTCTCTACATCGGGGGGACTAAACGTAAACTTAGGGAACAGTTTGCCAAGCATCGCAGCCAGGCCCGCAGGGATCGACCAAATCTCCCAGTCACTGCTCATTTCAATTCCCCCTACCACTCCCTTTCTGACATGACCATCCTTGGCCTCCACCACTGCCACAACAAACGCACTGCAAATTGGAGGAACAACACCTCATCTCCCGCCTGCGCAGCCTACAGCCTGGAGGGCTCAACATTGAGTTCTCCAGCTTCAAATAACCTCTCTTCCCTTTCCCCGACTCGCTTCCCAGACCATCCCCCTCCCCTCCACCCTGTCACCAACCAAAATCATTCCTCCCATTCACCAACCAGGTCGTACCCTCTACCTGTCTTCACCTAACCCCACTTCACCACCCTGCCCCACCAACCCCTTTCCCTGCAGCTCCCCCTACACCCACCCCCAGTCCTGAAGAAGGGTTACTGCCGAAACATTGACCTCTCCACCTCCTGATGCTGCATGGCTTGCTGTGTTCTTCCAGCCTCTTGCCAATTTCATCTTCACCATGGGCATCCAGTACCTGTTCATATCCACCATAACAAAGGCCTCCAAGCCCTCCATTTCTTCCTCATTCAATTGGCTGAACTGGTCCTCACCCTCAACAACTTCTCCTTCGAATCCTCTCACTGCCTTCAGACCACGAGGCCCCAACTATGCCTGTCTCGTCTTCAGGTATGTAGAACAGTCCATCTTTTGTAGTTACACAAGCATCTTTCCCCTACCTTTTCCTCCACTATATTGATGACTGTATCGGTGCTACAGTTGAACAGTTCATCAGCCTCAAGTACACCTTCCACCCTGACCTCAAGTTCACCTGGATCATCTCAGTTACCCCCACCCCCTCTCCTTCCTGGATCTCTGCATCTCCATTTCTAGCAACCAACTCAACACAGATATCTACTTCAAACCCACCGACTGCTTACTAACATTTTATAAATTGTGTGCAGACTATCTAAATCCCCTTGCATCTCAGAATTCTGTAGTAATAACCTGCTTTTTCCTCTTCCTGCGAAAGCAAACAACTTCACATTTTCTCACATTATACTCGATCTGCCAGATTTTTGCCCAGTCATTCATATTGTCAATATCCATCTGCAAATTCCACACCTTCTTCTCAGCAGATTTTCCTACCTACCTTGATATTAGCTAACATGCTTTCACTCCCTTCTCTAAGTCATTGATGTAAATTGTAAAATATTCAAAAGGTCCCTATGGGACTGCACTCCACGAAGTCAAAAAGTACATATGTTTTGTTTTCAGCCAGCCGGCCTGTCTTCTATCCCTGCTCATATGTTGCCTGCTACACTGTGGTGAGCTTTTATTTTCTGCAGTGGAAATGTGAAAATTATCAAATGCCTTCTGAGTACACCTGCTATCCACAAAAATATTCCTTCAAAGAACTTCAATGAATTGGTTAAACATGTTTTCTCTTTGATAAAACCATGTTGACTCTTCCCAATTACCTTGAGTTTTTAAATCAGGTTTCTGATCCATTACAAGTTTCAATGAAGGATGTTTTCTAATTTACTGTCTCCTTGAGTAGAATAGGTTACATTTGCTATTTTCCTGTCAGATTAAACCTTGCCCTAATTGAGGGAATTTTGGAAATTAGCACCAATACATCGACTACTTTATTTGCAACCTCTTTGAAGACCCGAGGAAGAAATCCATCTGGACCCTGTGATGGTACTGTTACCTTTAACAGGGATTTGTCTCTGCTGTTTGTCTTGCAGAGAAGTGTTGCCAGTGATGCCAGAATGCTTCAGAAGCAGTGATTTAAGCTCTCTGAATCTTTTAAATTGGACAAAAGAATGAATGGGTGGAGTCAGGCTCACACAGACACAGGGTTTTAGTTTTGCTTTAAATTTAAGTTGGGATCTTTTGGCTGTTGAAGCTGGTATATACATCTTTTACCCTACTGTAGCAAAATGCTTGAGTTCTATCTCTTGCTGGGTTGTATTTTAAATGCTTTTTCTCCTGATCTGGAGATAGCACATGACAAAATCTGTTGAGCTGAATTTGCCTTTCCCAATGGTGTGTTTTTGGGATGCTGCTATAATTGGAACAAGTAATGACTAATGGTTAAATAATATACAATTTTATTAAGTATTTCAGTAGAGTTCAAGTTACGCCAATTCATATTTTGTTTCTGTTTTGAACTGCATTGTACGAATACAGTATGTTTTGTTTAAAACTTAGTAGTGGGTTAATTGAATCACATCTGGAACACAAAGCCTTGAGTATGTCTTTAAATAAGATAAAAATTAAAGTCTAGGCTCTCTCCTTGATAAATTTTCAGGGAGTTTTGTCTGGTCCATAGCAAATACTCAGAAACTTGCTATCCATAGCAATTTCAGTTTGCTTGCTATTACATCCTTCATAATTGTAATTTCATTATGGTCTTCCTCCTGATTTATAGCTATTATTGGAATATTTTTTGAATCCTCTGTTGTGAAAACAGAACAAAATATTTGTTAATTTCATGCATCCTTTCCTTTTTATTTATTATTAATACCATTCTCCGTCTATAGATGACCAACACTTCACTTGCTTTTTAAATAAAATTTGTTATCTGCTTTTACATTCCTAGCTAATTTCCTCTCATTGTCTAATTTCTTTTTTATGATTTACCTTTAGTACTTCTCTGCTATATTTGTGTTTTGACCTGCCACTCATCTTTGTGCAGTTACATGTTTTTTTCCCCTGACATTTGATGCCTTCCTGAAGGTAGAGACATAGACTCTAAGTTCTTTAGTTATCAATCATGATCCTCCCTTTCAAAATTTTCTTTACAATGCGAATATAGTTATTCGTAATATTGTGAAAAATTAGTAGAGCCGTTGATATAGTTTATATTGATTTCAACAAGGCCTTCAACAAGGTATCACATGAGAAACAGTATACAGGGTAACTTGACAACTTGGATCCAAAATTGGCCTACTGATAGGAGACAGCTTGTAGAGGCTGCTTTTGTGACTGGAACTCAGTGTGCAGTGGATTAGTGCTAGGTCCCTTGTTGTTTGTGATATTCATCAATGATGTAAATGAGAATGTCTGGTTGAGGTTTGGATGATAAGTAAATTTGTGAATGACACAAAAGTTGGCCGGATGTTTGGTAGTGAGGAAGAAGCTGCTAGGTTACAAGAGGATATAAATGGATTGGTCAAATGGGGAGGTCAGTGGCAAATGGAATTTAACCCTGATAAGCATGAGGTGATGCACTTTAAAAGAAGGAACAAGGTAAGGGAGTACTAGAAGAATCGTAAGGCACCAGGAAGCTCAGAGGAACAGAGTGATTTTGCAGTACTTGTTCACAAATCCTTGAAGGTGGAAGGGTAGGTTAATAAGGTAGTTAAAAAGGCATATGGGACACTTGCCTTTATCACTCAAGGCATAGATTATATGGAGAAAGTGAGGATTGCAGATGCTGGAGATCAGATTCGAGAGTGTGGTGCTGGAAAAACACAGCAGGTCCGGTAGCATCCAAGGAGCTAGAGAATCGATGTTTTGGGCAAGAGCCCTTCAGCAGGAATCCTGGGCTCTTGTCCAAAACATTGATTCTTCTGCTCCTAGGCTGCTGCCTGACCTGCTATGCTTTTCCAGCACCACACTCTCAGCATAGATTAGATGAGCAGGGAGGTCATGTCGGTTCTGTGCAGAACTTTCGTTGAGTCAGACCTGGAAGACTGTGTGCATTTCTGGTCACCACACTATAGGACGGATGTGATTGCACTGGAGAGGCCGTAAAGACGATTCAACAGAATGTTGCCAGGGATTTCAGCAATGGAGAGAGGCTGGATAAGATCGGGTTGTTTTCTTTGGCAGACAAGGTCGAGAGGGTTCCTGATAAAGGTACATACAATTATGAGGGGCATGGACAGGATGAATAAATATCTGTTCCCCTTAGTCGAAAGGTCAGTTTTTAGTTGGAGGGCCTAAGTTTAAAATGAAAGGCAGGGGTTTTAGATAGGATTTGAAGAAAAGATCTTTCACGCAGAGGGTGGTGGGAGTCCAAAATGTACTGCTCTGGAGGGTAATTGAGGCAGGAAACCTCAGACCTTTAAAACGTACTTGGATGAGCACTTAAGTGTCATAACGTTCAAGGCTATGGGCCTCGTGCAGGAAAGTGGGACTAATGTAAATATTTTTGGAGGTAGAGACTTGACAGAACAAAGGGCCTCTTCTGTACTTTATAATTCTATTGTGTAATCTGCTGTCTGATTTATGGCAAAATTTACTGTTCCAAGAAAAACAGAAATTGCTGGAGAAGCTCAGCAAGTCTGGCAGCATTTGTGTGGAAAAGCAGTGTTCATGTTTTGAGTCTGGTGACTCTTCTGTGATTCTTTGAACTTTCATCCTACAACCTGCTTGTTTTCAGTTTATGTGCAATTAAAATCACCCAGGATTATTCCCATTCCTTTACCACATGCACCCATTATTTATTCTTGTACACTTTGTCCCACATTGTGATTACAGTTCAGAAGCCTTTAGGCCAATCCCACTAGTGATCAAGGACACCCACATCCTTTGGACACCTGCACTTCCCAACATCTTGCTGTTTAATAAGTATTCTCTCTTTCTGGTTTTTCTACCAAAGTGAATAATTTCACTCTTATTTATATGAGGTTCCACCATCTATGTTGTAGCCCATACACTTTGCTTTTCAAGTCCTGCTGAAGTTGCCTTGCATTCTCTAAACAACTTAAGTTCCCATCAAATGTGAAGTCACCAGTAAATTTGAAAGTATTACAATTAGCCCCTACATCCAAACCATTTATATAATTTGTGAAGAGCTGTGGTTCAAACACTGGCCCTTGTACTCTAATGAAATCATACTGAAGCTTCTGTCAATTATATTGTCATTTTTTGACAGAATATCTGTAGCATGGGATGAAAATGATTTCCAGATACACATTGCTTACACAATGTCGTATAAAATACCAGTGTTTACATTCATAAAACATTTTTAGACTTGCTGATTTATGATCACATTCAGGGGTTTGTATGTGATCCCTTGATTGCAACATTTACACATCAGAAACTCCAAGTTTCTGGGAGGCAAGGATTACAGGGGGTGTGAAGAGGTTCTGTAAATTTAACACTGGAGCCTCCTTATATTTTCATTCTGTCATGCAGCTAGATAGATTTTGAGTCTTAACAGGTCAGAAAACCCCAATGAAAATCAAAAAGGAGAACTGGCATTGAAGAGAGCCTGGTAATGCATGAGAGAGATCAGGGAATGGAAAGAACCTCCAATCCAAACCACAGATGCAAAAAGAGAATTGATGTTTTGAAAGGCCAGTATTCGTGCTCCCTCTAGCCAACTGAAATGTTATTAAAAGCACTAACTTACTGGAGCTGGCAACTTTTTTTTCCCTCTGTGTTAGGTGTCCTGAGCTATCAGAAATCTGGTTAAATTTAAATCATGCTGCCAATCACATTTTGGGCATCTGAATTAGATTTACTGTAATAAATAAGGTGTTCTGTTCTCTCAGACTTCACATATTCACACAAAACAACTGGTTGCTGTCAAAATTAGAGTATTTGCATTTGTTTTGGCTAATTTTGGGGATATGATCTCTGATTCTTGTAAATTTCATCCGAGTTCTAACGAGAGGTCAAACCTCCATTCCTATCTAACAGACAGGCGTTCATCTTGGAAAATACTTTAATTCTGATTTTATTTCTTGTACAATGTGATAACATTAAAGCCAGTGCATAATTTTGCTTTGGTAGGTTCTAACAGATCCACAAAGCAGCTTCATTCTTCCACTGGTTTAGACTTCAAGAAGATCAGAGGGCAGTCATACCCCAACAATTCATTCTTGCTTTCTGGCAGGATCTGCAGTTGTCATGAAAATTTTGATTTGATACCTGAACAATTTTCCTTCATTTCCAATATTGCCCTTTGGGTAATCATCCTCTCCCACCCTGTTAGACTCAATGAAGCCAGGCACACATATTACAAGCATATACCTCTTAAAGTTTCAAAAAGTTTTAGTAAGTTCTTATTTATAGATGCACGAGCAAATCCCCAGTTAATGACTATCACCTTCACAAGGCCATCAGAGACGCTAAGAGGCAAAACTAAATTAAGCTTGAGACCCAGACTAACCACACAGGTATCCATTTTTTTGTGGCAAAACTTACATGACAAAATGGGCAACCAAAGCAAAGTCGAACAGAATCGTAGGCAACAATACAACCCAACCCAGCGAGTTCAATGCATTCTACAATGAACAGAAGGTCAGTGAAACAATGTCACTTGTCGGATGCACTGTATCCATGATCACTGCCACAGAACTTAGATCGGCCCATGGAAAGCGACACGCCTTATTGGACCCCCAGGCCATGAACTCACTTCCTGTGCAGACCAGCTGGTGGGAGTATTCACTGATTTGGAGATGCCGGTGCTGGACTGGGGTGTACAAAGTTAAAAATCACACAACACCAGGTTATAGTCCAACAGGTTTAATTGGAAGCACACTAGCTTTCGGAGCAACGCTCCTTGATGAAGCACTGAAAGCTAGTGTGCTTCCAATTAAACCTGTTGGACTATAACCTGGTGTTTTTCTGTGATTTTTAATGGAGTTTTCACTGACATCTTTAACGTCTCCTGCTACGATCTGAAGTCACCATCTGCTTCAAGAAGATCACCATCAAGCCGATGCCAAAGAAAAATCAGGCAGTATGCGTCAGTGACTACTGCCCAGTGTCTCTGACCTCCATAATTATGGAGTTCTTTGAGAACCTAGCCATAGCTTACATCAACTCCAGCCGACCAGATTATCTTAATCCTTTGCAATTTGCCTACCATCGCAACAGATCCATAACAGACACCATCTCCTTGGCCTTACACTCATCCCTGGAACATCTGGATAACAAGATAACTACATCAGGCTCCTACTTATTGACTACAGCTCCACCTTCAACACATGACTCCAAACAAACTCATCTCCAAACTCTGAAACCTCGGTCTCGGCTCCACCCTCTGATCCTCGATTTCCTTACTCATAGATCGCAATTAGTAATAGATGACACAATAATCCTCAACGCTGGTGCCCCACAAGGCTTCATACTCAGCCCCCTACTGTACTTCTTATACATTCACAACTGTATGGTCAAATTCCACTCCAATTCCATTTACAATGCTGCCTATATTACAGGTGAGATCTCAGACAAAATATAGGCAAGAGATTGAGTGCTTGGTAGCATGGTGTAAAGGCAACAATCTCTCCAACAAAATGAAGGAGTTGATAATTGACGTCAGGAAGCAGAGTGGAGGGCATACCCTTATCTGCATCAATGGTGCTGAGGTGGAAATGGAAAGAGTCAAATTTGTGAGAGTGATGATCACCAACAATCTGACCTAGCGCATCCACGTCAACGTGACAGTCAAGAAAGCACAACAATGTCTGTACTCCCTCAGAAGGCTAAAGAAATTTGGTATGTCCGTAATGACTCTTACCAATTTATATCAATGTACCATGGAAAGCAGCCTACCTGGATGCATCACAGCTTGGTAAAGCAACTCCTGCTCCCTAGGCCACAAGAAATGTCAGTTGTGAACTAGCCCATCCATCATGCAAACCAGCCTTCCATCCATCGACTCTAGATGTGAATGTCGAAGGTGTAATTTGTAAGATCGATGATGATATGAAAACTGGTGGTGTTGTTGACACTGAGGAGGGTAGTCTCAGGCCCCTGTCTAATATTGAACAGCTAGTAAATTGAGCAGAGAAATGGCAGATGGATTTTAACCCCAATAAGTGTGAGATGATGCATTTTGGGAGGTCGTATAAAGGAAGGATAGAGATATTGAATATTTGGACCATAGGGAGTACTGAGAACCAAGGGGTCCTTGATGTACAAGCTTATGGAGAGAATGAAGAATCAGAGGTGAAAGGTGTGTTGCTGGAAAAGCACAGCAGGTCAGGCAGCATCCAAGGAGCAGGAGAATTGATTTTTTGAGCATAAGCCCTTCATCAAGAGTGTGGAGGGGTAAGGTAGCTGAGAGATAAATGGAGGTTGGGGGTGTGGGGCAAGGGGGAAAAGTAGGTGGGAAGGCGAGGGGGAAAAGTAGGTGGGTCCAGCTGGGAGGGGATTGTGATAGGTCAGTGGCGACGGTGGTACGGAAAGGTGGGAAGAAAAATGCACTGGTAGGACAGTTCAAGAGGGCAGAGCCATGTTGGAGGTTTGGATCTGGGATGAGGTGGGGGGGGGGGAGGGGAGGTTTGGAAACTGGTGAAATCGATGTTGATGACGTGTGGTTGAAGGTCCCTCAATAGAAAATGAGGCGTACTTCCTCCAGTTGGCGGGTGGGTTTGACTTGGTGGTGGAGGAGGCCCAGGACTTGAGAGTGAGAGGGGAGTTGAAGTGGTTGGCCACAGTGGTTGTTTGGTTCATGCGTCCCAGAGATGTTCCCAGAACCACTCTGCGATTTGGCGTTCTGTCTCTCCAATGTAGAGGAGACTACATCAAGAGCAATGGATTCAGTAGATGAAGTGGATGGATGTGTAGGAAAATCTCCCCCAGATTTGAAACAATCCTTGAGGACCTTCGACGGAGGTGAGGAGGGAGGTGTGGACACAACTTTTACACTTTGTGCGGCAGCAAGGGAAAGTGCCGGGTGCGGATGGTGGTTGGTGGAGGGGCTTCTATTAACCTTCCATTCATCTACACTTCTTGCTGCAAAATCATCAAAGACCCTTCACACCCTGTTCCAGCTTCTTCTGTTGGCCAGAAGATAAAAAGGTTTGAATACACGTATGAACAGTTTCAAAAACAGTTTCTTCTCTGCTGTTATCAGACTTTTGAATAAACATTTCAAATGTTAATGTTGATCTCTGCAGCTTCTCTTTGGCTGTAACTGTATTGTGCACTCTGTTGTGCTACCTTGATGCACTTTGTATGGTATGTGCTCTCTGTAGAGCACGTAAAACAGCACTTTTCACTATATCTCGGTACATGTGACAACAATACACTAATTTCTAATTCAATATTAAGAAGTCAATTCATATCCAATTAACAAGAATTACTTTTTCAGAAATTTGCTTTGACTCTGTCTATGCACCTTACGACTTGTTCACATCACTAATAGATTCTAATATTTACACTGCTCCTGATCACAGGATAACCTCACCTGTTTTCTCTCTTCTACCTTTCTTCAAAACTATGTTTGCACTGACTACCTTCTAATCTATAAGATCTGTACATAGAATTATGGAATCCCGACAATGCAGCCCGCCAAGTCCCCACCGACTCACTGGGAGCCTCCCACCCAGAGCCAGAATCCCAATCTATCCCCATCACACCACATTTACCATGACCTAGTCTGCACATTCTGGACACCACAGATAATTTAACATGGCCAATCCACCGAACCTGCACATCTTTAGACTGTAGAAGGAAACCGAGCAACCAGAGGAAACCCACATAGATACGGAGAGAACATACAAACTCCACAAGGACTGTCGTCCAAGGCTGCATAAACTTGAGAGTTATGAAAAATCAAAACCAACGAATTCCTCATGTCTGCAACCATCTATTATAAAATCTTAGTATGAAGGCGATCAGTTCTAAATAGAAATTGTAGTTTTGGGATTTGAATTACATTCTTCAATTGCTACACTAGTGCAGCCCCCAAATCTAAACCCTAGTTGTGCTAGAGATTCATGCAGTACTCAAGCAGAGGATTCCCAATAGCATAAGGCCCGTCCCAAAACAGAAGCTTAATGGTAACTTATTTTTTCTTATTCAAATGTGAAGGGAACTTTAAAAGACAATTGGGTGGATACGTGAAGGTTTGGAGGGATGTGGGCAGTTGGAATTAGTTTACTTTGGGATTATGTTTGGCATGGACTGGCTGGACAGAAGGGTCTGTTACCGTGCTATATGACTATGACTGTATGACTCACCTCTTCAGGTAAGATTGATAAAACATTCATAATTACAACTCCCACTGTGGATATACACTTAGAAGATCCAGAATTCAATTTTGAAATTTTTTTCACAGGAATGTTGGCTAATCCCAGAAGCCAAAGAATCGACCATTCAGACCCTTATATTAATCTGTACTCAAGCTGATATCTGTACAGAAATGTTGTGGAGAATGCAAGATAAGTGAAAGGGAAGAACAGAGGGAGAGAAATGGTGCTGTGAAAATTGAGGTGATTGAAGGTGGATAAATTCCCAAGTCTGATAATCTACATCCCAGAGTACTTAAGGAAGTGGCTCTAGAAATAGTTGATGCATTGTAGGTCATCTTCCAGGATTCTGTTGACTCTGTAAGAGTCCTTGCAGATTGGAGGGTAGCCAATCTTACTCCAATATTCCAAAAGGGAGGTAGAGAGAAACCAGGAAATTATAAACCAGGAAATGTAACATCGGTAGTGGGGAAAATTCTCGAATCCATTATCAAGGGCTTTATAGCGGACCAATTAGAAAGCAGTGGTAGAATCAGACCAAGTCAGCATAGATTTATGAAGGGGAAATCATGCTTGACAAATCTGTTGGGATTCTATGACGATGTAACTAGTAGAGTTGACAAGGGGGAGCCAGTTGATGTGCTATTTCTTTCAGAATGCGTTTGACAGAGTCTCGCATAACAGATTATTTTGCAAGATTAAAGTGCATGGGATTGGGGGAAGTGTATTGAGATGGATAGAAAACTGTTGGCAGAGAGGAAACAAACAGTTGGAATTAATGGGTCCTTTTCAAATTGTCAGGCAGTAACTAGTGGGGTGCCACAGGGATCGGTGCTCGGACTCAGGCCATTCTCAATATTTTAATGATTTGGGTGAGGGAACAAAATGTAACATCTCAAAGTTTGCAGATGATACTAAGTTGGATGGGAAGGTAAACTGTGACGAGGATGCAGAGATCCTTCAGCATGATCTAGTCAGGTTTGGTGAGTAGGCACATCAATGCCAGATGCAGTATAATTTGGATATGTGCAAAGTTATTCGCTTTGGAAACAAAAACACGAAGGCAGATTACTACCTGAATTGGGAGAGGGAAGTTGCATCAGGACCTGGGTGTCCTTGTGCACCAGTCGCTGAAAGTAAGCATGCAGATGCAGTAGGCCATAAAGAAGGCAAATGTGTTGGCTTTTATTGCAAAAGGTTTTGAGTACAGGAGCAGAGATGTGTTGTTGCAGTTGTACAGGACCTTAGTGAGGCCACACCTAGAATATCATGTGTAGTTTTGGTCTCCTTTTCTAAAGAAGGATGCTTTTGCTCTTGAGGGAATGCAGCAGAGGTTTACCAGGCTGATTCCGGGGATGGCGGAACTGATGTATGAGGAGAGAGTGACTAGACTAGGATTGTTTTCGCTGGAGTTCAGACAAGTAAGTGGGTGATCTCATAGAGACTTATAAATTCTAACAGGACTAGACAGGGTAAATGCAGTGAGTATGTTCCCCATGGTGGGTGCAGCCAGAACCAGGGGTCACAGTCTGAGGATTATTGGTGGACCATTTAGGACGGAGATGAAGAGACATTTCTTCACCCAAGAAGTGGTGAGCCTGTGGAATTCATTACCACCAGAAATAGTTGATGCCAAAACATTGAGTGTATTCAAGAGGCGGCTAGATATAGCACATGGGGCAAATGGAATCAAAGGTTATGGGAAGAAAACAGGTTTAGGCTATCGAGATGAATGATCAGCCATGATCGTGATCAATGGCAGAGCAGGCTCGGATAGCCAAATGGCCTTCACCTGTTTCATTCTCTGTTCCTTGATTCAAATTTCAAGATGGTATGTCTTTGTTTTGCATACCACACAGCAGAAAAAACGTTTCTCTGTACCTAAACTATTGATTATTTTTAGTCATTTATGGGATGTGGGTGTCACCCACTAGACCAATATTTATTACTTATCCCTGGTTAACCTTAAGAAGTTAGTGGTAAGCTGCTGCACCCCATGTGCTGCAAGTAGAGCCACAGTGCTCTACGAGAGGGAGTTCCAGGATTTTGACTCTGATGCTGAAGGAACAACGATACATTTTGAGTCAGGATGATGAGTGGCTTGGAATGCCCTTATCTATCTCAATGGAAACGGCTATAGGTTTGCAAAGTGCTTTCTAAGGAGTTCACCTTGTTAATGGTCTCCACTGCTGCTACTTAAGTGGTGATGTCGATGGATGTGCTGCTAACCAAGCAGGTTGCTCTGAACTGTAGTAAAGCTTCTTGAGTTTTTTATATTTATTAGTTTGTGGGATGTGAGCATCACCAGCTGGCCAGTGTTTATTGCCCATCCCTAGTTACCTTTGAGAAGGTGATGGTAAGCTGCCTTCTTGAACTGTTGCAGTCCATCTGCTGTAGATAGACATGGTAACAATTGGTACAACTAAATAATTTGCCTGGCCATTTAAGAGGGCAATTGAGAGTCAACGACATTGCTGTGGGCCTGGAGTCACATGTAAGCCGAACCAGTGAGGATGGCAGATTTCCTTCTCTCTAGGACATGAGTGAACTAGATGGGTTTTTCCGACAATCGACAATGGTCATCAGTAGATTCTTAATCCCAGATTTATTTCTTGAGCAGCACTCATCCATGTAAGAATGAAGAATGCTGTCATGTTCCTGACTTGTCCCTTGGACAATTAGGCAGGCTTTGGGGAGTTGGGTGGTGAATTACTCGCTGCAGGTTTCCTAGCCTCTGAATTCATAATAGTTTTAAGTATGATAATTAGATCACTGCTCAATTGTCTATATTTGAGGGAATACAAGTAATTTTTATGTAACTAGACTTTATCATTTTTACTGTATAAATTAGCATAAGTAAGAAAATCATGTAGCATCCGATTTTGAAAGCATAAATTGTATTTACTGTGTTATAGCTGATCTACTACATGTGCAGTGGACAAGTGCAGTAGATAGCCCAAATATAGACAAGGTTGAGAATCATCTCTTTTGATTTAATTGTCAAAGTAGGTGTTTATATTTTGCAACATACTTTACATTCTTGTAGCATTTATTTTATTTGTTCTACTATCTAGAAATCAAAATACAGCTATAAGCAGTGGCAACTTCTGGATGGACTGTACCATGTAAGTTTGAAGAGAAATGTTAATTAAACTAAATTTTCAAATGTAAAGTACATACTTAATCAAAATGTTTTGTTTTTATTTCAGAGTGGGACAAGGTTAATATTGAGTTGCAGAGTCAGTTCTGTTCACATGTTCATGGACAGTAATTCCACACTCATATCTCAAAACTAATACATTACTGAGAGATATGGTTTTAGGTTATTGTCACTGAAGGAGGAGTGAGGCAGAGTTGGATAAGTTGGGGTTGATTCATGGGGCAAGGGGGATCAGGAGTACTTTAAAGAGGTGACAGAGGGATTCTTGAATTGGTTATGATGAATTTGATTGCAGGGATCAAGATGAGAGACCTGTTCTGCGACCACGTTCAAGCATCATCTCTTCAAACCATTTTCGAGCAAACCATCTGTTGGAACCTAGTGTTTCCTCTCTGTCCTACCCAGTTCCTTCTGCACGACGGCGCAATCCTCCTCGGACACTGCACCCAATACATTCCAGTCTATGTCACTCTGGAACTCCAGCTGGATCCATTGATGAAGTGGTGCAGGGTATACGGCTGTAAGTATATAAAGCATAGAATGTAGGAAAGTATAGAAGTGAAAAATATTCTGCAATGCGGCTGGTATTTCCCTTCAATCAGCTACACCACCATAGATCTATCAAATTTTCCTTTAAATTCTCTTACTCGGGTGTCTCCACTCCTTTTCATTTCACATGCTAACAATCCTCTACTTTTTTTTATTTATTCATTCCCGGGATGAGGGCATAACTGGCTAGGACAGCACTTATTGCCCATTCTTAATTTTCCCAGAGGGTGTCCCCATTACCTGACCTCGACGGATTAACAGTCTCGTGATAATGCCACTAGATCATCACCTCTTCTTGCTAAAATATGCATCTTCCCTCTGAGACACTGAGCTCTGGCACGAGAGTTTATGACATCTACATATTTGTTCACTTAAAGATCTTGAATATTTGTGTTTGTATCTCTATCCACAATTCTAGGGCCACGAGAGTTTTCTTCCAGGTAATCACACTTATGGTTTTTGTGTTTTGCAAACATTGCTGTTATATTACATATGTGAATACAAATCATTTATGTGTATCAATCCTAACTTTGATCCATGGGACTCATCATTACTCATTACCTCTCCAGATTGAAAAACAACTATCTTTATCAAATGCCTTCTATGTAGCATCTTATTGAAAACAAGTTTTAAGCCATTTCCTTTTGCACTGATGTGATGTTGTCCAGTGGTCTGCTGCCTCTATCCTAACTTCCACTAAGTATCATTATCCCTTATCTCACTGTTATTCATTGGCTCCTAGTTCAGGAATTCCTCACATTTAAAATGTGTTCAAATCCTTCCATGATCTGCTCCTCCTTTCAGCACTCCACCCTTACCACCATCACTTTAACCTTCTTCATCCCGAAGACTGTCTGAATCCCATTGGTGCACAATTGACAGTTATATTTTGAAGTGGCATGAATTGTTTTACAACTTTAAGACATGATATAAATGTAAGTTGTCACTGTTATTGTCCAGTTGTCTTTTAAAAAAAAACTTTTGATGGTTTTCTTCTTATTTCATTGATATTTGCATTTCTAGTTAAGTCTCTTCCTATTTGTTTCAATTTCCCTCCAACTGAATGGTTGTTTCCTCAGTGTTACTCTTTTTATTTAGATTGCCCATTTTTTTCACTTCATTCTCTTGAACTGCACAGAACACAGCCTACTTCTTATTTCTCTTTCGAAAAATGCTGGGTACTTCAAATATTATCTGTTTATATTTCAGATCTCAAGTATTTTCACAATGTTGGTTCTCAAATTCAGTTCATTCTTGATTTAATTATAGGCCAGTGCTGGACAAATTGTCAAGACTCCACACTTCTGTTGTCACTTACATTATTATTGTGTCTTTAGGTCATTAGAACTGTTATTGTTGAGTTTAATTCTCATTTCAGAGTCAATAGACAATAGGTGCAGGAGTAGGCCATTCAGCCCTTCGAGCCTGCACCGCCATTCAATATGATCATGACTGATCATTCCTAATCAGTATCCTCTTCCTGCCTTATCTCCATAACCCTTGATTCCACTATCTTTGAGAGCTCTATCCATCTCTTTCTTAAATGAATCCAGAGACTGGGCCTCCACTGCCCTCTGGGGCAGAGCATTCCACACAGCCACCACTCTCTGGGTGAAGAAGTTTCTCCTCATCTCTGTCCTAAATGGTCTACCCCGTATTTTTAAGCTGTGTCCTCCGGTTCGGCACTCACCTATCAGTGGAAACAGGTTTCCTGCTGCCAGAGTGTCCAATCCTTTAATAATCTTATATGTCTCAATCAGATCCCCTCAGTCCTCAACGTCACAAATGCCAAACTTCAGAAAATTTGATTTATAGATACTGGAGTGTATACATCGTGACAACATAGAATAATAGAGTCATATAGCATGAAAACAGACCATTTGGCCCAACTTGTCCATGCCGGCCTGGTTTCCGAAACTGAATTAGTCCCATTTGTCTACATTTGGCTCATATCCTGCTAAATCTATCCGTGTACCTGTTCAAATCTCTTTTAAATGTTATAATTATACTTGCCTCTACCACTTCCTCTGGCAATTCGTTCCATATACGAACCACCTATCTATGTGAAAACATTGCCCCTCAGGTCCCTTTTAAGTCTTTCCTGTCTCACTTTATACCTATGCCATCTAGTTTTGGACTCGTTTTGGAGAAAAGACCTTGGCTATTCACCATACCTGTGTTCTTCATGATTATGTAAACCTTTATAAAGTCACCTGATAGGGAATTCCAAAGGGTTTTTACAAATACATTAAGGACAAAAGAGGAACTAGGGAGAGAATAGGGCCCCTTCAAGATCAGCATGGCTATCTATGTGTGGAACCGCAGGAGAAGGAAGAGATACTAACTGAGCATTTTGCATCAGTGTTTACTGTGGAGAAGATATGGAAGATAGAGAACTTGGGAAATAAATAGCAACATCTTGAAAAATGTCCACATTACAGAGAAAGAGGTGCTGGACGTCTTAAAACGCATAAAGGTGGGTAAGTCCCCAACACATGATAAAGTCAACATTTCACATGTAATACTTCTTCAGGACTGGGGGTGGGTGGGTGAGAGGTGGGGGGGTGCACAGATGCAGATAAAGGGAGTAGTGGGGGCAGGGTAGTGATGTGGGGATAGGTGCAGACGTAGAGGGTACGACCTGGTTGATTGATGGGAGGAATACATGCAGTTGGTGACTACAAGGAAGGGTCAATGAGAGGAAGGGAAGGGACTGGGAAGGGAGATGGTGATGGGCAGGGAGATTATTTGAAATTGGAGAACTCAGTGTTGAGTCCTCCGGGCTGTAAGCTGCCAGGCGGAAGATGAGGTGTTGTTCCTCCAATTTGCGGTTGATTCAATTTAGCAAAGGAGGAGGCCAAGGATGGTCATGTCAGAAAGAGAATGGGAAGGAAATTAAGATTGCCAGTGACTGGGAGGTCAGGTCAGGCCCTGCAGGCTCAGCCGAGATGCTTGGCAAAATGTTCCCTTAGGAAGGTGGCATGGTGGCTCAGTGGTTAGCACTGTTGCCTCACAGCACCAGGGTCCCGGGTTCGATTCCAGCTTCAGGCAGACTGTCTGTGTGGAGCTTGCACATTCTCCCCGTGTCTGCATGGGTTTCCTCCGGGTGCTCCAGTTTCCTCCCACAGTCCAAAGATGTGCCGGTCAGGTGAATTGGCTATGCTATGTTACCCATAGTGCTAGGTGTATTAGTCAGAGGGAAATGGGTCTGGATGGGTTACTCTTCAGAGGGTCGGTGTGGACTGGTTGGGCCGAAGGGCCTGTTTCCACACTGTAGGGAATCTAATCTTTACGTTTGGTCTCACCACCATATCGGGAGCACCAGATATAATAAATTAGGTTGGAGGAGAGGCAGGCAAACCTCTGTCTCACCTGGAAGGACTGTTTGGGGCCCTGGATGGAAGTGAAGGTGGTGGTGTGCCAGCAGGTTTTGCATCTTTTCCAGTTGCAGGGAAAGAGACCTGGGAGTTCGGGGAACAGGGGGCATGGTTGGTGGAGAGAGTGCTGCGAACCAAGGATTAGTGAAGGGAACGGGCCTTGTGGAAGGCAGAGAGGGGTGGGCTGGGGAAGATGTTCTTGGTGATGGGGTTGAATTGGATGCGGAGACTGGTGGGGTGGTACGTGAGGACAAGAAGCACTCTTGTCTTTATTTCAGGGGTTTTTTGACAGGGGTTAGAGCAATGAAACGGGGAATGGAGGCAGTGTAGCGGTGGGCTGTCTGGATGACAGAGAGGGGGAAAGCACATTGTTTGAAATAGGTGAACATCTGAGATGTTTGAGAGTGGAATGTACCACTAAGGTAGACTGGAGGTTGGCTAAGGAAGGCGGTAAGGAGAAACCAGGGAACTGTAGACCGTTCCCTGGTGGTGAAAACAAGTTGTTGGACGGGATAGGATGTACATTTATTTGGAAAGGCAAGGACTGATTCAGGATAGTCAACATGGCTTTGTGTGTGGGAAATTGTGTCTCATTAACTTAATTGAGTTTTTTGAAAAAGTAACGAAAAGGATTGATGAAGGCAGAGTGGTGGATGTGATCTGTATGGACTTCAGTAAGGCATTCACCAATGTTCCTCATGGCAGACTGGTTAGCAAGGTTAGATCTCATGGAATACAGGGAGACTAGTCATTTGGATACAAAACTGGCTTGAAGGTGGGAGACAGAGGGTGATGGAAAATTGCTTTTCAGACTGGAGGCCTGTGACCAGCATTATAGCGCAAGGATCGGTGCTGGGTCCATGTATATAAATGATTTGGATGTGAACATAGGAGGTACGGTTTGTAAATTTACAGATGACACCAAATTGGAGGTTAGTGGACAGCAAAGAAGGTTACCTCAAAGTACAACTAGACCTTAATCAGATGGACCAATGGGCTGAGGATTGGCAAATGAAATTTAATTTAGATTGCAGGTGCTGCAGTTTGGAAAGGCAGATCAGGGCAGGACTTCCATATTTTATGGTAAAATCTTGAGGAATTTTGCTGAACAAAGACCTTGGAGTGCTGGTTCATAGCTCTTGAAAGGGTAGTCACAGGTTGATAGGATAATAAAGAAAGCATTTGGTATGTTTGCCTTCATTGGTCAGTGCGTTGAGTGTAGGAGTGGGAGGTCATGTTGCAGCTGTGCAGGACATTGGTTGGGCCACTTTTGGAATACTGTATTCAATTCTGCTCTGTCTGATATAGGAAGGATGTTACAAAACTTGAAATGGTTCACAAAAGATTTTAAAAGGCTGTTGTGAGGGTTGGATGCTTTGAGCTGTCGGGAGGGACTGAAGAGGCTGAGGCTCTTTTCCATGGAGCGTCAGGCTGAGTGGTGACCTTATAGAAGTTTAAAAAATCAAGAGGGGCAATGGATATGGTGAATAGCCAAAGACTTTTTTTCCCAGGGTGGGGGACACCAAACTAGACAGCATAGGTTTAAGGTGAGAGGGGAAGGATTTAAAAGGAGGATCTGTGGGGCAACTTTTTCGCACAGACGGTGATGCATATATGGAATGAGCTGCCAGAGGAAGTGATAGAGGCTGGCATAATTATAACATTTAAAAGGCATCTGGATGAATATATGAACAGGAAGGTTTTAGAAGGGTCTGGGCCAAGTGCAGGCAAATGAGACTAAATTAATTTAGGATATCTAGTGGGCATAGACGAGTTGGACACCTCTCTGACTTTATGACTCCGAAGCCTCGTACGCACCAGGGAGAAAAAGTACCAACCTATCCATCCTCTCCCTATAACTCAAACTTTTCAGTCTCGGTAACGTCCTTTTAAATCTTTGTTGCACCCTTTCCAATTTAGTAACATTCTTCCTGTAGCAGGGTTATCAGAATGATACACTGACCTCCCAATGTGGCTTTATCAATATCTTGTGCAGTTCCAATACAGTGAAGACTTGTGCTGCACAACTTGCCACAACCCTAACCAAGCTATAACAGTACAGCTACACTGATATTTACTTGACAATGTGGAAAATTGCCAGGGCATGTCTTCTACACAAAAAGGTCAAATCCAATCCAATTGTTGCCTAGCAGCCTGCTCTAGATCATCAGTAAAGTAATGAAAGATGTTATCAACAATCCCATTAAGCATCACTTTCTTAGCAATAGCTTAATCACTGATGCTTAGTTTGAGTTCTTTTTAAGTCACTCCACTCCTGATCTCATTACAACCTTGGTTCAAACATGGTCAAAAGAGCTGAACTCTGGTGTACTGGTGAGAGTGACAGCCCTTGACACTAAGGCTATATTTGACACAAATAAGTACAAAGCAGCCTGCTTATTAGGTAACGCATCTACATTCACTGCCTCCACCACTGATGCTCAGTCGTAGCAGTGCGTGCAATCTACAAGATGCACTGTAGAAATTCACCAAGGCTGCTTAGACATAACCTTCAAAACCCACTACCATCTAGAATGACAAGGGCAGCAGATATAAAGGAACATCAATACCTGAAAGATTCCCTCCAAGCCACTCATTGGGAAGAGAATCCCTACAGTGTGGAAGCAGGCCATTCACTTTATTGAGTCCACGCCGACCTTCCAAAGAGCATCTCATCCAGACCCACACCCCCATTCTAACTCTGCATTTCTCATGGCTAATCCATCTAGCTTGCACATTTTTGGACTGTGGAAGGAAACTGGAATTACTTAATCAGAACAGGAAACTCATGCAGACACAGGGAAAATGTGCAAACTCCACACAGAGTTGCTCAGGAGTGGAATCAAACATAGGACCCTGGTGCTGTGTGGGCAGCACGATGGCTCAGTGCTGTTCACTGAGCCACTATGCTGCCAATTGAGCCATCATGCTGCCCACTCGCTAGCCTGACTTGGAAATGTTTCACCGTTCTTTCACTGTCACTGGGTCAAAATCCTGGAACTTACTCGTTGACAGAATTGTGGGTGCACCTTCAGAAAATGGACTGCAGTAATTCAAGAAGACAGTTCACTTCCATCTTCTCAGCAGCAATTAGGAAAGGGCAAAAAATACTTGCCCAGCTAGAGAAGTTCACCTCCCTAAATGACATTTTTAGAAATCGTCTTTATATCAGTTCATCTATCTGTTTACAGTTCAGTTATCTATAAAAGACTCCAGAGTAATCCATCACACAGTAATAGATTTAGCTTTCGTTCCATATCCTTATTTAACCATTTTGTTTTTTGTATTCAGTAGAATATTTGGTCACTGGTGCATTGGCTCAGTGGACTGCGTGGTGGCTCAGTAAGCAGGTCTGGATTCCTCCCACTGTGCCACTGCTCCTGCTGCTTGGATCTACTTCTGTCGGAAAATCTGTTGTCATGGTTTATCACACTCATCTGTCTTGTTCCATCCTCACACATTCACCTGCAGCCACTTTGGGACATCCATCATACAAATCCTCTTCCTGCTGCTTTTTATTTGCTTTTAGTTATGATTAACTAACTGAAATACTGATATTTCCTTTTTCAATATTTCTTTATTTATTTTTTTCTCTTGCAATTTCAAGTACACACCTTAAATTATGCTTTCTTATACGTGAAGCTTTCTTTGTAGACTGTAAATTTTATTCCTTTCTAAATTGTTGGTTATTCTATTCTAGAACTTTTTATACCACTTCATTATATCCAGATCCTAGTACCAAATAAAACCATTGGTTGTAGCTATTAAAGTCTCTGTTCCCCAGACAATAGAATCCTCCAGGCGAAAATGAGGACTGCAGATGCTGGAGATCAGAGTCAAGATTAGAGTGGTGCTGGAAAAGCACAGCAGGTCAGGCAGCATCCAAGGAGCAGGAAAATCAACGTTTCCGGCAAAAGCCCTTCATCAGGAATGAGGCCGGGAGCCTCCGGAGTGGAGACATAAATGGGAGGGGATGGGGCTGGGGAGAAGGTAGCTAAGAGTGCCCTTCCATACGTTCTGCAATTACATACTGCTGCAATTGTCACCTGACTTGAGATTGGAATGTTTTTCTTGATTGTCCCTCCACTTCCCTCTTTTAATACTAACTTTTGTGCTGTATTTTGTAAATGGATCAATTATTAAGGAGAGTGATAGCTGATATTCCCATCAGTTCTACCCCAAAGACAGTACATCACTCTCTCAGGACTGAACCTCTGGTACTGCATTCCTTCAGTACTGTGCCTCTGCGAATGCACCATACTCTCAAAACTGGCCCTTCACCAATGCAGCATCGTCCATATTACCCATAGAAGTATTTTTAAAAATTCGTTCATGAGATGTGGGCATCACTGACTGGAATTTTTGTACATCTCTGATTGAGACTTGAACTGATTAGCTTGCTAAGGCCATTTCAGAGAGCAGTTAAGAGTCAACCACGTTGCTGTATACCTGGAGTCACATATATGACCAGGTGAGGATGGCAGATTTCCTTCCTAGAAGTGCATCAGTGAATCAGATGGATATCTACAAGAATCAGCATTGGCTACATAGTTGCCATTCAGCTAACTTTTACTTGAAATTTCATCATCTGTCACAGTGAAATTTTAACCCCTGTCCCAGAGAATAAGGATGGATCACTGGAGTCTACTACCCCTCTCAGTCCTGAAGCTCTGAGAATGTAGCATTTCCTCAGTATTGTCTCTGCGATGGTGCAGCACTCTGTCAGTACAGACACTCCAGTACTGCAGCATTTCCTCAGTATTGTCTCTGCGATGGTGCAGCACTCTGTCAGTACAGACACTCCAGTACTGCAGCATTTCCTCAGTATTGTCTCTGCGATGGTGCAGCACTCTGTCAGTACAGACACTCCAGTACTGCAGCATTTCCTCAGTATTGTCTCTGCGATGGTGCAGCACTCTGTCAGTACAGACACTCCAGTACTGCAGCATTTCCTCAGTATTGTCTCTGCGATGGTGCAGCACTCTGTCAGTACAGACACTCCAGTACTGCAGCATTTCCTCAGAACTCATAGCACTGAGTTTCTGTCACATGGCTGAGGAGGCTGATCTTTGGGTACATAGACTGTGCTCTGATTCCAAGCCAATTGGTGAATTATGAAACCTGGATCTAATGCTCCCTTAATAATTGATTTATTCATAAAACGTAACACAAAAGATGTTTGATTCCTACTTCCCAATCCAGTCTTTGAATAGTCTATCTTTAGTAGTGGTCAAAGTATTTAAATAAACAATGCCCTTTACCCATATATCTTAACAGTGAATAGATTCCTTTTTCATTAACAGATTCCTTTTTCATTATGTAAACAAAAACTTCATAATGCACTCAAATAATTATAAGACAATCAATGAAATTGAATGAATTTTTATGTGCTGTATAACCAGCCCGTTATAATATTTGGCATCACTCTTCCCAGATGTCCAACAATTATTTCAGCAAGTATTCTTTATGCAAAGCAGTCTGATGACTTGTGTTGACATATTTTATGTTAAAGATCATTATCTTTTTTTTAATGCTGGCGAGGTCAGTCATAGAGTCATAGAGATGTACAGCATGGAAACAGACCCTTCGGTCCAACCCGTCCATGCTGACCAGATATCCCAACCCAATCTAGTCCCACCTGCCAGCACCTGGCCCATATCCCTCCAAACCCTTCCTATTCATATATCCATCCGAATGCCTCTTAAATGTTGCAATTGTACCAGCCTCCACCACATCCTCTGGCAGCTCATTCCATACACGTACCACCCTCTGCGTGAAAAAGTTGCCCCTTATGTCTCTTTTATATCTTTCCCCTCTCACCCTAAACCTATGCTGTCTAGTTCTGTACTCCCCAACCCCAAGGAAAGGACTTTGTCTATTTATCCTATCCATGCCCCTCATAATTTTGTAAACCTCTATAAGGTCACCCCTCAGCCTCCGACGTTCCAGGGAAAACAGCCCCAGCCTGTTCAGCCTCTCCCTGTAGCTCAGATCCTCCAACCCTGGCAACATCCTTGTAAATTTTTTTTGAACCCTTTCAAGTTTCACAACATGTTTCCGATAAGAAGGAGACCAGAATTGCACGCAATATTCCAACAGTGGTCTAACCAATGTCCTGTCCAGCCACAACATGACCTCCCAACTCCTGTACTCAATACTCTGACCAATAAAGGAAAGCATACTAAACGCCTTCTTCACTATCCTATCTACCTGCAACTCCACTTTTAAGGAGCTATGAACCTGCACTCCAAGGTCTCTTTGATCAGCAACACTCCCTAGGACTTTACCATTAAGTGTATAAGTCCTGTTAAGATTTGCTTTCCCAAAATGCAGCACCTTGCATTTATCCGAATTAAACTTCATCTGCCACTTCTCAGCCCATTGGCCCATCCTTAGCCTTTTGTTGGCCATACTCTGTCACATCAAATTACCCCATAGTAAATGGTTATTCACCTTGCATTCCATAGACAAACTTTTCTCAGAATGACCCTTGTATAGAATTACTTTCAAAATGTTGCTTATTATTTATTATTATTAATAATTATTGGCTTACTTTTACAAATACCATTTGTCACACTTAGATTTCTGAGGACTAGATCCAACATTGCTTCCTTGTGGATTGAGAAAGGTATCATACACACACCTGATACTCTTCTTCTCCTATGCTCTTTGCACTATACATTTTCCAATCCATATAAGTAGCATATTTAATATTAATATTTCAACTGTATTTGTTACCATTAATATTTGCCAGCAAATTTGCTAATCATTCGACATCTTTGCAGTTACATATTTTCTGAGCCCCTAGTTGTCAAGTCCCCTCTGTCTACTATATTACTACTCTTTAATTCCTCTTTTAAAAAATTCATTTCTGGGACTTGGGTGTTGCTGTCTGGCCAGCATTGATAGCCTATCCTTATTTGCCCTTGAGTAGGTGGTGGTGAGCTGCCTTCTTGAATCGCTGCAGTCCACTTGCTGTGGGTTGACCCACAATGCCGGTAGGGAGGGAATTCCAGGAGTTTGACCCAAGGACTGTGAAGGAAAGGCGGTATATTTCCGAGTCAGGGTCTTAAGTGGCTTGGAGGGGAACTTGCAGGTGGTGGTGTTCCCAAGTGCCTGTTGCCATTGTCCTTCTAGATTGACGTGGTTGAACGGTGCTGTCTAAGGGTCTTTGGTGAATTTCTGCAGTTATTTTATTTCAACGAGCCACCATACACTGCATCTCAGAGGAACTACGAAGAACAGAGGAAAATCACCTATAGAGTATATTCAAAAAGAATGGGTACCTAATGAACACATTCCACCGTTTTCTCAGCATCAAACCCAAACAAGCAGATAAGAATGTGCCCAGAAACCCTAGCCACTCTCCCGTACATCAAAGACATCTCGGAAATGACTGCCAGACTACTCAGACCTCTTGGAATCATGGTAGCCCACAAACCCACCAACACACTAAAACAGCAGGTAGTAAACTTAAAAGTCCCTATACAGACAACAGGCAAAACTAATGTCATTTGCAAAATACCTTGCAAGAACTGTAGTAAATACTACATTGGGCAAACTGACATAAAACTAGCCACCAGGGTACATGAACATCAACTAGCCACAAAAAGACATGACCCACTATCACTAGTATCTTTACATACAGGTGAGGAAGAACACCACTTTGACTGGGACATTCATCCTAGGACAAGCCAAACAGAGACACGCCCAAGAATTCCTAGAAGCATGGCATTCCAACCCTCGGAACTCTATTAACAAACACATCGATTTGGACCCCATCTACCACCCTCTGAGAAAAAAAACAGGAAATGACATCAACACAGGAAATGACATTACCAACCCAAGGAAATCTAAACACATCAATGGAAAGCGAGACATAACACCAGCATTTCACAGGAGGCTCACTGATGATGTTACCTTGTTTAGTGACGAAATGTCTGAAAATGAACCTTGCAGCTCAGCGAGCAAACTTACATCCAGTTCTTTTGTCTGTGTTTGAACCAAGGCTGTAATACGTTCAGGAGCTGAGTGACCCTGGTGAAACCAAATCTGGGTGTCACTGAGCAGGGTGTTGCTGAGCAGATGCTGCCTGATAGTACTATTGATGACCCCTTCCATCAGTTTACTGATGATGGAGAGTAGACTGATTGGGCGGTAATTGGCCGGATTGAATTTGTCCTGCTTTTTGTGTACAGAACATACCTAGTGTGCAGTCAAAATTCCTGTTGTTTAATTTTGTTATTTGACAGGGTTTTGATTCTGCAGCATTTCTCTAATGAGTCGCTATCCTCGTTGGTATTCAAAACTGAAAAATAGCTTGTGAGACCTATGAACTTAGAGGATTCCACTTTGTCCATTGTCCATGATCATCCATTTCCTGCATAAATCTCCCAGAGTTCCGACATGGCACAGGATACACATGCAGACGGTCCCAGTTAACTTACCTTGATAGTCTATCCAAAGACTTCTAAATCATTGAGACAACGGCCACTAATAACTTGATACTAAACTTGCCTTCTTATTATTTTATAAATCTCTGCAAGGTCACCCCTCAGCCTCCTACCCTTCAGAGAAAAATGTCCCAGTCTATCCAGCCTCTCCTTATAACTGAAATCCTCCAATTTCAGTAACGTCCTGATAAATCTTTCTTGCACCCTTTACAGTTAAGTAACTTCCTTCCTATAGCAGGGCAACCATATTGTACACAATACTCCAAAAGTGGCCTTAGCAGTGTTTTGTACATCTGTAACATGATGTCCCAACTCCTGTACTCAGTGCTCTGACTGATGAAGGCAAGCGTGCCAATCGCCATTACCGCTGCACATTACCAGCATCTGTTGTCTTAGTTTCATGTCAGTGTCAGGAAACTCAGGTAATTATTGTTTGTCAATGCAGTTGATGTGACCATTTCATTATGGAGAAACGTATTACTATGTTATCCTCTTCACTTTGGACATTAGGTTTGAATTCCAGGCTGTTTGGGGCAGCATGATTAAATAAGTAACTTGTACAGAATTATCTAACATTTTGACAGAAGGCATTATTCATGAGGTTAACTCAAATTAACTTTTTTTAAACATGTTGAAGAATTCCCACCGGGGCAATTTCTTTAGAGATTTGGGACTATTACTTTAAGCGATAATGGAGAGCCATAGTGGAGTTAGCTTTATTGTTTAATTCATGCCATTCAAGTCTGAGTGTGCTGGTGGCGAAAACTGTATATCAGAAGGGAAAAGAGGATTCATTTGTACTTAGTGAACACAAATTGGCCAAAGAAAGTCTCAACTATCTTCACTCTCTTAATATTGGGAAAAAAATCCCTGCCTTTCAACATACCTCTTACTAAAAAAAAACGACAGGTATGCTTGTTGTAGAGCCATAGTCATACGGCACGGCAACAGACCCTTCAGTCCAACCAATCCATGCAATATGTAATCTTAACCTAAACTAGGTTAAGGTTGCTGCTCCTGGCTCATATCCCTCCAAACCTTTCGTATTCATGTATCCATCCAAATATCTATCGTGCCCGCCTCTACCACCTCCACTAACAATGCATCCTCTGCGTAAAGACCTTTACTCGCATATCTCCCTTAAATGTTTCTCCTCTCTCCTTGAACCCATGACCCCTAATAATTGAGTCCCCCACTCTGTGGAAAAAGCTTCTTGCTATCTACCCTGTCTATACCGCTCATGATTTTGTAGACCTCAATCAAGCCCCCCTCAACCTTCGTCTTTCTAACAAAAATAATCCTAATCTACTCAACCTCTCTTCAGAGCTAGTGCCCATCTTATCAGGCAACATCCTGGTGAACCACCTCTGCACCCTTTCCAAAGCATCCACATCCTTTTGGTAATATGGCGACCAGAACTGTACGCAGTATTACAAATGTAGCCAAACCAAAGTCCTATACTTTGTAACATGACATAACATTGAACGTGGTAAAAACAATGACTGCAGATGCTGGAAACAAGATTCTGGATTAGTGGTGCTGGAAGAGCACAGCAGTTCAGGCAGCATCCAAGGAGCAACTGCTGTGCTCTTCCAGCACCACTAATACAGAATAACATTGAACGTTACAGCGCAGTACAGGCCCTTCAGCCCTCAATGTTGCGCCGACCTGTGAAATTAATGTGATGCCCACCTAACCTATACCATTCCATTATTATCTATATGTATGTCCAATGCCCATTTAAATGTCCTTAACTGTTGCAGGCATGCCCCTACTACTCTCTGAGTAAAGAAACTACCCCGATATCTGTCCTAAATCTAACACCCCTCAATTTAAAGCTATGTCCCCTTGAGTTAGCCTTCACCATCTGAGGAAAAAGGCTTTTACTGTCCACCCTGTCTAACCCTCTGATTATCTTATACGTCTCAATTAAGTCACCTCTAAACCTTCGTCTCTCCAACAAAAACAGCCTCAGTTCCTTCAGCCTTTCCTCATAAGACCTTCCTTCCATACCAGGCAACATCCTAATAAATCTCTGAACCCTTTCCAAAGCTTCCATATCCTTCCTATAATGCGGTGACCAAAACTGCACACAATACTCCAGTGTGGCCTTATCAGTGTCATGTACAGCTGAAGCATGACCTCGTGGCTCCGAAACTCAATTCCCCCTACCAATAAATGCCAACACACCATAAGCCTTCTTAACAACCCTATCAACCTGGGTGGCAACTTTCCAGATTTTATGCACCTGGACACTGAGATCTCTCTGTTCATCCACACTACCAAGAATTTTACCGTTAGCCCAGTACTCTGCGTTCCTGTTACTTCTTCCAAAGTGAACAGCCTCACACTTTTCCGCATTAAGCTCCATTTGCTTCTCTCAGCCCAGTTCTGTATCTTACTTATGTGCCTCTGCACTATCCATAACTCTGCCTACCTTAGTGTCATCTGCAAATTTACTAACCCATCCTTCTACGCCCACATGCAGATCATTTATAAAAGTGACAAACAGCAGTGGCCCCAAATCAGATCCTTGCGGCACATCACTGGTAACTGAGGTCCAGGATGACCATTTCCCATCAACCACCACTCTCTATCTTCATTCAGTTAGCCAATTTCTGATCCAAACCGCAAAATCACCTTCAATCCCGAAACTCCTTATTTTGTGCAATAGCCTACTGTATAGAACCTTACCAAAAGCCTTACTGTAGTCCCTATACACCACATCAACTGCCTTACCTTCATCCACCTGTTTTGTCACCTTCTCGAAGAACTCAAGAAGGTTTGTGAGGCATGACCTACCCTTCACAAAACCGTGTTGACTATTCCTAATCAAATTATTCCTTTCCAGGTAATTATAAATCTTATTCTCTTATAACCTTTTTCAACACCTTACCCACAACCGAAGTAAGGCTCACTGGCCTGTAATTACCAGGGTTGTCCCGACTCACCTTCTTAAATAAGGGAACAACATTTGCTATCCTCCAATCTTCTGGCACTACTCCTGTCGATAATGATAACATAAAGATTGAAGCCAAAGACTCTGCAATCTCCTCCCTGGCTTCCCAGAGAATCTGAGGATAAATCCCATCTGACCCCGGGGTCTTATATATTTTCAGATCTTCCAAAATTGCTAAAACCTCCTCTTTGTCAACTTCAATCCCATCTAATCTTGTAGCCTGTATCTTCCTATTCTCAATAATGTTGCCCTTTTCCAATGTAAATACTGACGAACAGTATTCATTAGGCGCTTTCCCTACGTCCTCAGATGCCACACACAACTTTCCTCTACTATCTTTGATTGACCCTAATATTACTCTAGTCATTTCTTTTGGTGGGTGGCACAGTGGTTAGCACTGCTGTCTCACAGCGCCAGAGACCTGGGTTCAATTCCTGCCTCAGGGGACTGACTGTATGGAGTTTGCATATTCTCCCCGTATCTGCGTGGGATTCCTCCCACAGTCTTAAAAAAAACTGTGCAGAGTAGGTGAATTGGCCATGCTAAATTGCCCGTAGTGGTAGGCGAAGGGGTAAATGTAGGGTAATGGGAATGGGTTGGTTGCGCTTTGGCGGGTCAGTACGGACTTGTTGGGCCAAAGGGCCTGTTTCCACACTGCAAGTAATCTAATCTTTTATTCCTGATATACCTATAGAAGGCCTTAGGGTTTTCCTTGTAGGTGCCCACACCTCCCCTCTCACCTCCATCCAAGGCCCCAGAGGAGCCTTCCACATTCATCAAAGTTTCACCTGCATTTCCACAAATGTCATTTATTGTATCTGTTTCTCCCAGTGCGGTCTCCTTTACATTGGAGAGACTGGATGCCTTCTCACAGAGCCCTATAGGGAACATGCCCAGGACACCTGCACCAATTAACCCCACCACCCCATGGCCGAACATTCCAACTCCTCCTCCCACTCTGCCGAGGACATGCAGGTCCTAGGCCTCCTACACCACTACTCCCTCACTGCCCAACTGCCCGGAGGAAGAACGTCTCATCTTCCGCCTCGGAACTCTTCAACCCCAGGACATCAATGTGGACTTCACCAGTTTCCTCATCTCCCCTCTCCCCACCTTGCCCCAGTTCCAACCTGCCAGTTCATCACCATCCTCATGACCTATCCTACTTGGCAATCTTCCTTCCCACCTATTCGCTCCACCCTCCGACCTATCACCTTCATCCCCATCTCCATCCACCTATTTGCACTCTTAGCTATCTTCTCTGCAACCCAGCCCCCACCCATTTATCTCTCCACCCCAGAAGCTACCAGCTTCATTCCTGATGAAGGGCTCCTGCCGGAAACGTTGATTTTCCTGCTCCTCGGATGCTGCCTGAACTGCTGTGCTCTTCCAGCACCACTAATCCAGAATCTGGTTTCCAGCATCTGCAGTCATTGTTTTTACCTATGTACCTATCCCTGCCCATTGCTATTGTAAACATAATCGAATTATGTTCACTACCACCAAAGTGCTCATCTACCTCCAAATCTAACAACAGTACCAAATACAATATGGCATCGCCCCTTGTTGGCCTGACTACATACTGTGTCAGAAAACCCTCCTGCACGTCTTGAAAAAAAATTGACCCATCTAAACTACTTGAACTATCATATTTCCAGACAGTATTGGGGAAGTTAAAGTGCCCCATAACAACTATCCTGTTACTCTCGCTCCAATCGAGAATCACCTTTGCTATCCTCTTCATCCCTGGAACAATTCGGAGGCCTATAGAAAACTCCCAACAGGGTGACCTCTCCTTTCCTGTTCCAAACCTCAGCACAAACTACCTCAGTGGATGAGTCCTCAAACGTTATTTCAGGTGATGTAATACTACCCTTGATTAACAATGCCACACCCCCGCCTCTTTTACCATCTTCTCTGTTCTTGCTGAAACATCTAAATCCCAAAATCTGCAACAACCATTCCTGTCCCTCCTCTAGCCATGTTTCTGAAATGGCTACAACACTGAAATCCCAGGTATCAACCCATGCTGCAAGTTCACCTTATTCAGGATGCTCCTGGCATTTCAAATCAACATCCTGATTGTCGGTGTCCTCTCGCGACCTTGGAAACCTATCCCTGACCTCACTACCCTCATGGCCTGCCAGCCCTTGTATGCAATCCCTGCATGGGATTCCACTAGGTGCTCCGGTTTCCTGACACAGTCCAAAGATGTGCAGGTTAGGTGAATTGGCCATATTAAATTGTCTGCAATGCTTAGGGATATGCAGGCTAGGTGGATTAGCCATGGTAAATTGGGGGTTACCCACATAGGGTAGAACATAGAACAATACAGCGCAGAACAGGCCCTTCAGCCCTCGATGTTGCGCCAACCTGTGAACTATTCTCAGCTCATTCCCCGACACTATCCCATCATCATCCATGTAGATGGATGGGTCTGGGTGGGATGCTGTTTAGAGGATTGGTGCAGACTCAGATGGCTTCTTTCTGCATAGTAGGGATTCTCTGATTCTGTGATTCATGTATTCGATGCAGGATGTCAAGCTTCTTACCTGCATAGTATTTATATGTCGTGTGCAGTTTCAGTTTCTGGGTAATGATAACCTCCAGGATGTTGATGAAAGAGCATTCAATGATGGTAATGCCATTGAATGACAAGGAGAAATTGTTGGATTGTCTCTTCAAAATGGTCAGTGCCTCACACTCGTTTGACATGTCTAAGCAATGGCAAATAGTGCTGAACGTGGTGCAATCATCAGTGATCATCCCCACTTCTGAACTTAGGATAGAGGGAAGGTCATTGAAGCAACTGAAAGTGTTCAGGCACAGAACAGGTTGCACCTGAACTGGAGGGGTAGTTGAGTGGGATGTTTGCTAGAGTTCTTCGGCACAGTAGAAACTAGTTTGGCGGCGGAATGGGAACTGGAGCTACAGATCAGAGGATGGGGTAGCTGGTGAACAAGCAGATTCAGCATGCAGAGAGTCTGTGAGGAAAGATAGGCAGTTGATAGGGCAAAGTTGCAGTCAGTGTGAGAAGTTAAATGCAAGAATTTTAATGTAAGAAGTGTCAGGAATAAGGGTGATGAACTTAGAGCTTGGAGCTTGAGGTTGTGGCCATTTCGGAGACTTGGATATCACAGGGATGCTTGTTAGATGTTCTGGGGTTTAAATGTTTCAAAAGGAATAGGAAGTGAGGTAAAAGGTCGGGGGAGGGAGGGGGGTACTGGCATTCCTAATCAAGGATAGTATCACAGCTGCAAAAAGGGAGGTCTTTGAGGGGGGTTTGACTACAGAGTCAGTATGGGTGGAAGTCAGAAACAGGAAAGGAGCAGTCACTTTATTGAGAGTTTTCTATTAACCCCCTTTAACAACAAAGACATGGGGGAGCAGATTGGGAGGCAGATTTTGGAAAGGCGCAGAAATAACAGGGTTTTTGTCATGAGTGACTTCAACTTCCTGACTGTTGATTGGAACTTCCTTAAATGAAAATAGTTTGGATGGAGCAGATTTTGTCTGGTGTGTCCAGAAAGGATCCCTGATTCAATTTGTAGGTAGGCCGACTAGGGGGAGGGGGGGGAGCATATTCGTTTTGGTGATTGGCAACGAGCTAGGTTAGGTGTCAGATCTCTAGGTGGGAGAGCATTCAGATGATAGTGATCACAACTCCCTGACCTTTGCTGTACATGGAGAGGGAAAGTGAGGACTGCAGGTGCTGGAGATCAGAGTCAAGAGTGTGGTGCTGGAAAGCACAGCATGTCACGCAGCATCCAAGGAGCAGGAGAATCGACGTTTCAGGCATAAGCCCTTCATCATGAATGAGACCGACATTTTGGGCATAAGCCCTTCCTCAGGATTGATGATTAGGTTTCCTGATGAAGGGCTTATGACCGAAACCTCAATTCTCCTGCTCCTCAGATGCTGCCTGACCTGCTGTGCTTTTCCAGCAACACACTCTCAACTCTGATCTTCAGCATCTGCAGACCGCACTGTCTCCCAGTATGTGAAATTATTTAGTTGGGGGAGGGGGAATTACAATGCTATTCAGCATGAACTGTGGGGCATAAATAAGGAACAGATATTTTCAGGGAAATGCGTGACAGAAATGTAGAGTTTGTTTGGGAACTAGGCAGGTTTGTACCACTGAGACAAGGAAAGGATGGTAGGTGAAGGAACTTTGGATGACAGAGACGTGGACTATCTAGTCAAGAAGAATAAGCAAGCTTAATTAAAGTTGAGGAAGCAAGGATGAGACAGGGGTCTAGAGGGTTACAAAGTTACAAGGAAGGAGCTAAAGAATAAACTTAGGAGAGCTAAAAGAGGGCATGAGAAAGCTTTGGTGGGTAGGATTAAGGAAAACCCCAAAGCGTTCCACACTTACGTGAGGAACAACAGGATGGCCAGAGTGAGGGTAGGGCCGATCAGGGATGCTGCAGGAAACTTGCACCTGGAGTTGGAAAAGGTAGGGGAGGTCCCTAATGAATACTTTGTTTCAGTATTCACTACTGAGAGGGACCTTGTCGTTTGTGAAGCAACCTGAAACTGGCTGATTTGATTGAAAAATTTGAATTTAAGAAGGAAGATGTGCTGGAAATTTTGAAAACCTTGAGCATAGTTAAGTCCCCTGGGCCAGATGGGATATACCCAAGGTTTCTATGGGAAGTGAAGGAAGAGATTGCTGCATCTTTGGTGATGATCTTTGCATCCTCACTGTCCACTGGAGTAGTACCAGCTGATTGGACAATAACAAATGTTGTTCCCTTGTTTAAGGAAGGGAATAGGGATAACCCTGGGAATTACGGACCAGTCAGTCTTACGTCAGTGGTGGGCAAATTATTGGACAGGATTCTGAGAGGCAAGATTTATGATTATTTTGAAAAGCATAGCTTGATCAGAGATAGTCAGCATGGCTTTGTGAGGGGCAGGTCATGCCTCACCATCCTTACTGAATTCTTTGAGGATGTGACAAAACATGTCAATGAAGATCAGGCAGTGAATGTGGTGAATGTGGATTTTAGCAAGGTGTTTGATGAAATTCCCCATGATAGGCTCATTCAGAAAGTAACAAGGCATGTGAAATAAGGAAGTTTGACTGTCTGTATACAGAATTGGCTGGCAAATAGAAGACAGAGAGTGGTGGTAGATGGAAGGTATTCAGCATGTAGCTCGGTAACTAGTGGTCTGTTCTAGGACCTCTGCTTTTTGTGATTCCTATAAATGACTTGGATGAGGAAGTGCAAGGGTGGGTTAGTGAGTTTGCCAATGTCACAACAGTTGGTGGAGCTGTGGATAGTGTGGAGGTGTTGCAATAGGACATTCACAGGATGCAGAGCTGGGCTGAGAATTGGCAGATGGAGTTCAACCTAGAAAAGTGTGCAGTGATTCAATTTGGAAGGTTGAATTTGAATACAGATGACAGGGTTAAAGGGAGGGTTCTTGACACTGTGGAGGAGCAGAGGGATCTTGGGGTCCTCATTCACAGATCCCTCAAAGTTGCCACCCAAGTTGATAGGGTTGTTAAGAAGGCATATAGTGTTTTGGCTTTCATTAGCAGGTGGTTTGAATTTAAGTGCCGCGAGGTTGTGCTGCAGCTCTATAAAGCTAGACCACACTTGGAATATTGTGTTCAGTTCTGGTCGCCTCATGTGAAGGATGTGGAAGCTTTAGAGAGGGTGCGGTGGAGATTTACCAGTATGCTGCCTGGACTGAGGGCATGTCTTATGAAGAAAGGTTGAGGGAGCTAAGGTTTTTCTCATTGGAGCGAAGAGGGAAGAGTGGCGACTCGATAGAAGTGTACAAGACGATGATAGGCATAGATAGAGTGGATAGCCAGAGACATTTTCCCAAGGCAGAAATGGCTATCACGAGGTGGCATAATTTTAAGGTGATTAGAGGAAGGTTTAGGGGAGATGTCAGAGGTAGGTTCTTTACACAGAGAGTGGTGGGTGTGTGGAATACACTGCCAGCTGTGGTAGCTGAGTAAGATACATGAGCGACATTTAAGCAACTCTTAGGTTAGTTTGAACGTAGAGTAGGATAAATTGTCGGCACAAAATCGAGGTCCGAAGGGCCTGTGCTGTGCTGTACTGTTCTATGTTATAAAACTCCTCTAAGGAACTCTTACAATGTAGTCCTGGACTTTAGATGATCAGCTGCTAACTAACCTCCTTTGTACTAGAAGCAAAAAAACAGAAGTTGCTGGAAAAGCTCAACAGGTCTGGCAGCGTCTGTGAAGAGAAATCAAAGTTAACACTTCAAGTCCGGTGATCCTTCCTTAGAACAGTCTGAGGAATGATCACCAGACTCGAAAATTAACTTTGATTTCTCTTCACAGCTGATGCTAGATCTGCTGAGTTTTTCCAGCAACTTTTATTTTTGTTTCTGATTCACAATATCTGCAGTTCTTTCGAATTTTATTTGTACTCGGTATGACTCCAACCAACAGAAAGTTTTCCCTAACTTGCATTGATTTTAGGTTTGCTAGGACTCCTTAATACTATACCAGATCAATGCAGCCGTGATAATCAAGTTAGTTACTCTCACCTTGGCTTTGGTGCTCTTCTATTTTGTGCATATTTAAACCATGTCTGTAATGAGGTCAGGAGCTGAGTGGTCCTGGTAGAGTCCAAACTAGGATGATAGTGCTATGATCGAGCTGAAATTATGACAGAAAAAATCAGCTCCCAGACTGAAATCTGGCTTGATAACTCATATATTTTTTAAAGTGCAAATACAATACTGCATGTTTGATTTTAAACAATAGAATTAAAGCTTATTACGCAAAACATAAAATACGCTAAAACAAACGAACTACATATAATAAAATTTTAAAGATTTTGAAACACGTAGTGATAGACAATTTTCTATCTATCCCAACAGCATCGCTCTACTGTACTCAAACACCAGACAATACTCTTCTCTTCCACATTGTAGGTTTGACTTAACTGTGGCTTTCTATACCTGATCTTTCACATTTGATGGCCTCTGTCTCGAGTATTCACAAAACTGAGCTTACACTTTCTCAACTTCAAATAACCCCGTCAAGATTCAAAGCAAACACTTTAGTGTGGAACTATCAGACAAGCCTCCTTACACTGAAGTTACCAATTTCTTAACAGTTCTAATCTATCTACTTTCTTCAGGAGAAACTGCTTTACACATCTAGCATCCACCAGGACTTTACCAAGCAATTCCAAATCATTCTACCTTGAAGCTTTCCTAATGCTGTTCTGTCTAGCAATTAAATTCTGCTGAAGCAAGCAAATTTCTATTAACAATCCAGGAACTATCTCTCATATTTAAAATAAAATCATGATTCTGTAAAAACCAACAAGTAAATCTCTTCACACAGAGACCAAAACCCACATGCCACTTGTTCAAAGTCCAACTCTAATCGCCCACCCTGTAATACAATTCTAGCTGTTAGATAGCACAATTGATGGCTCCTTTACCATTTTACAAATGATTGAGACTGATAAATGCTGAGGTTGAATTTGTCCTGCTTTTATATACTTGGGCACCTTTTCACATTGTACAGTAAATTCCACTGTTGTAGATATACTGGAACAGCTTGGCTAGGCACACAAAAATATTCTGGAGTGCAGATCTTCCGTACTGTTGCCAAACCTTTGTCAGGGCCCTTTGCTATGCATCTGTTTTATGATATTGTACGGTCTGATTCAAATTAGCTGAAGACAGACATCTGTGATGCTGTCTTCAACCTCCGGAAGAGGTTGAGGTGCATCATCCACTTGGCAATTTTAGCTGAAAAATGATCTAAATGCTTTATTTTTGTGCTGATGCGATGGGCTTTTTTCTTATTTGTTCCCAGGATATGGATGTCACTGGATAGGCCAGCATTCATTGCCCATCCCTAATTACCCAGAGGGCAGTTCAAGGCAACCCCATTCCTGTGTGTCTAGAGTCACATGTAGACCAGATTTCCTACCTTACAGGGCATTAGTGAACCAGATGGGTTTTTAATGAAAATCAACAATGGTTTCATGGTCATAAGTAAATTCTTAATTTCAGACATTCTTTTTAATTGAATTCAAATTCTACCACCTGCTGTGGCAGGATTTGAACCCGGGTGCCCAGAGCATTATCTGATAATCTGGATTAATAGTCTGGCAATAATACCACTAGGCCATTGCCTCCCCAGATGGTTGTTCCATTATTGAGAATGGGCGTCTTTGTGGAGCTTCTTCCTACAGTGAGTTGTTTAATTGTTCACCACCATTCACAAGTGAATGTGGTAAGAAATTAAAGAAATTAAACCCGATCCGTTGGATGTGAGATCACTTATCCCTGTTGCATGTTGCTTCCAGTATTTGACTTGCAAGTAGAACTATGTTGAACTTTATCAGGTTGACACCTCATTTTTACATCTGCCTAGTGCTCTTCTTGTCTTGCCCTTCTGCAGTCTTCATTGAACAAGGTTGATCCCTGGCTGATGGTGACGGTAGAGTGAAGTATATGCCAAGCCGTGAGGTTTGCAGATCAAGTTTGACTATAATTATTCTGTTGCTAATGTCCCATAGTGTCATAGTCATTAAGGCCTACTGTACAAAAAAAAAGCCTTTCAGCCCATCAAACCTTGTTGCTCAAAATCAAGCACCTACCTGTTCTAATGCCACTTTCAAGAAGTTGGTTCACAGTCTCGAATACCTTGACATCACTAGCACACATCTAAATACTTCTCAAAGGTTGCAAAAGTTTCTGCTTCTACCAACCTTATAGGCAGTGAGATCCAGATTCCTTACACCTCTTATAAATCTCCTGACCCTTAACTTAAATCCATGGCCCCAGACATGATTCCTCCACCAAAGGGAAAAGTTCTCTCCTGTCTACCCAATCTATGCCCCTCATAATTTTATGTACCTCCACAGACTTGTCTGCTTCAAGGAAATCAACCTCAGTGCATCCAATCTCTCTTTATAACTCTCCAATCCACGTAACATCCTGGTAAACCCTCTCTGCACCCGCTTTAGTACTAATCATATCCCTCCTATGATGTGAATTCCAGAACTGCACTCAGTATTCTAGCTGTGTCCTAACCAACATTTTATACAATTTCAGCACACCTCCTTGCTTTTAAACTTCAAAAGTAAGCACACAATATGCCTTCTTAACATTTTATCTACCTGCCTTGACACCTTCAGTACTTTCCAGAGTTCAACCATTCACCTTGTATTCTCTTGCCTTGTTTACCCTCCCTCGAACATCTGGATAATATGGACACCTATGTCGGACTCCTATTTACCGACTTTAGTTCCACCTTCAACACCATAATTCCACCCAAACTCATCACCAAACTCCGAGATCCAGGACTCTGCAACTAAAGCCTCGACTTCCTGACCGTAATTGGTTAGGACAGGAGACAACACCTCCTCAATAATTCTCAACACTGGTGCCCCGCAAGGCTGTGTACTCAGCCACTTACTGTACACTTCACACACTCACAGCTGTGTGGCCAATTTCAGCTCTAACTCCATTTACAAATTTGCTGATGACACCACCAAAGTGAAACAGAACTCAAACAATCACGAGACAGGATACAGGAAAGAGATCAACAGCTTAGTGGCATGAATTAAAGACAACAATCTCTCCCTCAATGTCGGCAAATGAAAGAGCTGATCATCAACTTCAGGAAGTGGAGTGGAAGACATGCCCCTGTTTGTATCAATGGTGCTGAGGTGGAAATGGTGGATAGTTTCTAGTTCCTAGGAACAATCTATCCTGGTCAATCCACATTGAAACAACAATTAAAAAAGCACACCAATGCCTCCACTTCCTCAGCAAGCTCAGGAAATTTAGCATATCCACAATGACTCTTACCAGGTTTTATAGATATACCATAGAAAGCATCCTATCCAGTTACATCAAGCTTGGTATGGCAACTGCTCTGCCCAGGACTGCAAGAAATTCCAGAGAGTTGTGAATGCAGCCTAGTCCATCATGAAAACCAGACTTCTTTTCACTGTGTCCATCTACATTTCCTTGGGAAAGCAGCCAACATAACTATGTTATTGAGCTATGGCATTATTGCGATTCTGGAGACTTGGCTGAAAGAAGAACAGGACTGGCAGCTGAATGTCCCAGGATTTAGATGGTTCAGATGTGACAGAAAGTGATGTAAAAGGAGTGGGGAGTTGCACTACTGGTAAAGGAGTATCTCACAGCTGTACTGAGGCAGGATACATCAGAGGACTCGTGCATCAAGGCAAAATGAGCAGAATTGAGGAATAGAAAAGGTGAAATCACAATGCTGGGGATACACTACAGGCCTGCCAGCGGGAGATAGAGGAAAGAATATAGAGTCATAGAGGTGTACAGCAGGGAAACAGCCCCTTTGGTCCAATGCATCCATGCCAACCAGATATCCGAAACTAATCTAGTCCCATTTGCCAGCTCTTGGCCCATATCCCTCTAAACTCTTCCTATTCATATACCCATCCAGATGCCTTTTAAATGTTGTAATTGTACCATCCTCCACCACTTCCTCTAGCAGTTCATTCCATACACACACCACCTTCTGCGTGAAAACGTTACCCCTTAAGTCCCTTTCAAATTTTTCCCCTCTCACCCTAAACCTGTGCCCACTAGCTCTGGACTCCCCCACCCCAGGGAAAAGGCCTTGTCTATTTACCCTATCCACACCCCTCATGCCTTTATAAACCTCAATAAGATCACCTCTCAGCATCTGATACTCGAGAGAAAATAGCCCCAGCCTATTCAGGCTCTCCCTATAGCTCAAATCCTCCAACTTTGGCAACATCCTTTGAAGGATGATGAGGGCTGAGCAATGGATGTGATCTATATGGATTTCAGTAAGGCATTCAACAAGGTTCCCCATGAGAGATTTGTTAACAAGGTTAGATCTCATGGAATACAGACAGAACTAGCCATTTGGATGCAGAACTGGCTCAAAGGTAGAAGACAGAGGGTGGTGGTAGAGGGCTGTTTTTCAGACTGGAGGCCTGTGACCAGTGGAGGGCCACAAAGATCGGTGCTGGGTCCACTACTTTTTGTCATTTATATAAATGATTTGGATGTGAGCATAAGAGGCATAGTTTGTAAGTTTGCAGATGACACCAAAATTGGAGGTGTAGTGGACAACGAAGAACACAACCTCAGATTACAACAGGATCTTAATCAGATGGAACAATGGGCTGAGAAGTGGCAGATGGAGTTCAATTAAGATAAATGCATTTTTGGAAAGCAAATCTTAGCAGGACTTATACACTTAATGGTAAAGTCCTAGGGAGTGTTTTTGAACAAAGTGACCTTGGAGTGCTTTCCTTTATTGGTCAGAGCACTGACTATAGTAGTTGGGAGGTCATGTTGCAGCTGTACAGACATTGGTTAGGCCACTTTTGAAATATTGTGTGCAATTCTGGTCTCCTTCGTATCGGAAGGATGTTGTGAAACTTGAAAAGGTTCAGAAAAGATTTACAAGGATGTCACAGAGTCACAGCTCCATGAAAGAGGAGTTGCAGTTAGATAGGATGGTGAAGAAGGTATTCTTTCCTTTATTGATCAGAGTATTGATTACAGGAGTTGGGAGGTCATGTTGCAGCCGTACAGGACATTGGTTAAACCACTGTTGGAATATTGCGTGCAATTCTGATCTCATCACTTCCCTAGTCTCCCTCAGTCCTAGGGTACACCTGATCAAGGACTGGGGATTTATCCACCTTTCTGCATTTTAAGACATCCATTCTCTGAAATGTGGACAATTTTCATGATTTCCCCACCTCCTATCTCATCCATATCCTTCTCCATAGTAAACACTGAAAGTATCTCCCCCATCCCCTGTGGTTGCACACATAGGCTGCATGCTGATGAAAACAGATTTTGAAAAGATATTAAAAACAGCAGGGTTGTTCTAGTGGGTGATCTTAACTTTCCCTATATTGACTGAAGTTCAACTTGTGCTAGTGGCTTGGATCTGGCAGAATGTGTAAGGGCCATTCCGGAAGATTTCTTGACACAGTATGTGAACAGTCTGTCAGAGAAATTACTTAATTGAACAGTGACCACAGAAGAGCCGATCGAGTGATATCGACAAGCTGTTTATTACAAGAAATGTGGCTGGAAGAGAAATTGAATAGGCTGACACAGAACTGATAGTCAGTGCAGATAGATCAAGGGTTCTCTTCCTTAAGTAGTGGGCACAGGCAGTTTTATAGGGGTACAGTAATGTGATGTGAATTACAGTACAATTAAGAGTAAAACACAATCAATGGGAGGACAATCAGCTGTCCGGTAGCAGCAATCAGTCAGCAATCAGAGTTAGGAGATTTTGATCCTCTGTGAGAGTAGGTACTAATGTTTCTCATCCTGGCATCAATAGGTTTCCATTGTGGTTAGTCCACAAGCAAAGTACCTTGGTGCTTTTCAATCTGAGCATCTTTCGTGGAGTTCCAGTATGTGTGAGGAGTGAGGCTGCCTTAGGGCTTTGGCAGCGGTTGTGGTCACTGAGTGCAAGGAAGTCTGTTGTCAGTCTGTCTCTGGAAGTGGTTTGAGTCATCTGTCTGCTGCCGAGTATCTTAGTTAGTCTGTTTGGTCAAGGCTAAGGCACTCTGCGTAGTTTCTGTTGTAGCTTAGGCAGACATGGTTCCTTATGTTCTTTGTGACCATGCTGTGGGTGAACAGGGAAGCCGGGGAGGGGGGTACATTTTGGGTGTACTGACCATAATACTATGAGTTTTAAGATACTCATGGATGGGGACAACAGCAGTCCTCAGGTGAGGGAAGGCAAATTACACTAATATTAGGCAGGAACTGAAGAATTTTGATTGAAGTTAAATCCACATGAGACATATGGAAATCTTTCAGTTCTGGCAGTTGATAAGATTTCAGGAGTGGCACGTTCCTATGAGAACAAAAGATAGGTATGGCACATTATATGAACCTTGGGATGTTATGGTCTTGGTCAAAAAGAAAAAGGAAGCATATGTGAGGCCTAGGAGGATGGGAACAGACAAATCCCTTGAAGTATATACGGAAAGTAGCTGTCCAGTAGCAGCAATCAGAGTTTGGAGATTTTGATCCTCTGTGAGAGTAGGTACTAATGTTTCTCATCCTGGCATCAATAGGTTTCCATTGTGGTTAGTCCACAAGCAAAGTACCTTGGTGCTTTTCAATCTGAGCATCTTTCGTGGAGATCCAGTACGTGTGAGGAGTGAGGCAAAAGCTAGAGGGTTAAAAGATGTCATGAAAAGTCATTAACTAACAAGATAACTAGTTGCCACTGATGCCTCACATCACCAAAGACCTAGGTTCGATTCCAACCTCGGGTGACTGTCTGTGCGGAGTTTGCACATTCTCCGTGCATCTGCGTGGGTTTCCTCTGGGTTCTGCATAGTGCTTCAGGGATGTGTAGATTTGGGTCATTAGTTAGGGGGAATGGTTCTGGGTGGGTTACTCTTCGGAAGGTCGGTGTGGACTTGTTGGACCAAAGGACCTGTTTCCACGCTAGAGGTTCTGTGATTCTGTGAAGGTTAAGGAGAATACCATGGCTTTTTATGCATATATAGGACAGCCAGGGAAAAAGTTGGCCCTCATACTGCTCCTCAGATGCTGCCTGAACTGCTGTGCTCTTCCAGCACCACTAATCCAGAATCTGGTTTCCAGCATCTGCAGTCATTGTTTTTACCCAAAGAGTTGGCCCATTCAAGGACACAGGAGCGAAAATATGTGTGGAACCAGAAGAGGTGGGTGAGGTCCTAAATGAATACTTTGCATCAGTATTTGCTGAGGAGAAGGACATAGTGCAGGGTGATCTCAGGAAAGGGAGTGTCGAATCTCTAAGCTAAGTTGCTGTTAAAAAGGAAGAGATGTTCTGCATCTTAAAAAGTATTAAGTTAGAAAGTTGGTGGAATGTTTGAGGAACAGGGAGGACTTTCAAAGAGATTTTGCATAGTGCTCAAGGAAAGTATATTCCAGTCAAAAACAAGGATAGCAAGGGTAGGAGAAGCCAGCCTTGGATAACCAAGGAAATAACGAAAGACATCCAGTTAAAAGCTCAGGCTTACAAAATAGCCAAGAGGATTGGGATAGAGGAAGTTTGGAAAAACTTTAAAAAGCAACAAAGAACCCCGAAACAGGCAAAAAAGAAAGGCAAGATAGATTATGATTGCAAACTAGTACAGAATATAAATACAAGCAAGAAAAGTTTTTATAAATACATAAAACAGAAAAAGGTGACTAAAGTGGATGTAGGTCCCTTCCAGAATGAGAAAGGAGAACTAATATTAGGTAATGCTGAAACAGCCAAGACTTTGTCAGTCTTCACAGTGGAAAATGTGACTAACATGCCAAAGAATGATGTTAAGGATACGATGGAAGGTGAGGATCTCTATTCAATTGTTATCACCGAAGGGGTAATGTTGAGCAAACTTGAAGGTCTAAAGGTAGGTAAGTCTCTAGGCTGCTGAAAGAAATGGCGGAAGTCATAGTAGATGCGTTAGTGGTAATTTACCAAAATTCACTGAACTTCGGGCAGGACCCGGCAGACTGGAAGACAGCGAATGTCACTCTGCTATTTAAAAAAGGGTGGAGGCAAAAGGCAGGTTACCAGAGGCTATTTAGGTTAACATCTGTAGTCAGGAAAATGCTGGAGGCTGTCATTAAAGAAAAAATAGTGAGACATCTGGATGGAAACGATTCCATCAGGTAGACACAGCATGGATTCAGGAAGGAGAGGTCATGTTTAACAAACCTTTGAGGAAGTAACAAGCACTGTGGATGGAAGGGAACAGGTGGATGTTGTTTACTTGGTTTTCCAGAAGGTGTTCAATAAGGTGCCGCATATATGACTCACCCATAAGATAAGAATGCATGGATTTGTGGGGAATGTACTAGCTTGGATACAGGACTGGTTAACCAATAGAAAGCTGAGTGTTGGGATAAAGGGGTGTTCCTCCGGTTGGAGTTCAGTGGTGAGCAGGGTGCCACGGGGTTCATTATTCAGCCCGCAATTGTTCATGATATATATAAATGATTTGGAAGAGGAGACTGAGTGTAACATATCCAAGTTTGCTGTTGACACTAAATTGAGAGGAAAGACAAACTGCAGAGAATGCGGAGGGTCTGCACAGACATTTACATAGGTTAAATAAATGAGCAAGAGTCTGGCAGATGGAGTACAATGTTGGTAAATGTGAGGTTATCCACTTGGAAGTAAAATAGTAGTTCAGCATATTGTTTAAATAATGAAAGATTGCAGCATGCTATTGCACAGAGGGACTTAGGAGTGCTCGAACATTAATCACTAAAAGTTGATTTGCTGGGGCAATGGGTAATCAGGAAGGTAATGGAATATTGGCTTTCATTGCTAGAGGGATTGAATTTAAGAGCAGGGAGGTTCTGCTACAATTGTACAAGGTGTTTGTGAGGTCACACCTGGAATATTGTGCTCAGTTCTGGTCTCCTTACTTGAGGAAGGACGTACTGGCTTTCGAGGCGTGCAGAGGAAGTTCACTAGGTTGATTCCAGAGATGAGGGGAGAGGAGACCATGAGCCACCTGGGACTGTACTCGCTAGAATTTAGAAGAATGAGAGCTGATCTTACAGAAACATATAAAATTATGAAAGGGATCGATAAGATAGAGGCAGGCAAGTTGTTTCTGCTGGTGGGTGAGACTAGGTCTAGGGGACATGGCCTGAAGATTAGGGGCAGTAGATTTAAGACACAGATGAGGAAGAACTGCTTTTCCCAGAGAGTAGTGAGTCTATGGAATTTTCTGCCCAAGTAGAGGCAACTTCATTAAATATATTCAAGACACAGCTGGATGGTTTTTTGCATGGTAGGGGAATTAAGGGTTATGGGGATAGTACCGGTAGGAGGAGCTGAGACAACTGATAGATCAGCCATGGTCTTAATGAATAAAAGCAAATTACTGCGAATGCTGGAATCTGAAACCAAAAGAGAAAATGTTGGAAAATCTCAGCAGGTCTGGCAGCATCTGTAAGGAGAGAAAAGAGCTGACATTTCGAGTCTAACTGACCCTTTGTCAAAGCTTTGACAAAGGGTCAGTTAGACTCGAAACGTCAGCTCTTTTCTCTCCTTACCACTGCTGCCAGACCTGCTGAGATTTTACAGCATTTTCTCTTCTGGTCTTAATGAATGTCGAAGCAGGTTCAATGGGCCAAATGGCTTACTCCTGCTTCTATTACTATGAAACTGTACAAAGATTGGTGGAGTTGTGCATAATGAGGATAATTATCAGAGAATAAAGCAGATATAGATCATTTGGAGACATGGGCAGAAAGGTAGCAGATGAAGTTTAATCCAGACAAATGTGAGGTGATGCACTTTGGAAGGTCAAGTACAGGTGGAAGTATACAGTGAATGGCAGAACCCTTAGGAGTACTGATAAGTTGAGGAATCTGGGTGTGCACATCCATAGATCACTGATGGCACCAGTGCAGGTAGATAAAGTAGTAAAAATAGCTTGTAGCATGCATGCTTTCATTGGGAGGGGTATTGAGTATAAGGATAGGCAAGTTATGCTGCAGCTTTATATAACTTTAGTTAGTCCACACTTGGAATATTGCGTACAGTTCTGGTCACCAGTTCTGGATGCATTGGAGAGGGTACAGAAAAGGTTTACCGGTATGCTGCCAGGTATGGAGGACAGTGTGTTCTGAGGAAGGGTCACTGTACCCAAAATGTTAACTCTGGTTTCTCTGCACAATTGCTGCCAAACCTGCTGAGCTTTTCTAGCAACTTCTGATTTTGTTTCTGTTGCCTGGTATGGAGGATTTTAGCTGTGATGGAAAGGTTGGATAGACTGGGTTTGTTTTTGCTGGAACGCAGGAGGTTGAAGGGCACTCTGATAAAATGTTATAAGATTGTGAATGGAATGAATAGAGTGGAAAGCACAAGCCTTTTTCCCAGGGTAGAGGAGTCAATTACCAGGGGACACGGGTTCAGGGTGGATGTTGAAAAGAGATGCCGAGTTAAGAGTTTTACACAAAGAGTGGTGAGTGCCTGGAATGCCAGAGGAGGTGGTGGAAGTGATGGCATTCAAGAAACATTTGGACGAATACATGAATAGAAATGGAAGATAGGGATACAAAGTGCAAGTGATGCAAGTGAAGACATTTGTAGTATGGAAGGGTAAAATGTGTTGGCGCAGTCGTGGAGGGTGGAAGGTCCTGTTCCTGTGCTGTATTGTTCTCCCACCTTGATTACACCCTCTTTCACCCTCTCTCATCGCCAGAAGACACCAAAGTTTGAAGACATGTACCAACAGATTCAAGAACAGCTTCTTCCCTGTTGTTATCCAACTTATGAATAGACCTCATATATTAGAGTTGATCTTTCTCTGCACCTTCTCGAACACTAATGTAACACTATATTTTGCATTCTGCTCTGTTACCCTGATATACTTATGTATGAGAGTGTGTTGTTGGGTACGAAGGAAGGGCTTATGTCTGAAACATCAATTCTCCTGCTCCTTGGATGCTGCCTGACTTGCTGTGCTTTCCCAACAACACACTCTCAACTCTGATCGCCAGCATCTGCAGTCCTCACTTTCTCCCTTATGTATGGTATGATTTGTCTGATTCGGAGCAAAACAATACTTTTCACTGTCTCTCAGTACATGTAACAATAGTAAAGCAAAGCAAATCAAATCAGTAGTTTGCTGCTGAGTTACTATGGTGATGGTCCTTGAAGCCCCCTCCTATAGTACATTCTGTACTATTTGCATCCTCAGAGGCTTCCTCTACTTGATGTTCAACGTCATCTAAGGGAGGACAGTATGTGGTAATCAGCAAGAGGTTACCTTGCCCATGTTTGACCAATGCCATGGAACTTCCTGGGATTTGGAGTCAATGTTGAGGACTCTCAGGGCTGAGTGGCCTACTTCTGTTCCCTACATCTTATGGCCTTATGAAATCTCACAATGTTTCTTTTAATCTTTTTTGTTTATAGACAAACAGCAAGTGATCGCCTCTCTGCCTCAACGCTGCCTCTCAGACACAATGCCCTACTTCCACCTATCGGCAGCGTTGATATTGATCATTCAGCTGGAAAGTTAACTGCTCGACCACAGGTACCTGATAAACTTGCCTAGTTAAAACCTGCTTCTCAAATTGCAACATTATGTGTAATAATGTTCATGATCCCTATCTGCAACTAAGTGTTTTCTTATTGATAAACTACAAATATTGCACATCTTTCTGTTGACCTGAAACTGTAACCCACATACTTATTGATCATTTAAAACTTATGATCACTCCTATTGATAATTTGAAATTTTTTTTGCATTCCTGATTTAAAATGTTAAGCAATGTTGGGTAAATTTGGAATCTTAAAATATTCCTTACTTGCTATATTTTCAAAAGTTTATTTTCTCCTTTCCTTTATGATTTTGATTGCCTCGAACAAATCTCCTCTCAAATTTAACTTCTCCAAGGAAAGCACTTGGAACTTCACCAATCTCTGTTCATTACCTCATCACATGAACAATTCTTTCTACATTCTTTGATTTCTTTATATCTTATTTAAAGCATGGTGTCCATGCAAGATGTAAGTTCTTGCTTGAAGTCACCCTGCATAATGTAATACTATTTTAGTTTTAAGGCCTGTTTCCTTGCATTATTTTGCAGACTTGATTTAACATCTTTGTCTCCATTCTTACATTAATTCCTAGAATTACCTACCCCAGCTTTGTTTCTGTCTGGCATTACCTTCCTCTGTCCTTGCCCTGGCCTTGACTCCTAGCTTGCCCAACCCCGGCTGCCTTTGCTTCCTATCTTCGCTGATTTGGAGGTCCTGGTGTTGGACTGAGGTATACAAAGTTAAAAATCCCACAACACCAGGTTATAGTCCAGCAGGTTTATTTGGAAGCACAGCTTTCAAGTAAACCTCATATATATGTCAAATATCATATCCAGTGAATGTTTGTTATAGCTTATTTGTTTTAGAATACATTTAATTTAGAAATGAATATTATTCAGAAACAAATACAAATAGCTAGATGGCAACATCTGTGGAGAGAAAGCAAAGTTAATGTTTTGGGTCCAGTAATCCTTCTTCAGAACCTCGACCTCTCTCTCTCCATCAGCGTTAGAACATAGAACATATAGAACATAGAACAATACAGCACAGAACAGGCCCTTCGGCCCACGATGTTGTGCCGAACTTCTATCCTAGATTAAGCACCCATCCATGTACCTATCCAAATGCCGCTTAAAGGTCGCCAATGAATCTGATTCTACCACTCCCATGGGCAGCGCATTCCATGCCCCCACCACTCTCTGGGTAAAGAACCCACCCCTGACATCTCCCCTATACCTTCCACCCTTCACCTTAAATTTATGTCCCCTTGTAACACTCTGTTGTACCCGGGGAAAAAGTTTCTGACTGTCTACTCTATCTATTCCTCTGATCATCTTATAAACCTCTATCAAGTCACCCCTCATCCTTCGCCGTTCCAACGAGAAAAGGCCGAGAACTCTCAACCTATCCTCGTACGACCTACTCTCCATTCCAGGCAACATCCTGGTAAATCTTCTCTGCACCCTCTCCAAAGCTTCCACATCTTTCCTAAAGTGAGGCGACCAGAACTGCACACAGTACTCCAACTGTGGCCTAACCAAAGTCCTGTACAGCTGCAACATCACCTCACGACTCTTGAATTCAATCCCTCTGCTAATCCCTCTGCATGCGTTGCCTCATGCTTTCCACTTTCTACTATAAAATAGGCTTGAGTCACCACCATCGCCCTCTGTCTGGTTGAGCTTGTCCTCACTCTGAACAACTTCTGTTTTAATTCTTCTCACTCACTTCAGGTCAAAGGTGTGGCCATGGGTACCTGTATATGCCCCAGCTTTGCCTGTCTCTTTGTGGGCATAGAGACCCCTACTGACAACTCTTTCTCTGGCATATGGATGACACCATTGTGCTGTTTCCCTCTCTTGTCCAGATTTAGAAATGTTTATCTATTTGATTCAAATTTTCATCTTTCATCTGGTCCATCTCTGACTTCTCCCTTCCTTTCTCGACAGCAGTTTCCATTTCCAGGCATAAGCTGGCCACCAATATCCACTACAAACCCACCAATTCCCACAGTTACTTTGACTGTACTTCCTCACATCCTGCTTCTCTATTTCATTCTCTCAGTTCCTCCATCTCCATTGATCTGTTCTGATGATGCCAGCTTTGATAAGAGAACCTCTGAAACATCCACCTTCTCCTTCAAATGAGGATTCCCCAGTACCATGATTGACAGGGCCCGCAGCCGTGTCTGCCCCATCAACCGCAATTAAGGCCCGACCCCCTCTCTTCCCTCCCACAACAACAAAAGGGTTCCCCTTGTCTTTAGCTTCCATTCCACTAGCATCCACATCCATAGATTCATTAATCACCATTTCTGCTACCTCCCATGGGAGGCTGCCACCACCAGATGCATATTCCCCTTCCTTACCTTGTCAGGCTTCTGCCATGTTTTTCTCCCACTCGCATACACTAGGTCTCATCAAAACATGGGCTTCTCCCATGTATAAGCCATTCTAATCTACTAATCATCCCAGTTAGCACATATTGGGGTGGCACGGTGGCTCAGTGTTAGCACTGCTGCCTCACACCGCCAGGGGCCCGGGTTCGATTCTCAGCCTCGGGCGATTGTCTGTGTGGAGTTTGCATATTCCCCCCGTGTCTCCGTGGGTTTCCTCCGGGTGCTCCAGTTTTCTCCCACAATCCAAAGATATGCAGGTTAGGTGAATTGGCCATGCTAAATTGCCCATAGCGTTCAGGGATGTGTAGGTTAGGTACATTAGTCGGGGTAAAAATGGAGTAACAGGGTTTGGGTTTGGGTGTGATACTCTTCAGAGGGTTGATATGGACTTGTTGGGCCGAAGGGCCTGTTTCCACACTGCAGGGATTCTATGATGATTCTGTTCATTTTCCCGGGCTGACCATTACACAGTCCTTTGTCTGTCCAACTGTTTTTCTTTCTCTTTGGGCTTTATCTCCACCTATTGTTTACTCCTGCCCCGTCCTCACACCCCCATATACTGCATAAATAACATCCTTTTCCAAGCTACCATTTCTGAAAGAGTTAACTCTGCTTTCTGTCCATGTATGTGTGACTCGCATGTTTAAAAAACACCGCAAAACCTTCTATTCCATTTGATGGAGTTTAATTTAGATAAATGCGAGGTGCTGCATTTTGGGAAAGCAAATTTTATCAGGACTTATACACATAATGGTCAGGTCCGAGGGAGAGTTGCTGAACAAAGAGACTTTGAAGTGCAGGTTCGTAGCTCCTTGAAAGTAGAGTAGCAGGTGGATAAGATAATGAAGGCAGCGTTTGGTCCTTTATTGGTCAGAGTTTTGAGTATAGGCATTGAGAGGTCATGTTGCAGCTGGACAGGACATTCGTTAGGCCACTGTTGGAATATTCCTTGGAAGTCTTTTCCTTGGGGTGGGGGAGTCCAGAACTAGAGGGCATAGGTTTAGTGTGAGAGGGGAAAGATATGAAAGAGACCTAAGGGGCAACTTTTTCACACAGAGGGTGATACGTGAATAGAACGAGCTGTCAGAGGAAGTGGTGAAGGCTGGTACAATTGCAACATTTAAAATGCAGCTGGATTGGTTTATGAATGGGAAGGTTTGGAGGGATATGGGCCAAGTGCTGACAAAAGAGACTACATTAGGTTAGATTATCTGGCCGGCATGGACGGGTTGTACCAAAGGGTCTGTTTCCGTGCTGAGTTTTTCTAGCAATTTCTGTTTTTGTATCTGATGTCCAGTATCTGCAGTTGTTTCGTTTCTCTTATCAGTACTTTGTTTCCAAATCTGTACCTTTATTAACCACTTTGCTACTTTGAATGACATGTGAATTTGTATCCCTTAATACATATCTACTTCATTTAGGTTCTACTTTTCTTCTTGATTAGTGACCGTACATGGCCTCCTTTTTCCATCTACAAAAATTCGTTGTATGTCATTAATCTAGACTGAAATGAATTCTGCAAGTTGTTACCTTTTGTATCTTGTCAGTCTTCCCCTGTATTGACTATTCCCCTAATTTGGTGCTGTTCATAAATATTAATCTTATATTTCTAATTCATGAGTCCAAATAATTTTTGCATATCATGATGTTAAAGTACAGATTTGAGACAGCCCAGGGAATCCCTTGTAGACTCAACCTGTAAGCCTCTCTTGGTTCGTCCTGGAGATCATACTGTTTGATAGTCTAGAATAAAGAACCTCTTACAGTTTAGTTTAATTTTAGTCATCCCTTTTATTTACTAAAAGCATCACTGCTACAACATAACACTGATACCAAAACGCTCAACTAACTAGCTTCTAATAACCCAGAGGAGTACGGTATTGCTCTTCCTTTAAGAGTCCTCACAGGCTACTCTGCTATACTGTCACAATCAGACTTCCTTTAAACAAAAAGTTTACAAAAAATACTGCATGTTCTTTATTAAAAAGAAAACAGTGAAAGACAATAATTGGTAAGGGAGGTTAATTGACAGATCTTTGTGTGCTTGACTAATCACTCTTACAGGCCTTGAGCTATCCAAGTGGGGAAAACAAATCCAGCCGAGTTAGGCGTCTGCTGGTGAGATAAGTTCCTATCACAGAGAACTACCAGTCTAAATTAAGTGGGAGATGTCATAAGATAACCTTGCACAGCTGACATGTTACAATTGTTTTACAAAATCACTTCTTAGCAAGGAGGGCAAACTTTTGACCATAAAATGGCTTCCCAGCAGATTGTGTCAGAATCTCTTCAATGTTAGGTTAAGAATAATTTTTAAGCTCGGAGCAGACTCCTGCTTTTTATCTTAAGCACTAAATCATTCTGTACCTGAGGCTGAAATATTACCATAAGGTTTCATTTAAACTGATTCATTAATCTCAAATTAAACATGCTTTCTTTTCAGGGTTGTGATTCAAATTCAAATAAGACATAAGATCTAATTATTTAGAATTGACAGTGGGGCAGTCTGTAAGGTCTGCAGAATGGTCTGCAAGAACAGCAAGTAAGTGGTGCTGGAAAAGCACAGCAGGTCAGGCAGCATCTGAGGAGCAGGAAAATCAACATTTTGGACAAAATCCCTTCAGCCCGAAACATCGATTTTCCTACTCTTCAGAACACATTTGCTGCATACTAGAAAATAGACAGGCAGGGAGGGTCGGGTCACAAAAAAAAGGGGGAACCCAAGTTATGCAGAAGATAAAGACATCTGTTCTCACCAAGTGATAACAGGATGCTCTGAGGCAATTAAGAACATTTGCCTTAACATCAGTGAATCTGTGTAAACAGGACGCTGAGTGATAACATTTACGGCTGTTCCCTTGTGAAATTATGGACAGTGTCTGATTCTGACCTCCAAATGAAACTCGGTACTAACAAAAGCCTTGTAATCGATGGTCAGGTCCTATCAATTACAATGGATTCTTATTACCCCTTGCAAGCTAGGCAGACACAGAAGGAAAAACATCTTTTCTGATACAAGTCCCTGACTTTAGAGTTCAAAAGGATGAAGGGCTTTTTCCTGAAACGTCGATTTTCCTGCTCCTCGGATGCTGCCTGACCTGCTGTGCTTTTCCAGCACCACTCTAATCTAGACTCTGGTTTCCAGCATCTGCAGTCCTCACTTTCGCCTAAGAATAGCAAGTAAGTCAAAACTTCATCAATATTACCTTTTACAGATTTTGCATTTCATAACCAGTAATGGCTACGCAAGATCATCATAAAGTCTCAAAAATGCAATTAAGTTCAATCCCAAGCAAGCAAGCACAAAGAATTAATTTTTTACTGGCTTCAGCAGTCCCAGTATTAAAATGCTCTCTCTCTCTCTCTCTCTCTCTCTCTCATGTCTTTTTGAACTCTCAAGTCAGAAACTTGTAACAGAAAAGATGTTTTTCCTTCTGTGTCTGCCTAGCTTGCAAGGGGTTATAAGAATCCATTGTAATTGATAGGACCTGACCATCGATTACAAGGCTTTTGTTCGTACCGAGTTTCATTTTGAGGTCAGAATCAGACACTGTCCATAATTTCACAAGGGAACAGCCGTAAATGTTATCACTCAGCGTCCTGTTTACACAGATTCACTGATGTTAAGGCAAATGTTCTTAATTGCCTCAGAGCATCCTGTTATCATTTGGCGCATCTTCTGCATAACTTGGGTTCCCCCTTTTCTTGTGGCCCGACCATCCCTGCCTGTCTGTTTTCTAGTATGCAGCAAATGTGCTCCATAATGCAACATTACATTTAAGTCTAAATGTTTAAGGACAAGATTTAAGGCTATAGACTTTCTCAGTGAACAGAAGCCTCAGTCCTTTTGAAATGCCTTTCCCACCTTGCATCATTTTGATATATGTTCTATGTTTTGTAGCCAATTTGCTATCCATTTAACAACAGCATGTATTTATAAGACACTGTTAGTATTGTAAAATGTTCCCAGGCATTTCACATATGTTAGCAAACAAAGCTTGACCATGAGCCACATAAGGAGATTTTCTTTATTCTTTAATGGGATGTCAGCATCACAGGCATGGCCACCATTTGTTTCTCATCGCAAATTGTACTGGAGACAGTCGTGAGCTGCCTTCTTGACTGTTGTAATCCAAGTGCTGTGGGGAAATCACAATGCTATTCGAAGAGAGGTTCTGGGATTTTAAAACATAGAACAGTACAGCAAAGTACAGACCTTCAGCCTTCAGTGTTGTGCCAACCTTTTATCTTAGTCTAAGATCAAATTAACCGACATTTTACTATCATCCTTGTGCCTATTCAAGAGTTGCTTAATTGTCCCTAATGTATCCTTCTCTTCTCCCACTGCTGACAGTGCTTTCCAGGTACCCACTACTCTCTGTGTAAAAGAACATCTCCCCTAAACCTTCCTGCAATTACCTTAAAATTCTGCCCCCTCATGATAGCCATTTCCACCCTTGGAAAAGATCTCTGGCTATCCACTCTATCCATGCCTCTCAACATCTTGTACACTCTGTCAAGTCACCTCTCGTCTTTAAAAGCCCTAGATCCCTCAACCTTTCTTCATAAGACATATCTTCCAGTCCAGGCAGCATCCTGGTAAATCTCCTCTGCACCCTCTCTAAAGTTTCCACATCCCTCCAATGACGAAGCAACCAGAACGGAACACAATATTCTAAGTGTGATCTAACCAAGGCTTTATAGAGAGGGCTTGGTTAAGAAAAAGAAGGAAGCATATGTCAGATATAGACAAGATAGATCGAATGAATCCTTAGAAGAGTATAAAGGCAGTAGGAGTATACTTAAAAGGGAAATCAGGAGGGCAAAAAGGGGACATGAAATAGCTTTGGCAAATAGAGTTAAGGAGAAACCAAAGGGTTTTTACAAATACATTCAGGACAAAAGGGTAACTAGGGAGAGAATAGGGCACTTCAAAGATCAGCAAGGCGGCCTTTGTTTGGAGCCCCAGGAGATGGGGGGAGATACTAAAGGAGTGTTTTGCATCAGTGTTTACTGTGAGAAAGGACATGGAAGATATAGAATGTGGGGAAATAGATGGTGACATCTTGAAAAATGTCCATATTTCAGAGGAGACAGTGCTAGATGTCTTGAAATATGTAAAAGTGGATAAATCCCCAGGACCTAATCAGGTGTACCCTAGAACTCGTGGGAAGCTAGGGAAGTGATTGCTGGGCCACTTGCTGAGATATTTGTATCATTGATAGTCACAAAACAGCATAAAAATACCAGACAGCGCCTACTGATTTTGAATACTCAACCCATCAAGAGTCTTCAGGTGGGCAGGGTGAGAAACTGAAGTATTTGAAATGCAAACCGTGGAAGACTGGATAGAAGAAAAAGCAATAGTTATGACAGTCAACACAAGTATTTCAGTAAACTGAGTCATAGATTCAGAAAGGTTAATAACCAGTAGCTAACCTTTTTTTCCTCCCCTCTCTTGTAGAAAATACGAATGTATTCAAACCGGGCTCACAGTGCAGTCATAGATGAGACAAGCCATCTGCCTCCAAAAGACAGACTTCTGGGTCATGAGTACTTTACCAGACCCAAAACCTCACACACCTTCCGGGTAAGGAGGAACAAATGTTTTGGCTTTGCCAGTGCTTCAACAGGTGGAGTTCCACAAACCAGAAATGTCTCATTGGATCGTTGGTCTCTGTGTTACTAATCAAATGGTGTGTCAGCTGGAGTTATTCACCCAAGGAGAAGTGATAGGCCTGGTTGAAGATTGGGCTTGGGAAGATGTAGTTGCTGTGGTTCATGGTAGGGCCAATAACATGGGGATGAATAAGGAGGAGAGCCTTCTGAAGAGCAGAAAGAGAGGTACTTAAAAAGCAGAATATCATGGATAGTAGTCTCATGGATAGATTAGCTCAGCAACATGCACATTGGGATAAAGACAATAGGTCAACAATGTAAAGATGCAGCTCAAGGATTAGGGTGGTAAATAAGGTCCATTTAATGCAAGGAAGGCACCAACAGGACAGGAAGAATGGGCTACACCTGAACTAGGCTGGGACCAATGAACTGACTCAAAGCATAAGTAGTGCTGCAAAAGAGACCTGCAAACAATCAAGATGGAGAAGGCGTTGACTAAAATGATGATAAAAATCATAAAATTAGATTACTTACAGTGTAGAAACAGGCCCTTCGGCCCAACAAGTCCACACCGACCCGCCGAAGCGCACCCACCCATACCCATTCCCCACATTTATCCCTGCATCTAACACTACGTGCAATTTAGCGTTGCTAATTCACCTAACCTGCACATTTTTGGACTGTGGGAGGAAACCCACGCAGACACGGGGAGAATGTGCAAACTCCACACACTCAGTCTTCTGAGGTGGGAATTGAACCCGGGTCTCTGGCACTGTGAGGCAGCAGTGCTAACCACTGTGCCACCATGCCGCCCACTAAGCTGATAAATAAGATGATAAAAGTGGAATCAAAGTCACGACAAGATTGTGCTAAATCTGAAACGTATTTCATGTCCAGAAAAGTAAAGTTATCAGTTGAAATATGCAAGAGAAACGGTCTCTGACAAAATGCGAGGTAGGGTCTGTTGCTCAATTACAATTCAATATACTAACACAGGTATCAAAAGGAATTAAATAAGAAAATTACAAGAGTAGATTCACCTTAAAAGGTATAACATAGTGGCTGTCACTTAGATTTGGCTAAAAACAGTGTGACTAGAAAATAAATGTTTCAGTAAGTAAGGTCCTTAGAAAGGACAGAAATTGAAAAAGTAGGAATAGTAATATTAACGCGGGACCCAATCACAGTAAGGCAGAGCATATCAGGAAGCCTGAGAAGACAGTAGAAATGCTCTGGGTAGTGTTGAGGAATGGGAAAATACCTTAAGTCTGTGGGATTCAACTGATCATCTCATAGCATTGATGAAATAATGGAATGAATAAATGTGGAAATCAGAAAGGAGCAATAGTAAATCAAATGTAATGGGGATCAAGGTGAATACTCCACTGCTTGGAGTAATACTTAAAAAGGAAGGTAGTTTGATAATTCGTCTCAACCCAGGTCAGTGCTGCAGGAGTTCCATATGGTAGATTTTTTTTTAATCAACCTGTTCAGAGATGTTATTACAAACCTCTGAAGTATGTGGGACTTGACCCTGGATCTGCCTTGGGCCCAGTTGTCTTCAGCTACTTCATCAATGACCTTTCTTCCATAACTGATTATCTATCACTTCACTATTTTCCAAGACTGTCCCCATGTTCGTATTATGTTCCATCTGCCATGATGCTGTCCATTCACCTAACCTGTCCAAGTCCATTTGATCTGAAAATGTGTTGCTGGAAAAGCGCAGCAGGTCAGGCAGCATCCAAGGAACAGGAGAATCGACATTTCGGGCATAAGCCCTTCTTCAGTGGGATCAAAGAACAAAAGAGAACTACTGCACAGGAACAGGCCCTGCAGCCTTCCAAGCCTGTGCTGATCATCATGCCTTGACTAAACTAAAAACCTTCTGCCCTTATTCAGTCCATATCCTTCTATTCCCTTCCTATTCATTTAACTGTCCAGATGCCTCTTAAATGTTGCCAACGTACCTGCTTCCATCATCTCTTCTGGCAGTGCATTCCAGGCTCCTACCACTCTCTGCATGAAAGACTTCCCTCAGGCATCTCTCTTAAACTTTCCCTCTTTTACCTTGAACTTATGCCCCCCGCTTTGTCATTGAAACTTCAACTCTGGGAAATAACCTCTGACTACCCTATCTATGCCTCTCATAATTTTGTAGACTTCTATCAGGTCTCCTCTCAACCGCAATCTTTCCAGTGGAAACAATCCTAGTCTTTTTAACTTTTCCTCGTAGACAATTCCCTTGAGACCAGGCAGCATCCTGGTGAACATTCTCTGCACACTCTCCAAAGCTTCCACGTCTTTTTGGTAGTGTGGCGACCACAACTGCACACAGTATTCCAAATGTGGCATAACAAGGGTTTTATATAGCTGCAACATGGTTTGTTAACTCTTGTACCCCGTGCCATATGCCTTCTTAATCACCTTCGCCACCTGTGTTTCCACTTTTAGGGAACTGTGGACTTGCACGCCCAAATTCATATGTATGTTAATGTTCCTAAGGGTTCTGCCATTTACCATATAATTCACACCTAAATTTGATCCTGCAAAATGCATGACCCCACATTTGTCTGGATTAAACTCCCATCTGCCATTTCTGTGCCCAAGTTGCCAATCTATCTATATCCTATTGTGTCCTTGCACAATCATCAGCATTATCAGTAACTCCACCAATCTCCGTGTCATCTGCAAACTTACTAATCAAATCACCCACAATTTTCTCAAGGTCATTTATATTAACTACAAACAACAGAGGATCTAAGACTGATCCCTGTGGAACACCACTAGTTGCCACTCTCCATTCTGAAAAGCACCCTGCCACTGCTACTCTCTGTCTTCTGTGGCCAAGCCAGTTTTGTATTCATCTGGCCAGCCCACCCCGAATCCCATGTGATTTTCATTTTTGTACCAGTAAGCCATGTGGGGCTTTATCAAATGCCTTACTAAAGTCTGCATAAACTATATCCACAGCCCTTCCCTTATAAATTATCTTTGTCACCACTTTAAAAAATTCAATCAGTACCTTCCCCCGGGCAGCATGGTGGCTCAGTGGTTAGCACTGCTGCCTCACAGCACCAGGGTCCCAGGTTTGATTCCAGTCTCGGGCAGCTGCCTGTGTGGAGTTTGCACGTTCTCCCCGTGTCTGTGTGGGTTTCCTCTGGGTGCTGTGGTTTCCTCCCACAGTCCAAAGATGTGCAGGTTGGGTGAACTGGCCATGTTAAATTGCATGTAATGTTAGGTGCATTTGGGGAAATGTAAATGTAGGGGAATGGGTCTGGGTGGGTTGCTCTTCACAAGGTTGGTGTGGACTTGTTGGGCTGAATGGCCTGTTTCCACGCTGTAGGGAATCTAATCTAAAATACAAAACCATGCTGCCTGTCGCTAGTGTGTCTATTTTCTTCCAAATGTGCGTTTATCTTGTCCCTCAGCATCTTCTCCAAGAACTCCCCAGCACAGACATCAGGCGCACTGCTCTGTAAATTTCTTGGATTATCCCTGCTTGCTTTCTTAAACAAGGGAATAACATTAGCTCATCTCCACTCTGGAACCTGGGCCTGTGGTGAACAAGAATATGAGGATATCTGGTAAAGCCTCAGCTATTTCTTCCTTCACCTCTTGCAGTAACCTGGAACAGATCCTATCTGGCTCTGGTGATTTGTCTACCTTAATGCAATTTAGGATACCCAAAACATCCTCCTTCAATATTTTGACATTCTCTAGAGTATTCACACACTCATCCCTGACCTCAACATCAGTCATGTCCTTCTCCTTAGTGAATGCCAATGCAAAGTACTCACTGAGGATCTCTCCCACTTCCTGTGGCGACACACATAATTTCTCCCTTTTGTCTTTGAATGGGCCCTACTCTTTCCCCTACTGCCCTCTTTCTTCTAATTCATGCATAAAAAGACTTGGGATTCTCCTTGACCCTCTTTGCTAAAGACATTTCATGGTCCCTTAATGCCTTCCTAATTCCGCATTTAAGTTCCTTCCTAATTTCTCTATGCTCAAGGGCTTTGTCAGTTTGTAACTGCCTTGACCTTCCTTTTACCTTTTGACTAAGCTTACAATTTCCCTTATCATCCATGATCCCCTGAATTATGCTGTTCTTTTCCTTCAGTTTTGCAGGGACGTGCATGTCTTTCACTGGTCTTTAAGAGCCTCCCACATGCCAGACATGGATTTGCTCTCAAATAACTGCTCCCAATCACCATTCCTCAGTTCCTGTCTAATTTAATTGTAACTGACCCTTGCCAAATTAAGCGCCCTCATTCAAGGGTCACTTTTGTCCTTGTCCATGACTACTCAAAGTCTTATGGAGTTACGGTCACTAAGCCCAAAATGCTGTCCTACTGAAAGGTTGATAATCTGTCCTAGCTCATTACCTAATATCAAGTCTGACATGTCTTCCTCTGTGGTTGGATTGTCAACATATTGTCTCAAAACGCCTCCTGGAACCATCTAACAAATTGCTTTCCATCTGAGCCCTTGGCTCTAAGGGTGTCCCAGTCAATAAAAGGAAATTTGAAGTCACCCACAACAACTACCCTACTTTTTTCACTCATTTCCAGTATCTGACTACATATCTGCTCCCATGGACTGTTGGGAGGTCTATAGAAAGCTCCCAACATTGTGATTTTATCCTTCCTATTCCAAAGCTCACCCATAATACCTCTCTGCGAGATCCTCCCGATTTGTTCTGCTCCCTCAACACAGCTGTTATGTGATCTCGAATCAGTAATGCCATTCCCCCATCCTTTTTATTTCCCTTTCTGTCCCAGCTAAAACAGCGATATCCTGGAATATTAAACTGCCAGTACTGTCCCTCCTTCAAACATGTCTTGGTAATGGCAATGGTAATTCCATGCAGTAATCCATGTTCTTAGTTCATCTGTCTTACTTGTTATGCTTCTTGCTTTTAAGTAAATGCACAGCAGACCTCCAGTACCCCTCTGAGCCCCAAGACTTCCCTCTGCCTGATCTTATTCTGCACTTTGCATATTCTCAGTCTCACTTTTGCCCCCCGTCCCCGCTCTTGCTGGCCCGTTGTTCTGGTTGCCACACCCCGCCACATTAGTTTAAACTCTCCTGAAGAGCTCTAGTGAACCTCCCACCCAGGATGTTAGTGCCCCTCCAGTTCAAGTGCTACCCATCCTTCTTGTACGGGTTTCACCTTCCCCAGAAGACATCCCAATGATCCAGATATCTAAAGCGTTCCATCCTACACCAGCTCTATAGCCACCTGTTCAACTGTATTCTCACTTGCGCTCCTTGCCGCACTAGTCTGTGGAACAGGTAGTAATCATGAGATTTCATGACTCCAGACTGCTCAGCAATGTGGTTGACCTCTCAACTGCATTTTGGGCTATTGAGGATAGACAATAACTGCTGGCCTAGTCAGATGTATTCTATCCCTTAGAATTCTTTCTCATAGTTTCCTCACCGTTGAGGTTAGATTGCCGACCCTTTAATTTTCTGGTTGATCATCTCCCTTGTTTTGTTTTAAATAATGGGATGACTTTAACAGATCCCAGTCTTCTGTGGCTCACCTGTGATTAAAGAGGGTTTGAAAATGTCTGCCAAGGCCCTTGATATCTCCTCCTTTGCTTCCCTCACAGACTAAGAGACATCTCACTCAGGCCTACGTATTTATCCATTGTTAAGACTGCTAAATCCACTAATACATCCTCTTTCTCTTATACTTCTTTAATATTGCACTATCCTCCACCCTGATATTTTTGCCTGTGTTGTCTTTTTCTATTGCAATGATCAACACAATGTATTCTTTGAAGACAATGTATTCTCCCAGGTCCACCTGTTCGGTTCCAAATGGGTTTTACTCTTGCCCTAGTTATGCTGTTGCTCTTTACGTATATTTTAAAAAGCATTGTTTTTTGTTTATTGTAATCTTAGGTGCTTTCTAATATACTCTCTTAGCTTTCTTACTTTCACAGTTAAGGCATCCCCTGCCCTTTTGTACTCTTCTAGGTTGCCATATTGAGCCCTCAGTACATATTATAAGCTGCTCTCCTTTACTGAAATCTTAACTTTTATGCCCTTTTGACATCCAGGATTCTCCATCTTGTTCCCATCCTTTGTCTTTACAGGAATATATTTGCCCAAAACTCTCACTATTTCCTTCTTCAGTGTCTCCCACTCCAGTGCAAGTCTGCAAGTACCTGCTCCCAATCCAAAGGCCATATCGTTTCTTATCTTGGTAATATTAGTCTTTCCCCAGTTTAGACTTTTTATTCTCAGTTCATCATATTCTTTTTAATGGCTAGCATAAATCTAACTGAGTTATGGTAACCATTTCCAAAACGCTCCACTGCTGCTGCACCTTCCACCAGCTGGGCTCATTTCTGAATATTATGTACCGAATTACCCCCTCTCTTTTAATCTTTCTACATAATGTGTTCTGGACCAGGCCAGACCCCCTCAAAATATTTTAAGACCTAGCCCCTACTTTTTCTTATTTTAAAGGCAGATGTGAGGTTGATATTACAGGTGTCATGCAACTGGTCAAACCGCTCAGCTTTAAGACCATAAGACATAGGAGCCGAAATTAGGCCATTCAGCCCATTGAGTCTGCTCCAGCATTCAATCATGGCTGATAAGTTTGAAGAAAGGCTCATGCCTGAAACGTCGATTCTCCTGCTCCTTGGATGTTGCCTGACCTGCTGTGCTTTTCCAGCAACACATTTTCAGCTCTGCTCTCCAGCATCTGCAGTCCTCACTTTCTCCTGGCTGATAAGTTTCTCAACTCCATTCTCTTCAACAAGGTTCCCCATGGGAGTCTGGTTAGCAAGGTTAGATCTCATGGAATACAGGGAGAACTAGGCATTTGGATACAGAACTGGTTCAAAGGTAGAAGATAGAGAGGGTGGGGGTGTAGGGTTGTTTGTCAGACTGGAGGCCTGTGACCAGTGGAGTGCCAAAAGGATCGGTGCTGGGTCCTCTACCTTTTGTCATTTACATGAAAGATTTGGATGCGAGCATAAGAGGTAGAGAATTAGTAAGTTTGCAGATGACACCAAAATTGGAGGTGTAGTGGACAGCGAAGAAGGTTACCTCAGATTACAACAGGACCTTGACCAGATGGGCCAACGGGCTGAGAAGTGGCAGATGAAGTTTAATTCAGATCATTAATAATGCTCAAATATTATGCTTCTAATTCATGCATAAAAAGGCTTGGGATTCTCCTTGACCCTCTTTGCTAAAGACATTTCATGGTCCCTTAATGCCTTCCTAATTCCGCATTTAAGTTCCTTCCTAATTTCTCTATGCTCAAGGGCTTTGTCAGTTTGTAACTGCCTTGACCTTCCTTTTACCTTTTGACTAAGCTTACAATTTCCCTTATCATCCATGATCCCCTGAATTGTGCTGTTCTTTTCCTTCAGTTTTGCATGGACGTGCATATCCTGCACTGGTCTTTAAGAGCCTCCCACATGCCAGACATGGATTTGCTCTCAAATAAAATGCCCAACATATCTTCCTTCCTAACAAGTATCTCCTCTAGCTTGCCAGTCCGTTTCATACTCTCCTCTTCAACAATATGGTCCCTCTCATTTGTAAATACTGAAGAAAAGTACTCATTCAAGACCTCTCCTATCTCTTCCGACTCAATACACAGTCTCCCACTACTGTCCTTAATCGGACCTACCCTCGTTCTCGTCATTCTCATGTTTCTCACATACGCATAAAAGACCTTGGGGTTATCCTTGATCCTACCCGCCAAAGATTTTTCATGCCCTCTCTTAGCTCTCCTAATCCCTTTCTTCAGCTCCCTCCTGGCTATCCTGTATCCCTCCAACGCTCTGTCTGAACCTTGTTTCCTCAGCCTTTTGTAAGCCTCCTTCTTCCTCTTTACTAGATATTCAACCTCCCTCGTCAACACGACCATCTCTTTCCTGCCTGACAGGTACATATATATCAAGGACAAGATCTTCCCTTTATTCTAAGGCTGTGTCTCTCCTACCAATGAAAACATCTTCCCAACATCCTCTCTGACAAGACCATTCAATATTTTGTCAGTTTCAATTCCATCCCCCCCCCCCAACCCCCACCCATATCCTTCTAAATTCCATTGAGTACAGACCCAGAGTGCTTAAACATTCCTAATTTGTCAAGCTTTTCATTCCTGGACCTTTCTTGTGAACCTCCTCTGAACTTGCTCCAGGCCAGTACATCCTTCCTGAGATATCAGGCCCAAGACTGCACACAGTACTCCAAAAATTTGCATTTGAGTAGTTAAAAGCCTCTAGTATTGCTAATTATTCTTTCACTTCTCAGGCCATTCATCTTTCTTCCTCCCCTGCTAAGCAGTTGGACCAGCACAGCCTCATGGCTTTGGCTGTGGCTTACCTCCACAGAGGAACTATTACTATCATTATTTTCCAAGGCCAAAACATGGTTATGAGCAAGACGTACTCCAAAATTCCCTCACTATATATCTGGTCCCCTTTTTCTGTCTAGCAGCCACTCCTATCTACCTGAATTTTTTAAAATTGTGAGCTGAGCTCTGAAACATGCTATGCACAAAACTTGTAGCTTCAACGTTCCTTGCTGCTGCTTGAACTCTAAAACAGACTGCTCCAACTGGAAGTACCTCCTGCACACATTATCACCCAGACTGCCAGGAGTGTTGAGGATTTCCCACATGCCGCAGGATGTGCAAATCACAGGCCTGAGCTTCCCAGACGTTCTTAACAAAACAGAGTATGGACCTTGTTTTTATCTTATCCTTATCCCTACATAAGTATAGACTAGAAAAGTCTGATTCTTGATTTTATCAGTCAAACCCCTTAACTCGATCAAGTGAAGCAATTTAGTTTTGAAATTCTAAAGTGTAAATTATCTGAGTAATGATTTTAAGCTATACTTACAGCCTTAGCTTAAAATAATGTCCAGTTACAAGAGACAAGGGAGAAATGCCTGCAGTTACTTAACCACTGTCCTGTGATGTCGCACTTTGATTTAGTTGAGCAGCTCGGCCATTACTCTGTCTCCTTCTGGGACTGCTCTGCTCTCGCTGCCCTTTTTAGTAAAAGTAGGTTTTAGTATAGGGATACACAGGAGTACAGTGAAAAGGTTACAATGATTCCATTCATGGCACCATCTTAGCTGCAAGGTATCTAGGTTCAAAATCTTAGATAAAAAGTAGAAAAATAGAGAAATAAGTTAAAATTTCAACGTTACAGTTCTTGTCAGTGAAAAGTAATAAATAATAAATAAAGTTTTAAGTTCCAAATTTAAGTCCTTCTTTAGCTCTTGCTCCACACTGGGCTTTCCCCACAAGTTCTCTCTCTCTCTCTCTCTCTCTCACACACACACACACACACACACACACTGGGTTTGATCTTTCTCCTGCGCTAGGCTCAATCTCTCTCCCACGCTGGGCGCAATCTCTCGAGCCCCACACTTCTGCCATGCCACCTTGCCATCTACCACCATCTGGGTCCGCCAGCCCTTTTTAACCTTCCTTCCGCCACTCCTAGGTCCTACACAGGTCCGCCACTAGTTCGTCTGCTTCTGGGACCTCTACACTCTTGCTGCGATTGGGTTGGATCTTTTTGTTTTAATGTTTCCATATTGTACATTGTGATACAGTAAATTAGTAGGTGCCCTTTTTACAGTCTTAGCTGCCAGCAATGGGCTTCAGATATCCCACATGGGTCACTCTAACTGGAACAGCCACCATTTGTGTTTCCTGCATCTTTGTGGGGAGAGTAGACCATTGCAGTTTAATGGTAGCTTGTGATTTGCCGTGACAGTACATTTGTCTGAAGATTGTAGTTGGTTTATTTCTTTGTAGATGTGTTTGTGCTCAGCAAACTTGGATCATCAGAAGAAGTGAGGAAGGTCTTATTTTCTGTAGTCTTCGCAATAGAAACCCAAAATAGCCAGACAAGTGTTCAAAATGGGAAATACTTTGTAATTGTTGCTCAGGGGAGAGAGAAACTTAAAATCAGTTAATAAAGAAAATGATATGCTATGTTATCTTGAGTTGACTCTTCATGTAGGTAATGGTTGAGAGGAGATACCACATACTGTTCCCATTTGTCCTTTGTTATACTTGCTTTCCATGCCTTTTCAAGTGTTAACATTTGATTTTTGTTGATCAGAACAAAGCACTACATTGGGATTAATTTGGTATCGATGAAGTGAAGTGCTGTTATGGACACAAAATCTAACAAATACATTCAGCACTACAATGGATGAAACCTAAGAAGTGTTGGATTCAATTTTTTTCAATCTGGAACCCGATATCCGTACCATGGTCGAAGCAGTAACCGTGATGAGGGCAGAGCGGTAGACATTGTTTATTTGGACTTTCATAAAACATTTGACAAGGTTCTGCATAGTAGATGAATTAGTAAAGTTAGATCATATGGGATTCAGGGTGAACTTGCCAATTGGATACAAAATTGGGAGGAGACAGAGTAGTGGTGGAAGGTTATTTTTCAGATCAGAGTCCTGTTACCATCAGTTTTCCACAGGGATCAGTGCTGGGTCCACTTCTGTTTGTCACTTATATAAATGATTTCGATCAGAATCGTGTGATGGTCAGATGGATCCCATTGACTCAGCTTTTTGATTGGGGTTGTTGAACTGGCCCAATCAAGGAGTCTTGGCTGATAGATATAAACAGGAGGTCTCCTCAGTCTAGGGACTGGCTCTGATCTGGCTGATGACCGCCCATGTATAGTGAGCCTGTAACTAAAGGAATACCAGTCTTTGTTCAATTATTTCAAGAATATAGAAGGCATGGTTAGTAAGTTTGTGGATGACACTAAAATTGGTGGTATAGTGGTCATTGAAGAATGTTATCTAAAATTACAAAAGAGATGGGGTAGCTCAGTGGTTAGCACTGCTGCCTTACAGCACCAGGGTCTCAGGTTCAATTCCAGCCTCGGGCGACTGTCTGTGTGGACTTTGTACGTTCTCCCAGTATCTGTGTGGGTTTCCTCTGGGTGCTCCAGTTTCTTCCCACAATCCAAAAATGTGCAGGTCAGGTGAATTGGCTGTGCTAAATTGCCCATAGTGTTAGGTGCATTAGTCAGAGGGAGATGGGTTGGGGTGGGTTACTCTTCAGAGGGTCAGGTTGGGCTGAAGGGCCTGTATCCACACTATAGGAAATCTAAATTTAGATTTTGATCAATTGGGTTAATGGGCTGAGGAGTGGCAATGGAGTTTAATTTACACTTTTGTGAAACAAACCAGGGCAGGACTTACAAAATTAAAATTAGGACCTTGGGCAATGTTATAGAACAGAAGGACTAGGAGAAAGTGAGGACTGCAGATGCTGGAGATCGGAGTGTGGTGATGGAAAAGCACAGCAGCTCAGGCAGCATCCGAGGAGCAGGAGAATCGACATTTCAGGCAAATGCCCTTCATCAGAACAGAAGGATCCCTAGAGTTCAAGTACATATTTCTTTGAAGTTTACATCACTTGTAGACAGGATGGTTAAAAAGATGTTTAACATGTTTGCCTTCATTGCTCAGATCTTTAAGTGTGTTGAGTTTGACATCATATACAGGACATTGATGAGGCCTCTTCTGGAGTACTGTGTGCAGTTGAGGTCACCCTGCTATTGGAAGGGTATTATTAAAGTGGAGAGGGTTCAGAAAAAGAGTTACCTGGATGTTGCTGGCATTGAGGGTTTGAGTTCTGGGGAGGAGCCAAGTGCAGGCAGGTGGGACATGTTCAGTTTGAGATAATAGTCGGCATGGACCAAAAGGTCTATTTCCATGCTATTGACTCTGTAACCCTCATAACAGTGCCCTCATAACAAAGCTGTGGACGAAGTGCTGGAAAGTGAGATAACAATAGTTAGATGCTTGTTTCTGACCAGCGCAGACTCAATGGCTGAAGGATGTTTTTTGTGCTACAGACTTTTATCAATGAAATATGTGGAGAAGCACAGAGTATTAATGAGTGGAGAGATTAGGTGGAGACTGTTGAAACCAGGACTTCATCCTTGTCTGTGCCCTTGACCACATGGGTATGATACCCATCACTGTCTCAAGCTGACATCAGGTTGAAAAGTCCATCCAGCATCTGAGGACCTACAAGTCCACTGGTAAAGGCAGAATCCCCACTGAAATAATAAAATACAGTGAAGAAGCACTCCTGACTCATTTCCATGACCACATCTTCCCCCAATCTCTTCAATTGGAATGAAAGAAGCATGCCAAAAGACCTCTGAGGTGCCATAATTATGACCATCTTCATGGTGGCAAGACTTAATTGTGATAACTACATCCCTGTTGGTAATTATTCCTAATATCCCCCATTGGGAAGATCGTTGCTAAAATCTCCACTCAGGAGACTTCTCAATTCACACCTTGGGCATCACACAATGCTAAGGATACCTAGGTTATGAATCTTCAGTGTTGTAGTTGCAGCTGGACATTCGCAAAGGTAGCTGATGAAGAAAAGTGAACAAATATGCCCTTAAAAGGTCTTTCTTTCCCTTCCCAATATGGGTGCATTCTAGGGTCTGCAGCTAGGGTGAATGGAGCTTGCCCTACCGTGGATCTATTGGCTTTCGAGGTTTGGTCAGGCAACTTTGGGTATTTGTGTATGTGTGGTGCAACCAAGGAGAAGGGCTAGGTAGAGCATGGTGGGAAGCTGCAGGCATGGCAAGTGGAGCAGTGACTGGGTCTGATGTGGGATTGGGATAAGGAATGTTTTCTTGGGAGCTACAGACTTTTTTAAAATCAACACCTGATTCTTTTCCTGTAAATTCTCAGACATTTTTAACCAACCTCTAGAATAAGTGAGACTTGAACCCAGGCCTCCTAGCTCAGAGGTAACGGCAGTACCACTGCAACACAAGAGCCCTGAGCTTCAGACTCTTACGTTCTTTCTCTTGATTGTGTCATTAGTGAAGTCAATGTCAATTATCAACATAGAGTCATAGAGATGTACAGCGTGGAAACAGACCCTTTGGTCCAACCCGTCCATGCGAACCAGATATCCCAACCCAATGCCAGCACCCAGCCCATATCCCTCCACTGGCACAGACGTTTAGCTTCACAGTTTCTATGATAGTTTTTATTTCAGAACAATGTGAAGCGAGACAGTAATTACAAATGTTGTATTCCTGTGGTTCTTTCTAGTCAGATATTTCTTACCACCGGTCCTTCACCGCTCTGGAATATGCTCATCACGCACACACTGACAGAAGATTTGCTGGACCAGGTAAATTAATGGTGTGATTTGAACTGTTTAACATTCATTTGATGCACTCCAACTTCACTATCAAGTGGCAAAATCAGCAGCTTATCAAGTTTTTCAGCTCTGCGGATAGAGAGAGAATGAGAGTCAGTCCGGCACTGCATGATATGAAATCCGCGAGACAGACGTAGGGAGAAAAGAATTTGCATTCAGATGGCAGATTTCATCACAGTTCCCAAATTTATGAACTAGTGTATTTGAAACTAATAGGTCACATAGATCCTAATTGATGCAAGGTATGGTTCAACAGCAGTGAGAGAATCTATTTTTTAAATGATTTTTGATAGAGGAATGCATATTCAGTGGGACAGGTAGACTCCCTTACTCTCATTCACAGGGTGCTATTAAGATTTCTCTGGAACACACACACAGGTTCTCTTCTTAACATCTCACCTGCGGAGCTGGTACAACCCGCTGTTAGTTGAGTATTGATTTACATAAAGATAAAGCATTATAACTAGGGATTCTCTCCCAAAAGAGAAGTGCTCTGGAACTTTGACTGGCTAAGGAGCTACTTATTTGTAAGTTCTATCGAAGCAAATAAAAGCTGATAAAAGATTCAGGCTCTAGTTCTACTTTTCACTATTGAATTTAAGATGAATGTTGGTACTAAGAAAAAAATGTAAAGTTTAAACCTTAATGGTGTTTGTGAAAAATGGCAAAATGTAAATCTAAATTGACAGGGAATCCAAGGCCCAATCATGTTTAGCTGTTTCATCAAAGACCTTTCTTCTCATAAGATCAAAAGTGGTCGTGTTTGGTGACAGCTGCACAGTGACAAACCCTCTAAACCATTCACTGTTCAGACTTTGAAATATATCCCCATTCCTTCAGTGCTGCTGAGACAAAATCCAGAAACTCCCGCCCTAATGGTGTTCTTTGTCGACTTACATCAAATTAACCAAAGCCATTCAAGAGTCATCTGACCTCCACTTTCTCAAAAGCAACTAGAGATGGGCAATAAATGATGGCAAAACAAGATGTCCACATTTCATGAATGAATTTTTTTAAAACCCGCTGTCAATTTCACCCTGCCTCCAGCAACATGTGTCCTATGTCTGTGTTCCCTCTGCCTGTAGCAACACCAGCTGTGTGTCAGTATTCCCCATGTCTGCAGCCACACCAGTCCTGTGTCCATGTTTGCCATGCCTGTACCCACATCAGCCCCAGATCAGTGTTCCCCCTTCCTGCAGCAACATCAGCCTGAGTCTGTATTCCCTCTTGCTTCTAGGAACACTAGCCCCATGTCTGTGTTCCCCTGCCTCCAGCAATGCTAGCCCTGTTCTGTCTTTACCCTTTCTGCAGCAACGTTAGCCTGTGTTTATATTCCCTGTGCCTCTTGTGAGGGTCTAAAATTTGAATTTAGGTTGTTGTCAGAAGCAACAAGTATATGTAGATTTTTACAAACCACAAAATGGCTTTTCAATTTAAAGTAACACAACAAAATGGCTGAGAATAATGATTAAACTCTGTGAACTTGTACTGCTGTTTGCAGAATTAAGCTAAAATCTAAAGATAAGAGAACAATGGAGTTTTCATAAAATAAATACTGATACATTAATTGACCATTTGAACTAACCTTGAACTGCTACTATGACATGTGATTTACATAATTAAGACCCTTTTCCCAGGGAATATCATTGGATTAGCCTGTTGTAAATTGTGTCACCTTATAATATGTGATTGGTCTTTTCCTGTAATTAAAGCTGTACTGTCTCTTAAAAAACATAAATAATGTGTTATTTTCAAATGTAATTGCACAACTTCATCACAGAACACAGAACCTTTAACCTCTGTGCCTTACTTTAATAAACTAATGACCCTTGCTTTGTACAGACTGCATTCCATTGATTCTTTTGATCACTTTCGAACCAAGAGGCTCCTTTGGAAGGGTTTAGTTCCTCACTAGCAACACTAGCCCCAAGGTCTGTGTTCCCTCTATCTCCAACAACACCAGTACCGAGCCTGTGATCCCATACTTGTAGTGACATCAGCCCTGTGTCTGTGATCCCCCTGGCTGCAGCAACACTAACTCTGTGTCTTTGTGTGTACATCACCATCAATATGCCTCTCATTTCCTCTTAATCGATCAGCAGCAACTCCTTAAGCCAACTGTCCCTCCTCCAAATATCACAGAATTTCTCCAGCACAGAAGGAGGCCATATAGTCTACCATCTCTGCACTGGCTCTGCACTCCGCACTAATATGGAAGTCACTGAGCATCTCAGTAGCAGTCTCCCTTGAGCCATGTGCACCATTCCTCTACGGATAATAAAATTTAGTAAGAGTAAACATCCTGAATGCCTCAATTGAATCGACCTGCACTACAGTCTTAGGCTTCACATTCTACACTCTAACCATTCACTTGTAGCAAAAGCTTTTCTGTCAGCATTGCTTCTGATCTCTGATTTTCCAACCTTCCACCCTTGGAAACACTTTCTGTCTGTCACAAACTCTCCATACCCCTCATTGTTTTGAACACTACGATGAAATCTCTTTTCAATTTTCTTTCCAAGCATAACAATTGCAACTTCTCGAACCTTCCAACCTAACATTGCAACAAAATTTCTTCATCCCTAGATCCTTTTGGATCTATTCCGCACTCTCTCTAATGACTTCACCACCTTGGTAAAGTGCAGCACCTGGACCTGAAATCATTACTCCAGCTGAGGTCAAACTAGCAATTTATACAAAGTTTGATGCAACTTCCCTTCCTGTCAAATTATGTGCCCATATTAATAAAGCCAAGGATTCTGTATGCTTTATTCATCACTTTTTAAACACATCTTGTCATTTTCAATTATTAATGCAGATATTTGGCCAAGTCACTTAGTTTTGTAGCCACCTTAGTGTTACCCTTTATTTTATATTACTTTTATTTTGTATTACCTTTATTAAGAACATTCCTACCAAAATGAGTTACGTCACATTTTTTACACCAAACTTGCCTGCCCATTCCATTATCTTACTTATATCCTTTTAACCTTCTATTCTATCCTTTTCACAGTTCACAACTTTTCCAAGATCCATTTTATCTGCAAATGTACCCAATATAAGAACAGCAAGGATTTAAACACCAAACTCCTGGAGAACTCTAAGACAGCCTTCCCTGTCTGAGAATTATCATCCATCATTTCTCTGATTCCTGTCTCCTCTTCAACAATTATCTTGTCCCATCCTCACTCTCTTCCTTGTTCACCCCTCCTTCTGGTTCACAGTTTCTTCACTGTTGTAACTGCTATGGAAATGCAAGTTGATAGGAGTATGAGTATCTGTTACAGCAAGAGGCTGAGAAACCTCTGAGAGAGCATCAAACAAAGAAGATTGAGGGTCACTGAGTGACCTGCAAATAAATATTTTAGCTATTTGATTAACTTAATTGGATTGCCATTGTTTATTCCAGATTCCAATTCCACCGGAGCGACTGAACTGAATTTGAATAGTTCCAGCTCCTCTCACCTCGAAATGTTGCAACATCACAGCCACAGTGGGTCACTAATTGAAGCTGAAGAGAAGGTGGAGGAGCAGACGTCACTGGGTAGGACATGGTTAGAACGGTTAGGAACATGGCAACAGGAATGGCCAATGAGCTGCCTGAACCTGAATTAGATTACAGCTGAGGTGGGGGTCTATATTTCTGCTGAACTACTTATGAAGACATTCTTTCTGACATCATCCTGAGCAACAAGCTCCAACTTTAGGCTTGCTTTGGATATTCCCACTAGAGAAAAACAGTCTTCTGTATCCACCCTTTCATCTCCTTGATTCATCTTCAACAACTCCATCTGAATATCATTTATCTTTTATATACAAGAGAATTCAGGCCTAGTCTATGCAACCTGGTCCATAAAACTTAATCCCTTTATTTCTGGTCACTTTCTGGTGAATTGGTGCTACATCCATTCAAGAAGAATGTCATTTACTTCTGAGATGCAGGGCTGACAGCTGAATACAGTGCTACAATAAGGATCTAATCAGAAATTTACATAGTTGTGATCTGACTTCCACTCTTTTAAATTCCAATCCTCTTGAAATATGGGTTAACATTCAATTCACCTTTTATCATATGTTTTGAATTTGTCTGCTAATTATTAGCGAGTGCTGTTCTTGGATCCTCAAATCCCTCTGCTCCTTCACTGTTCTGAGGTCTCACTACATAGCAAATATTATCTTTTAGAAGTCTAGATTGGATGATGTCACACTTTTCCAATTTGAACTCCATTCATCAGTTTTATCCACTCACTTTAATGATTAGTATTTTCTTGCAACACTCATTTACATATTCCGCTGTGACATCTAACTTATCAATGAACTTGGAAATGTGACTTTCTATTCCTCCACCCAAGTTGTTTATAAACATAAGCATAATGATCCCATTACAGATCCCTGTAGAATCTCATCAGTCATATTTTCCTACTAGTTGTTTCCTACCTTCTAATCATGTCAATAGGTTGCCTTCAATTCCTTGTGCTCTCACTTCTTAAATGTTATCAGAGCCTTTTTAAATGACTTCTGAAAGTTGAAACAAGCAAATCTGAGACACTGCCTTATCCACCAAGCTAATTATTGGCTCAAACCATTTACCCAGCTTCAGTAGACATGACTTACTCTATACAAAATCATATTGGCTTTCCCTCAATGGCTCACATTTGTCCAACTGTTTTGTCACTCTGCCCCTCAGACTAATATACAAAAACATGACTGCATTAGATTAAAAAATTGATCAATTCCTCACTTGTCCTTTTCTTAAATAAAGGGAAGGACACCCGTCACTTGGTTTGGAAGATTGCCAATTACTGGATCAAGAGAATGTTTTGATAATCATTGATCATGACCATAGCAGCTATACCTATCTCAGAGACTTTGCGACCCTGGGGTGGACAACATGGAGTGAGGGAAAGTTGTCGATCTTTAGCGTCTTCAGTTTCTCTAAAATCATTTCATAACTTCTATTAGATTTAATTAGATCGTCGCTTTGGTTTATTTTTAGTGTTGCTTATATCTCTGGTATTTTCTTCCCATCCTCCACTGCAGAGACTGATATTTAATAAAGCTGTCATTTCCTGATTTTCAATAACCATATCACCTCTGTCTGTCCTTAAACGGTTCACATTTCTCATATCAGTCTCATTCTCTGTAAAGACTTTTATTGTTTCCTTGGGAGCTCTCATATTTCCAATTACAGCTCTTATACTTTATCTGGGAACAGAATGAAATCACATTATTTTTTCCAGATTCAAATTCTACTAGAGTGATTGGACTGAGTTTGAATATTTCCAGCTACACTCACCTCAACTGTAGCTCAGTGGTTAGCACTGCTGCCTCACAGTACAGGGTCCCAGGTTCAATTCCAGCCTTGGGTGACTGTCTATGTGGAGTTTGCACATTCTCCCAGTGTCTGCATGGATTTACTCCAGTTTCCTCCCACAGTTCAAAGATGTGCAGGTCAGGTGAATTGGCCATGCTAAATTGCATGGTAACGATCTGGCCATGCTAAATCGTTAGACTACATTAGTCAGAAGGAAATGGGTCTGGGTGGGTTACCTTTCGGATGGTTGGTGTGGACTTGTTGGGGTGAAGGGCCTGTTTCCACACTGTAGGGAATTTAATCTAATCACAGCCACAGCAGGTCACTAGCTGTGACCGAGTAGAGCACAATTAAGAGAGGCTTAGGGATAGGTGGGAAGATGGATAGGTAGGTTTTGGGGTGGTGGTGGCAGGTGGGTAAGAAAATAGAAAGGGATTATACAGTGACCGGAGCTATGTGAAAAAGAAAAGTGGAGAATCTATGTTTCTTTCTGTATCAGGTCACCGTTTACCGCTCCCCATCCCACCTCTTATTCGTGGAGGCATTGGCTCAAGAAGCAGGACTACGTTATAGAAAACAATAGAAGGGAGCTTCATGGAGGAAGAGTCTACCCTACCCATTCTCGTGAGTGATGTCTGGACCAAAGCATGTTGTTATTTGCACAATTCAGGAACATGGCCAGCAAGCAGCACACCCTCTCTGTCTAACTGAGTGGTTTTATTCAGAGCAATGACTGATGTAAAATATGTTATCAACCATCTGTTTCGGTTGGATGCAACATAAAAGGAATTTTCAGTCCACTTGCTGTGAGAACCAAGTAACGATGAATTAATCAAACTCCTGATTGCTAGCTCAGTAAAGCCTTTATCCATAAATTGACATTTACGAGGATAGAAATGTGTCAGTTTAACCTGATCTGTTTGATTTATCTTCTTCCACACAGGCCTCTGCTAGCCATTAAAATGATTTCAAAGGAAGCCTGTGGCAAGTGTTGAAAACTTCCTGCCTCCAGTATCTATGACTAATTTGGTCAGTTTTGAGATGCTGGATTTGCAATTGCCTGTTGAAATTACCTTGTACTGATCTGTAATGAGGGAGTGAGGGGGTCCCTGGAATGTATGGCCTTAAAATGGGGTTCCTAGAAAGTGTGTGAGCTAGGAGTCCTAGACACATGTGGGACGGAGCACACATGGGAACCTGTGGGAGGAGGAGGTACCAGGAACACCTGATAGAAACAAGTCCCAGGAGTATGTGAGAGGGAGTGGGTTTGGAATGTGTGGGAGTTGAGGATACTGGAAATGTGTGCGGGTTAGTGATCCCACTTGAAATTGGCTTTTGGAAAAGGTTGTCCACATTCTGATTTGTGAACATTAAATTGTAATGATCTTTTAATCTGGTCTGGCAGAGGCCTTAGTGGACACATGACCTCCTGCTTCACAAACCCCATCAAAGGAGGATATATGTCCGGTTGCTCTGGCTTGAAAACATGGGTAGAATTTTTGAGAGTGAGCCCAATGTGAACATAAAATGTCTATTGATGCACCAAGAATGAAGTGATAATGAGGACAATACATTTGTCTTTTCACCCTTCTCCTGCCGTTGGGAATTAAAACTCAGAGTCATCTGTTCGAACAAGTTTATAAAGTTTATAAGAATAATATAATTGATTGATCCACAGACAAATTAGAATCACACTTTGTAACTTATTCAAAGGCTCATTGTTTCATACTTTAAAGAACCTTGTGCTCTAAGTCAACATTAAAACTGCTAAAGATAACATTGCTGGTCAGCAACACTGACAGAGATATATTGCACAAATGCTAACTGATACTCAACTGACAAGCAGTTTAGCAGGGAAGGGTAGATTCACTTCAATTAAGTACACTACCCAGTACTGATCCGAACAGCTTTTTGTCACTGATTTAAGCAGACATTGTCCATATTATTCTCGAATTGAAACTAAAATGTTTAATCTGTATCTATTAGACTGCTATTATGTTAAAAGGGACATAGGAATAGGAGAAAGCCATCTAGTCCCTTGATCTTGTTCAGCTACTCAGTGAAATCAAAGCTGCTTTATGACCTGAGTCCATATACCCAACTTTGCCCCTTATTTGTTAATATATCTGGATAATAAAACTATTAGTCCCAGTTTAATACGAGCAATTAATCCAATGTTGTTTGGTATTTACAGAAGAGAATCCAAATTTCTTCCCCTCTGTGTGGAAAAGTATTTCCTAATTTTACTGCTGACATATCTGGCACTAATTTTTAGGATATAGATTCCCCAACTAGTGGAAGTAGTTTGTCCACTATTATCTGTTTTCCTTAATATCTGAATAACTGCTTAAATCACCATGAAAGCTCTAAATTCCTGGCAATAGAATTCCACTTTGAGGATTCTCTCTTCATAATTAGCACTTGCAGTATCATTCAGTTCCTCTGCACTTCCTCCAAAGCCAAGAGTGTCTTTCTGAAAATCTGTTGGCCAGCACCATTCAAAATATTCCAGAGATGATCTATCCAGGACTGTATAACTGTCAGTGGATCTCTCCTTTGTTTAATAGGTGGATAACTTTGCCAAACTGAACCTTGTAATACATTCAAAATAAAATTATATCTCCAGATTAATTCCATTTCCCTTTGACTCCTGCTCAAATCATAATTGCACAGGATCTGATCTACTCACTTGCCAATACTTTACATTAGATTTTAGTAGGTTAATTACTGTCTTTAAGGATTATCAGCACTGGGAGCAGGAGTAGACAATTCAGCCCTTCGATCCTGCTCCACCATTCAAAATGATCATGTCTGATCTCATTGCATCTTCAACTCATCTTTCCTCTCTGCTCTCAATTAACCGTTTACTCATTAAATGTCTGTCTAGTTCATCCCTGTCCTTGTTCTCTTATCATCAGCTGGCTGTGCTTGTGATTTGAGAGACCAATCAGCTGTGAACTTTACGTTTTCTGTGACCTTTGCACTACTTTATACTGTGACATTTCTCCTCTGCATTTTCACCAGTATTAAAAATTACTTTGGACTTCCATTGGTTTCTCATCAACAACAGCTAAGTCAGCCTGGGATGTAGCTACATCATTCCCACGCTCTCAGCTGAAAATACTTAATGTCTTGAGGCTTTTCGGATTGAGGTCAAAATCAGCTCTCTCAATCCTTCTCTCCTCCAAATAATGCTCAATGTCCAAAGATGATCTGTGAAGTCTTTGTTGGATCCAGTTTCACTCCATCTTCATCCTTCTCTTCCATATCCAGTTCGCCATCCTTTCCCTCCTTTCCACTCCCTGCACAACTCTACCCTCTACCTCCAGCCTTCCATTTCTAGTTCTCTCATTTCACCCACTCCTCAGATCTTCTGCTTTTTAGCTATGCTTTTCTCTATTCCCAACCCATTCACAACCACATACAATGAACACTTGCCATTTCCTTTATCCATCAGTTCTGCAGTGTCAGGTGAATGTGTATAATAATCTTCATGCCACAGTTTCTGTTCTCTAACTTTCAGATGTCTTATCAACCAATGTTGTTGTGTTCAGAGTGTGGGAGAATACCTCAGGATCACAAGACATTCTGATCGTCACTGTTTGGTGATATCCATGAGAGGATCAGAGGATTGATTGATTCATTTATTCATTGTTCAGAGGTCAGAGGATTGTGAGGATTACACAATAGTTCTGCCTCAGATTGGAATCCATACAAGTCTTATGCATGTGTTGGTAGTGTACAGACTGGGGTACGTGTAATGGGTTGATATGATATTGTACTGAACAGATTACAGATTCATTTTAAGAAACTGTAAAAGCTGGTTTATTGCTGCCGCAAAGATTCAAATGCTATTTTGGTGTTATTAAATTTTTGTAAATTTATATGCCAGAATTTTTATAAATTTCTTTAGTTTTGATTATACAATAAAATTTGTGTTAACATGAGGAATATTTGCTATTAATTTTAGTTGACTGATTCTGTTACTCATCCATAATTTGTCAATACATGCACTTGAATTCTCTTTCTGACATCTGTTTCTCAGTTAAATGTTTTCCCTCTCTTCTATTTAATTTCTCTCCAGAGACATAGAGTTTTACAACACAGAAGGTGGCCCTTTGGCCCATTCTGTCTTTGCCAGTCAAGCACCTATTTATTAGAAATTCCATTTCCCAGCATTTGGCCCATAGACTTTTTTGTTATTGAATTTCAAATGTTCATCTAATACTACTTAAACGGTGTAACGGTTCCTGCCACTATCATAATTTCAGGTAGTAGGTTCCAGAGTCATCCCAGCCTTTGGATGAAAATATTTTCCTCAAATCCCCTCAAAACCTCCTGCTCCTTACTTTAAATCTGTGCCCCCGATTATTGCCCCACCTACTGAGGAAAAATACATTTACCTACTTACCAGAACTATGCCCCTCATAATTTTAGACTTCAATTAGGTATCCCCTCAGTCTCCTCTGCTCGGAAACCCCATGATGTCTATGTAGTCTCTCCTCTTGTTGAAATGCTCCAGCCCAGGTGGGGTTTCTAGTGTATCTCCAATGCACCCTCTCCAGTGCAAACACATGCTTCCTATAGTCTGGTGACCAAAACTGTGCACAGTATTCCAATCACAGCCTAACTGTTATCATGTACAGATCCATCATGATTTCATATTCAATGCCTCGACTAATAAAGGCAAGAACCCTTTATGCTAATTGTGTGTTTGTTGCATATCATCTTGGCTTTCATTTTCCTTATTAGTTTGGACTCTCAATCCACAACTTTTTCCCTATTTTTCCACTCATAATTGCTCTGCAGATTTGCATATTTCATCCTCTCTGTATATGAGACATACAGCATGGGAACAAACCCTTTGGTCCGAACTGTCCACGCCAATCATGTTCTCAAACTAAACTAGTCCCATCTGCCTGCAATTGGTGCATATCCCCCCCCCCCCCCCCCCCCAAACCTTTGCTATTCATGAACTTATACAAATGTCTTGTAACATTGTAACTGTACGTGCATCCATTACTTTCACTGGCAGTTTATTTGACACATGAACCACTCTCTGTGTAAAAATTTTGCCCTTCATGTCCTTTTTAAATCTTTCACTCCTCGCCCCTAGTTTTGAACTCTCCCACAAAGGCAAAGACCCTGGTCATTTGTCTTATCTATGCCCCTCGTGATTTTATAGACCCTAATAATAAACCCTAATAAGATCACCCCTGAACCTCCAATGCTGCAGTGAAAAAAGTCCCAGCAACAACCTGTAAATCTTTTCTGACCCCTCTTCAGTTTAATAATATCCTTCCTATAACAGGGTGAACAGAACTGCATACAGGCCTCATCCATGTCCTATACAACCTCAATGCAACATCCCAACTCTAATACCCAGAAGTATGAACAATGAAGGGAAGCCTGCTAAATGCCTTTTTAACCACACTATCTAATTGTGACACAAATTTCAAAGTATTAAGTCCCTGAACTGCTATGTCTCCCCGTTCTACAACAGCACCCAGACCCCTACCATTAATTGTATAAATCCTGTCCTTGTTTGCATTACCAAACTACCTCACATTTTTCCAAATTAAACTCTATTTGCCACTCCTCACCCCAGTGACCCAATGAATCAAGATGTCTTTTTGTAATCTTAGATAAACTTCTTCACTGTCCCCATACCATCAATTTTGATGTAATCTGAAAACTTAATAACCATGCCTTCTATATTCTCATCCAACTCATTTATATAAAAGTTAAATAAAGGTGGACCCAGTACTGATCCCTGTAGAATACATTGGTCAAAGGTTCCTGCCCAAAAAACAATTTTCCATGACCAACCTCTGTCTCAGACCAATTGGCAAACTCACCCTGAATCCCATGTGATCTAAATTTAATAATTAGTCTGCCATTGTGAAACTTTGTCAAAGGCTTTACGAAAGTCTAAGCAAACAACATCTATCGCTCTGTCTTCATCAATCTTTCTGGTAAATTCACTAAAAAACTCAATCAAGTTTATGCGACACAACTTTCCTGGCACAAAACCATGCTGAACTATCCCTAAACAATCTTTACCTCTCCAAATGTATGTAAATCCTATCTTTTAGAATGTATGTTCCTTTCCTGATAAGGGAAATTTAATTTATTTCACATAGTAATAAAGTTGATAACCAGATTGTTACTTGTTTGAAGAATAAGTTTCCCCATAGTAAATGTGTTATTTTTGAGTATCTTGAAAAGCCTGGTGAAATGGTAATATTTAATGGTAATAAAGAGAAACAAAGTGATGACTTTTAGTGATTGAATAAGACTTTGGTATGGCTCACGAAGTGCTTGACTTTGCTCAACTTCCAACGCACTCCTCGCACTAGTCATAACAGTATATCAGAATTGGAAGACCATTTGTGCAATCCTAATTTACTGTTTCCAATTGTAAGTGGTTATCAATAACAGAAAGATATTTGCAAATAAATTTATATTTATGGCCTCTGTGAAAATCTGGAAGATACAGGGAGATGCTGAATAGGCTGGGACTGCT